>NC_028455.1:3105502-3189911 GCF_000263155.2 Setaria italica | reverse complement strand
TAATACCCTGGGTACAGAATAAGCTATTCCTATATATATATTATTCTGTACCCAGGGTATTATTTAGTATAGTTATATATATATGTATATATGTATATACATATGTATGTATGTATACAAGCAAAAGTCCAGAATGATCGACCCCCAAGCAAAAGTCTTCGAATTACTTGCTCTACACAGCAGACAATGATCCGCTTCCTCGTGGAGGAGTCAACTTAATGGTGTATTTTGCCAATTGTATACAGACCGTATAATATTTTGCTGGTGTTTATTAATATTAACTATCAAGAGTATCATATTCTCTATTTTGGTAAGTATTTCCTTTAACTTTATATATATTGGACAAGATTTTTATATTGAAGTGTCAAGTGTGCACACAAATCCTCCGGCTCTAGCTTCGCCCCGGCTCCTCGGCCTCTCCCTGATCAGCATAATCCCATCTCGTGTGCTGCGTGCTCTCTTCTATTTCTCCTCTCGCGTGAGATCTCCACCGGGTGGCTGCCGTGCGGCATGACTCTTTTTGTCATGTACCATGAGATCACGCGTCGTACCATACACCTTTCCATTCATATGATCACGCCAAGTAGAAAGCTCCGAGATTAATGGCTGCGCCGATCATCTCACCATATCATGAACCCGGACGGCACGGCGAGGGCGGCGAACGATCGAAGCTCCTCAAACTCAAACATCTCCATGGAGAAGCCGTTCCATGTACACCTGCAGGCGCTCGACGTCCTGACGTACACAGCCAGCATCACCAAGTTGGCAGCACACGAGATGGCATTGCTGAGCGCGGCGCCCTTGCTCCCCATGCCGGCCTTGTACACGAGCGCCCAGCACACGGCGGCGTGGCAGAGCGCCGTGGCGCCCGTGCTCGCCATTACGGGGTGGACGAGGCTCTGCGCCTGCAGGAACCGCACGTGACACTGCAGCGGCACGCTCAGGAAGATGGACGGGATGAGGCACCGCGCGTAGGCGCCGGCCTCGGCGGCGATGGCGCTGTCCTGGCCGAGGAACACCAGGATCCGGCCGACGTTCGCCCAGACGGCGGCCAAGGGGACGCAGGCGAGCCCCATCACGAGCAATGTGGTGCTATAGTAACCATTTGATAATGATGGACTAATTAGGCTTAATAGATTCGTCTCGCGAATTAGCCCAGGGGTTCTGCAATTAGTTTTATAATTAGCTTATGTTTAGTCCTTCTAATTAGCATCCGAACATCCGATGGGACACTGCTAAAATTTAACACCTAATATCCAAACACTCATTCTAATATTCCAATGCCTCAGTTTGCAGATTTGACTCTCGATGGTCCATTCCAATGGCTGGCGCATACATCTGGCCAACATCTTGGTAGTTTGGGTCCAATCTTTAAGGGATTGATGGATCCACAACCTCGAAAATATGCGCTGAACAATCCTTGACAATGGATCGATGGCTTATATGAAGCAGAAGGGGGAAAAAAAAGGCGAGGTGGTCCATTCGGTCCGCTGTCGCCGTCGCCGGCGCAATCGGCACACCCCCCACCCCGTTACGAACGCGCCGCCTCTGTCGTGGTGCGTCGCAATCTGCACGCCACCCACCCCGTTCTCCAGACAGACATCCACGTCAGCTCCATCGCTGTCCTGTTTGGATGGTCTTAGTACTGCAGTGGCCATGATCGGGATGCAACCGAAAAGTGGCGTCGGATCTCGCAGGTCAGCGCCGGGACCCACATGGATACATCTTGTGTCTCGACTCCTGGCGTCAAAAGCAATTGAATAAAGCGGCTGAAAAAGTAGGGGCAGGATCATCTTCTGCTACTCAACTTGGATAGCAGGTGTGGAATCATGGAGATGGAATATCACATGTTCCCGTGAAAAGGTACTTGAGCTCACTAACGTAATTCATGAATTACAAAGAAGCACGTAGTAATTAAGGAAAAACATACTGGTTGATTATTCAGAAATAGTACTCCCTCGGTTCAAACAAAAAATGCAATTCCAATTCCAATTCCATTTCCTTTATTGTTGTTACTCAAAAACCATCCGTGGAGGGAGGCGGCGATTACTGACATCCGTCAACGTATGAAGAACGATACGAGCATCAACGGACCGGAGCTGACACACCAGACTAGGCGCCATGAACTCCGATGTTGATCAGAGAGACCCCGAACACCAGCAGGACAAACATCATGAAGGAGAACGCTGGGCCTATTTCCCCGCAACCGCTGTGGAAGCAGAGGAAACCATGACGAGCCCCACGACGGCGAGGTTGCGCCGCATGAACGCACGTGCACCGGCGAACGCTGCGGGCGCGGGGCCGATGGGTGCTGCTGGGTCGTCGGCCGTCCGGACGCCGGCGGCGATCATGTTGGCGCCGGCGACAACCCCCAGGAAGCTGAGGAGTGGGCCAGATAATCCGTCGCAGTCGCCGAAGTTGATGCCTGCGCCGACAGCGAGCAACAGGATGATCAGGCCGGTGTACATCGCCCTGCTGCTGCCCCGAGTAAGGCTCATTGGCATTGGCGTCGGCGCTGCGCGACTCCCTGTTAAATAGAGCAGCAGCAGGGAAAGGCAAGAGTTGAGTTGGACCGGAAGACAGGAGGGAACTGGAGCGACGCTGGAGGCTTGCCGCTTGCAAAACAAAAGGGGGATGCAAGTAGGACATGATGGAGACTGGAGCGAGTAGGACAAAACAAAAGGGGATGCAAAGCTGCAACGACAAAGGGGGATGCAGTTTGACTGTGGACCGTCCTTGATTTGGATCCCGGGCAAATTTTAGCTCCTGTCACATCGAATGTTTCGACACTAATTAGGAGTATTAAACATAGGCTAATTACAAAACCAATTTCACAATCCCTAGGCTAAATCGCGAGACAAATCTATTAAGCCTAATTAGTCCATGATTTGACAATAAGGTGCTACAGTAAACATTCGCTAATGATGGATTAATTAGGCTTAATAGATTCGTCTCGTGATTTAGCCTAGGGGTTCTGCAATTAGTTTTGTAATTAGCTCATATTTAGTCCTCCTAATTAGCATCCGAATATCCGATGTGACACGGACTAAATTTTAGCTCCAGGATCCAAACACAGCCAAGGGGATGCGAAGATGCAACGACCAAGGCCTTCTAGGTGGCACATGACGTTGTTCGGCTGGGACATGACGTTGGGCGGTTGGATATGGCCGGAAAACAATAGGATCAATATATATTGAAACTATGACAAAAGGAAACTTCCCAGATCCTTCTCCGCAACTATTTCTCCATGGTAAGAGATATTAGAAGTTGTTACACATATTGGATTGAAGTGCCCACAGGAGGATGCGAAATGGTGGCATAAAATTTACTTCAGGCTTGAAGTTTTTCTGCATTTCAAGAAGGCATTCCCCTCGGAAGAATTGTTATCTGCAGAAGATACTAAAACTGTGGAATCTGTTTGCAGGATACTGAGGGCTTTTTATCATGCTGTTGAAGTAATTTCTAGTCCTGTTTGCTCCACAGCAAATATATACTTCAATGAACTATGGAAAGTTAGAACAACATTGCAAGAAGAAGCATCCTCTGATCACACTGAACTTGCTAACATGGTTTGGGTGATGCAAGAAACTTTCAATGAGTATTGGCAAAGTTCATACGTGTGGTTGTCAATACCTGTTGTTCTTGATCCGAGATTCAAAATTACTTTTATTGAGTTCCATCTAAAGCGAGCTTTTGGTACTGATGCAGAGAAGTATGTATCTGCCGTGCGTGATGCAATAAGGGTGCTGTTCCATGAATATTGTGGTCCTTTAGAGAAGTCAGGGTTTGACACATCAACTCGTGAAGCTCGTATTGTTGAGTTTGATGGATTTGATAGTGATTCATTGGAAGATTGGGATGAGCATCTTAATGCACAGACAAGGAGTCAACTAATGACAGAACTTGACAACTACCTTGAAGATGGTCTTGTCCCGAGAAAGGACGATTTCGATATTCTGAACTGGTGGATGAGTAATTCTACAAAGTATCTAACCCTGTCAATTATGGCACCTGATGTCCTGGCAATGCCAGCTTGTGCTGTTAATTGTGAAGCTGCGTTGAGCAGTGAGGGAAATATGATTCATAAGCAATGGAGCACATTAAATATCAAAACAATTGAGGCTCTTGTATGAACTCGAGATTGGATTAAATAGAAAGGTAATATTTTTACTTTGGTCGTTCTGTTGGTTTTCCTCTTTGCTTCTTTAAGTTTTCTAAAGATACTCCTTTTTATTGAAATTTTTGTTTATATTTGGCATGTCAGTTCTCAATAAAATTTTGCACTGTTGGAGTTGGAGCATTCACATTATCATATTTTATTAGCTAGACAATTAGTAGCAATAGGACCATCACAGCATCCATTTTTTCTTACTAGATGGTTACTGGAAAAACATCAGTAAATCAATAGGATCTGCCTTAGGTCAAACAAGGGGTTTGCTCTCAACTAACAATATTGAAACTGCATCACTAGAATAATTACTGAAAGATAAACACCAGTAAATCAGTAGGATCTGCAGTAGCTTACATAAAAAAGGTTTGTTCTCAGGGCAATGCTACAGTACACCAATTAGGTAAGAGTTCAAATTAATGAGGCCCTTAAATATTAAAAAAAGGCAAAAAAAAAGGAAACAACCGGCTCCCCATCATTACGGCTTCCTTCAATTTAGAATCGGAGGAACAGGTCCAACATCTGCATGTGAACATGCAATTGCTTGTATTGCGCGGAATAGAAATATTGGTGACACTGGACCATGGTGCTTCTAACTCAGGAACCTAGGATGATATCAGAAAAGAGTGCACTGGCCAACATCTTGCAGCCACTAGTATGTGCTTGTATATTTGAGCGAATCTTTCCCCGGGAGTGTGTATTGCAGAAGCTAAGGGGGTGTTTGGTTCCTTTACTTATTTTTAGCACCTGTCACATCGAATGTTTAGATACTAATTATAAGTATTAAACATAAATTATTTACAAAATCCATTACACAAATGGAGGCTAAACGGCGAGACAAATCTATTAAGCCTATTAATTCATCATTAGCAAATGGTTACTAGCAGCACGTTGTCAAATCATGAATTAATTAGGCTTAATAGATTCGTCTCGCCGTTTAGCCTCCATCTGTGTAATAGGTTTTTTAAATAATCTATGTTTAATTTGGTCTGTTTCAGCCACTCACTAATTTGGATAGGATGATACAATTTAGTGAGGTTACTGTACTTGATTCTGAGAATGGGCCATTTAACATCATATGGGAAGCTATAAGAGATTGAAATCTTGATCAGAAGCTTTTCAGCTTGACATCTGTCAGTGAAATTAGAAACGATGAGCTTACCTCAAAGCTCAAGGACTTCCTCGGCCAAAGGAAATGCCTTCCTATTGGAGGTGAGTTATACAATATTGCTTGCGTCGATGATGTGCTTAACAGCATTGTTTCAAAGGGGCAACCAATGCTTCATCTCGTTGCTGATAAGGATGAGGACTTCTCAGAGGACTCACCTTCAAGTCGTTGTAACTGTGGTGCAATTTACTCATAGCACATTCTTTTCTATATATATATATATTAAATAATACATAATCTCTTCATCCTTATTGAGGATCTTCATATTATGGTATGGCAAGTTTAGCATGATGGCTAGACTATAAGTTTTTGTTACTTTAATGAATTGAAATATTTCACAGTTCTGTTGGGGTAATCTTCTAGTTTGGGAGGTTCCCATCAACATTTAATTTTGCATGCTACATGTAATGGTAACTGCAGTCAACTACCAACACTACTAATGTTTTTTTTTTATCAGCAGAAGATTACTGGCAGTATAGACCCTTGGTGCTTCGAATCTAGGATTCTAGGATGGTATCACAAACACTACATTTCCTAGTTGGCTTGCTGTGTCAGACATCTTGCATCTGCCAGTATGTCTGAATATTCTCTTTGGATATGTATACTATTATGAGGAGCCTTTTGATTCACGGAAGCTACGATAACACGTGCTTCTGGTTGTTGGAGTTTCAGATGTACCTCCAATCGTCGTCAATCACGTACTAGGGTTTAGGCCTCTGGCATAGATTATGCATACAGTGCAAATTAACTGGCGGTGGCAGGAAGTTTCCCTTATGAAGGCAATAATGAAAAAAAAATACAAATTGCTGATCTGATGCTACTAATTCGTGTTGTGTGGTAACAGTTCGGTCTTCCTTTGTGATGGTACCTTTTTATGCTGTTTGTGGTACAGATGTGCTCATCTTGGTATAGGTTTCTTCTTCCATTATAAGTTTGCTTCTGTGGTGCTGGTCATTAGGAGCTGACTGGTCTCTTGATCAATTTTCTGCGCACAGGTTGCATAAAACTTAAGTTTCTCTAAAATTTTTAAAAGAAAGTGATTCAGAGATTATAAAAAACTGCCAAGTTTGATCCATCCATAGCATAACCAGCAGATTATAATACAATTTGCCCCCCAAGTAGCACGGAAAGGTGAGCGTGCGAGCAATTTATGCATTCATTATATGTAAATCATATAAACAACTAAAATCCAATAGCCATTTTTCAACAATGCAGAGTGTAGCACGGAATTAACAACTGGAATCCAATGCACATGTGACGAACTAAGTTCCTGTAATTACGACTCAAGAAGACACTAATCAACCAGCCCTGCTGCCTTGAGGTAGGCCCACGGCCGCCACTGAACTCGATGTCGGCGTACCCCTGGAGCGCGTACATGTCAATTTGCTTCTGAGAGTAGGCGGGCGAGTTCGTCTTCCTGGGCGCGGCGCGCGGGATCGCCCAGCTTGTCGTCGGACAACGGGCATGCGCCGGTAGCCCATGGGAGAGGAGGCTCGCTCATCTTCATCTCGATATACTCCTTGCTGAGCCTCACCAGCTTCTTCCTCTTCCCGCCCCCCGCTGCTGGCTTCTTCGACCTGCCGCTGCCCAGCGCGGCGTTGGGGTGCATGGCCTCCTTATCCATGGTGATGTCGACGCCGCCGCCCTCCTCCTTGGACTGAGCTTCACCCGAGCAAACCCCAAATCCACGGTGACGCCGACGCGGCTTACCGTCACGCCGGCCGCCTCGGACTTGGAGGGCTTCTTCCCGCCCTCGGTGTTGGGGTCCTCGGTGGTGGCAACGCCGCTGCCAATAGCGCCGCCGTTGCCGGCGACCTCCTCCTAGGCTCCTCGGACTTGGCGCGCTCCTCCAGCACCAAAGTCGAAACCGTCACCGCCAGCTGGGCCACACGCACCGGCCGGCGGCAAAACCGTTCGCGCGCTGGCATAGTTGGGCCAAATGAGCCATACGTAACCATAGGCCCAAACTCAGCATTTCAGCGACGAATTTGTTGTTTTCAAGAGTGCCACGTCAATGAATAAAAATAAAACTATAGATGAAACTTTAAGTCTGCTTGGTTGTCTTGTTCAAACTTGCCTACTAGCCTTGCTTGCTGAGACTTGGCAATGCAACTGGGGACAACAAAAAATATTTCGTTGCCATGTGTAATGTTGGAGCCCAGATAATAAGGGAGCAAAGATTTTACTGCCGCATGATTGTTTTGGGAGGAAGGAGTGGTGATTTTGTTCTAAATGCAACGACCCTCCACTTCTTCTTCAGTCAGGCTCAAGCATAGGAAAATCCTTGTTCATCTCCTCCTCTCGATGTAAGGAAATCTTTCCGCATCTCCTCTCGACACAAGTACAATGCTCTCTCCCTAGTCACTATATCGATTTGTATGTACATTCGACCTTGACCCCTTTTTGATCAAACTAATTTCTATTTGCATTTCAGGATCATCGACATGGCTGCTCCACCTCTTCCTCTGGTCACCACTGTCTCCATGCCTGTGCTGCAACATCTTGGTCTCCAGGTGACGGGTCCATAGACCCGAGGTCCCCAACAGGACCGTTTCTCGAGGCGCTCAGCCCAACAAGAGACATGTCGGTAGCAGATGATTGGGCCAACTCAATCACCCCGATTGGGCTAGAGGTCGAGGCCCAGTCTCCGACTAGGCTCTCCCAACCTAGAGGCCAAGCCACGTGGGTCCCACCGAGCAGGGGATCACGCTCCGACCCCGACCTAGAACGTCCGACCAGTTTCGCTTGGGCGAGCACCCAGGCCCGCGCCTCTGACCTAGCGCCTCCGACCAGGTCCCAGCCGTACCGCCAACGCTGACTTCCGACTAGGGATGGCCACCATGTGTGGACCCTGGGAGCAAGTGAAGCAGCCCGGACAGCAGGCCCATACGAATAACCGTACCGGGCCAGGTCACGCGCGTGATCGCACAGTAGCGCTGTAAACCTACCCCCTACGGCGGGATGGCCAGACGTAACAAAATGATGACCTGACATGGCAAATAGGGATTAAGGACGGAGGCTATACCATATCCAACGGGCAAAGGATTTGACAAGACCAGGCATGGCTCGTATACCAACTTTCTGACTTTCTTACGACCTGTAAGGACGCCCCCTTGAACTATAAAAGGACACGTACCCATCCCCATTCCATAGGCTCATACACATACGAATTCAGCACCCTCATAGGAGATAGGATTGAGGACGTTCGGGACGCCCATGACGTTCAGGACGCTCCACAACTCCATAGGCCACTGGTGGTTGACGGCCACCCCAGTAGCTCACGCACGCTCATACAAGCACACCCCACGCTTGTAATGCACTACACTTAGCACTTAGCTTCCTCCCGGGCTTCTCCACCACCGAGGCTCGGACACCCCTATTCTTCCTCCTCTCGTTTGTACTCCCACTGCAAACTCTGAGCACCTGAGCTTAGGAATAAAGTCGACGACCGACCCACCGGACTGGATGTAGGGCATGTTGCCTGAACTAGTATAAATCCTGTGTCATTGTGTGCTAGGCCATATCCGGTATAACGCGTGGTAAACTACTTATATTTATTGTCGGCCACATTTCAGGTCGACACCAGGAGGGTGAGGTCGATAGGGTGGTGGCGGCTTATGTTACCGAGCAGCACCAGTACAATCCTCGGTACACCGCGTCAGTCTGCATCGGCACTTCGCTGGGCCACCATAACTTCTGGATGGCGAACAACGACACCCCCTATCTTCGTCGTGTTTCCATCCTCCCATGATGTTGATCGCCTTCGTGGTCGCAAATGGCAGTGGTGGAATGAGGTCATTATCTTCCGCCGCGTGGCCCGCTTCAACATCTTCAGGATTCATGACTGGGAGGGCTTAGGCAACCTAGAGATATTAATTGGATCGTTTATCTTTGCTATATTGTTAATTAGTAACTTTAGATTTCGTTGGAACCCTAGCCATCTTTGCTATGCTGTTATCTTTTGTTTGTAAGATCAATGGAGACATTAATTAGATTATTCATCTTTGCTATGCTTTTAATTATTAGGATCTGCTGTAAGCTGACGAAAAAAATTAGTAGAGCTTTCGATATATAGTCTTGGTGGAAAAAATTTTAGGAGACTTTGGACCTTGCATGGAAGCCCCAGTTCTTGATCTGGGCTTCCGTGACCTCTGTATGGCCTAATGGGCTGTGGGCTATTCCTTGTGGGTGGAGGGAAATGGACCCTGCGCTGTTCTTTGTGGGTTCGTTTGGCATTTCTGTATTGTGGGTGGGTGAAGATATCGGAGAACACGCTCTGATCCCCGAGAGAGCACGCTCTGATGAGACAACACCAGATCCAGCAATGATTTTGAGAAGAACACGTTCAAACCGTTCAAGGCCAGATACTCGATGCGGTTATGAACCATGAAACTGCTATGAGCATTTGCATATTGCTATTCCAATGCTGGGCAGCACACTGATAGCCAAAACAGTGATTGGGAATTAAAATTTCATTACTAATCTCAGCAACTAGCCACTGATAACCAAACCATACTTTGAGTAACACAAAGTGATAGTACTCTGATATGGTTCTTGAAGTTGCTCTAACCCAATCGATCCCCACCCACCCGAGCACTCCTCCACTCTCCTGTTTCCTCCGACACTCCCCGAAAGACTTGGAGTGCCGGAGCTGGCCCGCGCGTCCCCTCCTTCGATGATTTTCTCTTCGCTTCGAGTTTCCGAGGAGCAGTAATCGGTAAGGATGCGATTCTTCTCAATGCGGTAGTCAGAGCGCGCCAGGAGCTCGTCGTCGTGGTGCCGCGCCGCGACCTCGATCGGGTAGCAGGGTGCACGACCATTCCTGCCGGCAACATCGCGCACCAGCCCTGCTGCCCCCTGCCCTGGCCAACAACGTCACGACAATCCCAAATCGTAGACCGATCAACTGCGGCGGCGCGCCCTTCCGTTCGTTCCTGCGAAAGGACTCTGTTTTGTACTTTTGTTCGATGCGGCAGCGGCGCAGAGGGTATCGAGCAGAAGGAGCAGAGGATAAGAATTTGACCGTCGGTGCAAACAAAATGCTGCATGGACGAGAACGTTTGATACTTTGATCAGACAGGTGGCCTATCATTACCATAATATATATGCAGTTCTGAGATACGGATGCTAACCATGTTCGCCCATGTATATTTTAGCGCCAATTTGGCTGGCTTCAACATCGCAGATGCATTCTCTCTCTCTCTCTATCTCTCTCTCTGAATAGAAAGCTGATGCGTTCTCAGAAACTCTGAATAGAAAGATGTTGCGTGCGATTCCGTGAGGCTGGGCCCACTTTGTGTGCATTGAAAGATGCTACGCGCGTTGTTGGTGTCACGTGGAGGTCTCTCAACTTAATCAAAGAAGACGCCCAGCAATTCAGTTTCGCGATTATCAAATCGGAAGGTACGAGCGAGACGCTCGTTCGATCACCCTCGCAAACTAAATATAAAACTGGTGAAAGAAGCTCCGGAGTTGGTGCACTGTCCTCTTGCTTTCGTCCAAACTTAAAACTGGTCCTGACTTGTTTAGTTTGCTTGGGAGTTTTGTTTTGTTGTCTGTTTTTTATCCTCCGTAGCCGGTTGTTTGGAGGGCAGTAGATGAGATACTGGCTGTTGTAAAGACTTGTTCTCTTTTTCCTTTTTTCTCTTCTAATAAAATTTACGGCAAAAGCTCTTTCAAAAAAAAAAAACTCTCTCTAGTCAGTCTCTATATATGCAGAGACATCCCGTTATCACCTCAACACATACCGGCTACTAACTAGCCTACCAGCCTCAGCTCAGCATCCAGCAAGGCACTTCAAACCAGCTGCTGCCATACTCGGCAACGCTTCCCTCCCCGGTGCGGCGCGCGCGGCCGGATGGTTTGATCATATTTTATTCAGAGTTTGAGAGAACGCAGGTCCTCCCAAACCTTCGCTGCGTCCACCTGACCCCTGCTTCATATATATTATATATATATATATATGTGCGTCCACCTGACCCCTGCTTCATATATAATTGCCAGAGAACATGGACGAATTGCGAGAGAAACCGATGTTGACGCCCAACATTGCTCCTAGAATTCTATAAATAACCCCAAGTCCGCTGTGCAGCGCCCAGATCATCCTCGTCGTCGACCTCCGTTCCCTCCCCCGGTGCGGCGGTGCCTCGCCTGCTCGCTCGACGGCCCTCTCCAATTAAGCAGAGGACTGCGGTTCCACGCGGCCGACGATGACCACTCCGGGCACCACGGCGATGTTCGCCGGCCTTGCCATCTTGCTGTTCTCCGTCAGCGCCGGATTCAACTCCGGCGCCGACGGATTCGGCTTGCTACTCTGCTTCGCGGGGGTTCTCGCCGGCGCCAACATCGTCGCCGTCGGCATCCTGGCGCCCGTCGTCCCGGCGGTGTTGGCCGAGGCACGTGCTCTCGCAGAGTTCATTCGTCGCAACCTCGCCGTCGTGGGGCTCGTGATGGCTTCCTGCGCCGTCACCGCGATCTCCGGCGAAGCAGGCCAGGTGCTCTGCTTCGGCATGTTTGCTCTGCTCCTCCTCGGCCTCGCCCTGATCAGCGTTGGGATTCTTCGCCTCACCCAGATGCATTGATGCCCGATTGATGATTTGGTTCAAGCTTTGTTCCTCCCAGCCTCCTACTACTGCTACTGTGTGCTTGCTGATGTAGAATCATTCTCATGCCGTGTGGGCTCAAATAATGAAGCTGCGCAACTATAGTCCAAGTGTCCTTTCCTCTGGCCATGTAATGCAGTACTCTCTCTTCTGAGAGATGATGTAAGACAGTACTGTCTGTGAGCAATACTCTCTTCTGGCCATGTAATGCAATCCTATCAGAGTACTACCACTTTGTGTTACTCAGTATGGTTTGGCTATCAGTACTACCACTTTTTGTCATGTAGCATGAGAGAACTGAACAGCTTCCACCGGGTGGCATGACTCTTTACTGATTTTGGTTCCTCGTTGTTCCACCGCCATGACTCTTGTCTCTTGGATAGTAGTGTTGTCAGCACAGTTGAACTCTCTTGGATATCCTACTATCCATCATCTTTCAACTGGTTCACCAGACGACTCAAGAGGTGCCAAGGCGGTGAAGTCTGATTGCTGGCTTCACCGGCAAGTTGAGAGAGTCAGGTGGACGCCGCGGACAACCCCAATACGGCAAGTGGGTCGCCGGCAACCCGCAGTCCGGCGCGCTCATCAACATCGGGGACCAGCTGCAGGTGATTAATAATCTCTTCAACATCCATTTCAGTGACTTGAGGCCTGCGTCTCCATGGCGATGGCCGGTTTTCTCTAAGTCTAGGATAGGCGGGCTCTGGAAATTCTGTTCCACTGTCGTCGTTGTTGTTGCTATGTTTCTTACTCGGAGCTTTTCCAAAAGCCACTGGTCCGAGAATGTAAGCAGGCTGGTCTGTTTGATAGCCTAGACTTTTTTTTCGCTTGGCTGATGATTTGAGATAAATTCAAAGGATGAGCTGTTTGAAATACGCATGGTTTGTATGTTTATTCTAGTTCATACAAATGTCTACTTATTTTAGGATAGCTTGAAACTGCTTTTATAAGGCACATAAGTACTACTCCATCCTTAGAAGGAGACAGACTGAGATTTGTCTTGAGAGATTGGAGTATCTATTCCTCTAGGAAGGTGCTCATGTGATCTGCAACCATCTAAATTTGAGCCCAGACGAGTCCAGCGACTATACATCGCATAGGCGATGGGAATGATTTTGTCACCGTAATAACTTCCAAGTTTCAAAATTTAAGTGAAGAGTTTGGATGGGCCACTACGCGTCAGCCCAATAAAAAACAGCTCAGTTCAACACCACCACAGCGCATGCATGTTAGTACTATTCTATCACTATCGTGTCGCCCTGTTGCTTTGTGCATGCACACACTAAGGCCAGTGACTATACATCGCATATGCGATGGGAATCATTTTGTCACCTAAAGGAGTTTGGATGGGCCACTACGCGTCAGCTCAATAAAACCTGTGATTAACACGTGATGGGCCAGTTTGTACTGTTCATGCAACGTGCATGAAAATAACAGCGTCCCAGTTCAGCACCACCACAGCGCATACATGTCAGTACTATTACATCTTTGTTTTGAGTTAGGTTCAGGTGCAGGGTGTGTGCAAGGTTGTTGCGCAGCCGGTGCTGATTTCCACCATGACCAGGTCGAGCAGTGGCTCACGGCATGGCTGAGCGGGTCCTGCGGATCGTGGCGCAACGGCCGGCGTGGAGGCTATCCGCTAGCTCCTGGTGTGTCCCCAGCCTATAAGAGGCCCCTGTGCTCCTCCGTCATGTGTGAAGCCCCAGCGAATAGACACTGAAGCTAAGATACAGGCGTATTCGTTGTCGCGGCGTTCGTCGCCGGAAAAAGCCTGTCTTCTGTCTCCCTCTCGCTGGCGTTTGTGTTCGTGAGTGTGTGAGTGATCGATCCTGAGCGTTGCCAACAATCATTACTATGAGCTGTTACGATCCTCTTGCTCCATAAAAACAAGCATACAGGTGTGCAAGAACTTCTAGAACTGCAATTGCAAGGACCGTTGGTTCCTGTGATCCTTTCTGTGCAACAGGAAGTCAGGAACGGATTTCAGTGGATGGGTGTTGGAAAACACCCAGGAATGCATACCCAAATATCTCACGTAGAGCAGCTAGCAATATGTGGCATTTCTTTATTATACTGAATCACGAACTCTGATTGATTCCATACATGTTGTAGCTACTGCTATATATAGAGTTGTATGGAAGTTCAATAGATCGTTACATATCCCATGATCATTATTTCTACGAGTAACAGCACACACTCAGCATGCAAACTACTCATTGCTGATCACCACTTAGAAGACATGCAGACAACTTTAGAAGACATGCAGATACTGCTGCATGAGGTACTACTTGACCAGCCAGGAGTAATGTCAACATACTCCCCCTTACTCCTGGCTTGGTGCAAGATCACGAACACCAAGAAGATGTCGCATAATCGCTAGCTTCGCCGCCGGCAATGCTTTTGTCAGCGCGTCGGCTCGCTGTTCATCTGTGCGAATAAACTCGATGTGGATTTTTCCAGCATCAACACATTCACGAATAAAGTGATATTTTGTGTCGATGTGCTTACTCCGTCCATGGAAGACTGGATTCTTCATCAGGGCGATCGCAGACTTGTTGTCGACAAACAGTTTCACCAACTCTGGTTCTGTTCCGATCAACTCTGCCATTAACGTCCTGAGCCAGAGCGCTTGGCATGCCGCTGCATTCGCTGCTATGAACTCAGCCTCACAGGATGAAAGAGGCACTGTCTTCTGTTTCTGTGAGCTCCAGGAGACAAGGTGTAGTGATACGAGGTAGGCTACGCTAGCGCAAAACAAAATTTTCTACCGCGTATAACCAGGAAGAGCTGCCGTATAAGGATCACGGGATTACCACTCGACGCACTACTGGTGCGGAAGATGTAGATTTGCGTCGGTGCAGTGAAGACGATCACGTAGTCGTACGTAGTCGATCAACGTAGTAGTCGATCAACGTAGTCGTACGTAGTCGATCACGTCCAGCAGCTCCTCAGCAGCTCGTCCACGTGCACAGCAAGATCGCGTCGGCTCGTCGTGGCTCGTCGGCGGCTCGTCGATGGCTCGTCCAAGTGCTGCAGGCGCAACACCTCCAAGGTATCCACACGTGCAGGGAGGAAGCGTCGCAAGCCGGATTGCTAGATCCGCGAGTTGCAACAGGCGAGGGCGTGGGAGGCGCGGCAAGTCTGTTCAGCCAAAAGGTGTGTAACCCTAGGGCGCCCCCACCCCTCTATTTATAGGGGTTCCTGATGGGCCTCTGGATCCGAGGCCCATTAGTACTCCTAAACCTAATCCAACTCGGATCAGATCCGAATTGGGCTTCCAGCCCCTTAAGTGTGTGACCCTATGGGTTCGGATACGTATAGACATGGCCCGAGTACTCCTACTCGGCCCAATAGTCGGTAGCGGCCTCTAGCAAGACGTGCCAACTCCTATACGCATACGAAGATCATATCAGACGAACCATCACAACATAATATACATGCTATTCCCTTTGCCTCACGATATTTGGTCTAGCTTCAAGCCGACCGCTCTTTCTCGATGCTGTGATTCGGAATCCCTTTGTAGGTTAACTCTTAACCGTACGTAGCATGGCCATGCATTTTCTGATCCGATCACTCGAGGGGCCCAGAGATATCACTCTCAATCAGAGAGGGGCAAATCCCATCTTGATTGACCATGTCTCATAGCATGCTTCTTGACAAACCCGAAAGCTACCTTTATAACTACCCTGTTACGGCGTAGCGTTTGATAGCCCCTAAGTAGGTCAATCCACATCTAGAATACATGCGACAATCTCAGGTCTAAGGACAAAGCGTATATGTTGTTTAAAGAGAGAACTACTTCTCGTGTTGGGTCAGTCCTAACACATGTCTCCACATGTGTCCACATTATTAGTTCAACATCTCCATGTCCATGACTTGTGAAACATAGTCATCAACTAATACATGTGCTAGTCTAATATTCATGTGTGTCCTCACATGAACACCGACTAGGGACAACTTTAGAATAACCATACAAGTAAAGAGTTTCACATACAATTCACATAATTGCAAATCAATTCAAGTAGCCTTTAATGGATATTCAATGAACACAGTATACAAATCATGGATACAAATGGAATATCATCATCTCTATGATTGCCTCTAGGGCATACCTCCAACAGTCTCCCACTTGCACTAGAGTCAATCTAGAAGGTACCTAATACCCATAGCTCTTACATGCGCATCATGCTTAGCCTGCGGGAGTGGTTTTGTCAACGGATCAGAAATGTTCAGATCCGTGTGTATTTTGCATATCTTGATCTCACCCCGGTTAACGAAGTCTCGAATGAGATGAAATCGCCGCATTACGTGTTTGTTCTTCTGGTGGTTCCTTGGCTCCTTTGCTTGCGCAATTGCCCCATTATTATCACAGTAGAGATTCAATGGGCTGGACGCATTCGGGAACACACCAAGCTCAATGAGGAAATTCCTTATCCAAACACCTTCCTTCGCGGCTTCCGAAGCCGCGATGTACTCAGCTTCTGTCGTAGAATCGGCCACCGTCTCCTGCTTGGAACTCTTCCAACTAACAGCACCACCATTTAGCGTGAACACAAATCCTGATTGTGACTTTGAATCATCTCTGTCGGTTTGGAAACTAGCATCGGTGTAACCTGTTACAACGAGCTCCTCCTGACCTCCATAGACGAGGAACATATCTTTAGTCCTTCTCAAGTACTTAAGAATGTTTTTCACCGCTGTCCAGTGACTCTCACCTGGATCAGATTGGTGTCTGCTTGTCATACTTAGCGCATATGAAACATCTGGGCGAGTACTTATCATTGCATACATGATAGATCCAATAGCCGAGGCATATGGCACTCTACTCATGCGATCCCGCTCATCAGCAGTCGAAGGACACTGAGTCTTGCTGAGATGTATGCCATGTGACATAGGCAAGAACCCTTTCTTTGCCTCTTCCATGCTGAACCGCTTCAACACTTTGTCAATGTAAGTATCTTGGCTTAAACCTATAAGCCTTCTCGATCTATCTCTATAGATCTTAATACCCAGAATATATGCCGCTTCCCCTAAGTCCTTCATCGAAAAACTATTTTTCAGTGAATTCTTTACGGACTCAAGCATAGGAATGTTATTTCCAATCAGTAATATGTCATCCACATATAAGATTAGAAATACTACAGAGCTCCCACTAACCTTCTTGTAAACACAAGACTCTTCTTCGTTCTTGGTGAAGTCAAACCCTTTGACCACTTCATCAAAACGAATGTTCCAACTCCTAGATGCTTGCTTCAATCCATAAATGGATCTCTGAAGCTTGCATACCTTTCCAGCATTTTTCGGATCGACAAAACCCTCGGGCTGTATCATATACACGTCCTCAGCTAGGTTTCCATTCAGGAAAGCTGTCTTGACATCCATCTGCCATATCTCATAATCGAAATATGCAGCTATAGCTAGAATAATCCGAATGGACTTAAGCATCACTACGGGCGAGAAGGTCTCGTCGTAGTCAACTCCTTGAACTTGTCGAAAACCTTTTGCGACAAGTCGTGCTTTGTAGATGTGAACATTTCCATCCATGTCCTTTTTCTTCTTATAGATCCACTTGCACTCTATGGCTTTAACATCATCAGGCGGGTCAACCAAGTTCCAAACTTGATTGTCTCCCATGGACTCTATTTCGGATTGCATGGCACTCTGCCATTTATCGGAGTCTGGGTCCATCATTGCTTCTGCATATGTCGCAGGCTCATCATTGTCCAACAATAATATTTCCCGCATTTCGCGGAGCCTTGCCGACCTTCGTGGTTGTGGCGGTGCTTCTCTTGCCATGGGCATCTCAACTTGTTCTGCTACGTTAGCATCACTCATTGATTCTTGCCCGATTGGCTCATCTTGAACTTCTTCAAGATGCACTGTCTTTCCACTCTTTTCTCCTTTGAGAAACTCTTTCTCTAGGAAAACCCCGTTCCGAGCGACAAACACTTTGCCTTCTGATCGGTTGTAGAAATAATATCCCAAAGTTTCCTTTGGATATCCCACGAAAATGCACTTATCCGACTTGGGTGTGATCTTGTCTGACTGAAGTCGCTTGACAAACACTTCACATCCCCAAATCTTTAGAAAAGACAAACTAGGAACTTTTCCAGTCCACATCTCATATGGTGTCTTAACTACGGATTTAGATGGTACCCTATTAAGTGTGAAAGCTGCTGTTTCTAGAGCGTATCCCCAAAATGACAACGGTAGGTCCGACTGGCTCATCATTGATCGAACCATGTCTAACAAAGTTCGATTACGTCGCTCGGACACACCATTTCTCTGAGGTGTTCCAGGCGGCGTAAGTTGTGGAACAATTCCGCAACTCTTTAGATGATTGCTAAACTCGTGGCTCAAATACTCGCCTCCACGATCAGATCGTAAGGCCTTAATTTTCTTGCCACGCTGATTTTCAACTTCATTCTGAAATTCCTTGAACTTTTCAAAGGTTTCAGACTTGTGCCTCATCAAGTAGACATAGCCGTATCTACTAAAATCATCAGTGAAAGTTATGAAGTATTGGAATCCTCCTCTAGCCGTCGTGCTCATTGGTCCGCATACATCACTATGTACGAGTTCCAACAAGTCTACTGCTCTCTCAGGAAATCCTGTGAAAGGCGTCTTGGTCATCTTGCCTAGCAAGCAAGCCTCGCATGTCTCGTATGATTCAAAATCAAACGAAGTTAGAAGTCCATCAGAATGGAGCTTCTTCATGCGCTTATCACTTATATGACCCAAACGACAATGCCACAAGTAGGTAGGACTCAAATCATTAGGCCGAGGCCTTTTAGCACTTACATTACAAACAGGTGAACCATCAAGATTTAAAACAAACAATCCATTCACAATGGGTGCAAAAGCCATAAACATATTATTCTTAGAGATCACACAACCATTGTTTTCACTCGCAAATGAATAACCATCCTTCATCAAACATGAAGGAGATAAAATGTTTCGACTTAAACTAGGAACAAAATAACAATTATTCAACTCCATAATAAATCCTGACGGGAGGTGGAGTTGCATCGTCCCGACGGTCAAAGCAGCAACTCTTGCATTATTGCCCACGCGGAAATCAACTTCTCCTCTTTCCACGCTTCTACTTCTTATCATTCCCTGCATCGAATTGCAAATATGAGCAACCGATCCGGTATCAAATACCCAAGAATTAATAACTGTATCAGCGAGAAATATGTTGTCTATAACATAAACAACAAGCGTACCTGAGGTAGAAGTACTCTTACTTCCGCCGTTCTTCAAGGAAGCTAGGTACTGCTTGCAGTTTCTCTTCCAGTGACCAAGTTCATGACAGTAAAAGCACTCTTTATCTGGAGCAGGTCCAGGTCCAGCTTTAACCTTGGGCGGTGGGTTTGGCTTGGACGTTCCAGCCTTGCCCTTCTTCTTCCAAGAATTGCCCTTCTTCTTAAAGCTGGGCTTGTTATGTATCGCCATCACATGGCTGGTACTAGCGCTTTTCTTTATGTCAGCCTCTGCTGTCTTGAGCATACCACACAGCTCATTCAGACCCTTCTCCGTCCCATGCATATGGTAGTTCGAGATGAAGTTCCCATAGCTAGCCGGAAGAGATGAAAGAATGAAGTCAGTGGCCAACTCTTGGCCCAGTGGGAAGCCTAGCTTCTCCAACCGTTGAGTGTAACCAACCATCTTGATTACGTGTGGTCCTACTGCTGCGCCTTCTGCTAGCTTGCTCTCAACAAAGGCCTTAGACACATTGAACCTTTCAGTCCTGGCCTGTGTTTGGAACATGTCTCTAAGCGCCACGATCATATCGTGCGCCTCATGGTTTGTTTCGAACTGCATCTGCAGCTCGGGTTCCATGCAAGCAAGCATAAGGCAGCTTACTTCAAGGTTAGCATCACATGCCTTCTTGTAAGCATTCTTAGCAGCAGCGGGTGCATCCTCAGCAGGTTCTTCTGGTAGTGGGTTGTCTAGAACATCTTCCTTTTTCTCAGCCCTGAGAACAATTCTCAGGTTGCGGATCCAATCCGAGTAGTTTGTTCCATTCAACTTGTCCTTCTCAAGGACCGAACGCAAAGCAAACGATGTGGTGGTGTTGCTAGGTGCCATTTAATCTACAACAAAAGTAATGCAAAATACACTAAGACAAACGTATCCATGATAGAGCAAATTGCATTAAACTATTTTAACAGAATCTACTCCCACTAAAATCAATATCCCTCTATTGAAACTTAGTGATTCAGGATCCACAACTAACAAGTCTACTAGTGAGCTTTAGCATCACCGCTAGCAAACGAGGTAGATCGGTAAGCAACTTTTGCTAATCATATCACATATGACTCCTGTTGTTGGGTGACATCTCCATGTCTCGGCGCCCAACCTTTATGCCCCAAGGTCCTTAACCGTTAAGATGACCTCGTTAAGCTAACCAACCCTTATGCGTGTAAGTGTCCGACACAAACCCGTCTAGTCAAGGAAAACTAGTGGCACCCTAATTTCATAGACCCACCACTAATTGTACAAGACATGGGACGGTGCAAGTTTTAGTTGGGAGGGCATACTAACTTAAACTTTGCGAGGGATCGTTCTACTTCTAACATCACAGCATGCAGAAAGTAAAACATAAAACAGAAAAGCATTCACACATTTGTGACACAGTATGGCCCGTTTTCATATGGTGATCTCCATCTCCATAGAAGCTGTTCACCATGGTGATCTCCATCTCCATGTTCCATGTGTGTGCGCCATCCTCCTGGTGATGAGTCCTCCAAGAACTATGCTATTACGCCTAATAGCTAGTAAAGAATCTAGTAAAGAAGATTACATAGTTGCTTGGATCATCACAGATTGGTACGCAGACCATTAAATACAATAAAGTGACAACACATATGGCTCCTGCCGTGTTGCCGTACGCGCGACACGCAGGTCACGAATTAGTTACACACATGCATCACATACACAAGGGGCCATACTGATCACAAGATACATACATCCTGCAAAAGAGAGTTAGGCGTCCTAACGTTCCAAACTTCGGAGGCCCGAAACTCTATCTTCCAAGCCGAATTTGGCAAATCTAATTTCGCCGAAAACGGCGAAGCCGTTGAAATTCACGTGTAACTTTTTCTGTAGATCAATTTTCGTATAGAAATCGCCTCGATCCGAGATCGTACCGAAAAGTTACGGCTGATTTACCGAAGCATGCGCATACGGCAAAATCCCGACCCCGGCAGTAGATCCCATCTACTATAGCACATCTAATGCGCCTGGCGTATGACCCTGGATCTCGATTCGACCAATCATATTGATCTTCCCTCACTGCAACTGGGTTTACGTGTATCACTTAACTCCGATGGCGGAAACCGACCGGTAGGAGTATGTCGTTACACTACCATTGCAGCAAGGGCACGAAATCAGGACATAGATCAAACAGAGAACTCGCATATCTCCATATGCACACATCCCGAATCCAAAACTAAGCAGCTACGGCTCTGATACCACTGTAGTGATACGAGGTAGGCTACGCTAGCGCAAAACAAAATTTTCTACCGCGTATAACCAGGAAGAGCTGCCGTATAAGGATCACGGGATTACCACTCGACGCACTACTGGTGCGGAAGATGTAGATTTGCGTCGGTGCAGTGAAGACGATCACGTAGTCGTACGTAGTCGATCAACGTAGTCGTACGTAGTCGATCACGTCCAGCAGCTCCTCAGCAGCTCGTCCACGTGCACAGCAAGATCGCCTCCGGTACCGCGGCTCGTCGTCGGCTCGTCGTGGCTCGTCGGCGGCTCGTCGATGGCTCGTCCAAGTGCTGCAGGCGCAACACCTCCAAGGTATCCACACGTGCAGGGAGGAAGCGTCGCAAGCCGGATTGCTAGATCCGCGAGTTGCAACAGGCGAGGGCGTGGGAGGCGCGGCAAGTCTGTTCAGCCAAAAGGTGTGTAACCCTAGGGCGCCCCCACCCCTCTATTTATAGGGGTTCCTGATGGGCCTCTGGATCCGAGGCCCATTAGTACTCCTAAACCTAATCCAACTCGGATCAGATCCGAATTGGGCTTCCAGCCCCTTAAGTGTGTGACCCTATGGGTTCGGATACGTATAGACATGGCCCGAGTACTCCTACTCGGCCCAATAGTCGGTAGCGGCCTCTAGCAAGACGTGCCAACTCCTATACGCATACGAAGATCATATCAGACGAACCATCACAACATAATATACATGCTATTCCCTTTGCCTCACGATATTTGGTCTAGCTTCAAGCCGACCGCTCTTTCTCGATGCTGTGATTCGGAATCCCTTTGTAGGTTAACTCTTAACCGTACGTAGCATGGCCATGCATTTTCTGATCCGATCACTCGAGGGGCCCAGAGATATCACTCTCAATCAGAGAGGGGCAAATCCCATCTTGATTGACCATGTCTCATAGCATGCTTCTTGACAAACCCGAAAGCTACCTTTATAACTACCCTGTTACGGCGTAGCGTTTGATAGCCCCTAAGTAGGTCAATCCACATCTAGAATACATGCGACAATCTCAGGTCTAAGGACAAAGCGTATATGTTGTTTAAAGAGAGAACTACTTCTCGTGTTGGGTCAGTCCTAACACATGTCTCCACATGTGTCCACATTATTAGTTCAACATCTCCATGTCCATGACTTGTGAAACATAGTCATCAACTAATACATGTGCTAGTCTAATATTCATGTGTGTCCTCACATGAACTCCGACTAGGGACAACTTTAGAATAACCATACAAGTAAAGAGTTTCACATACAATTCACATAATTGCAAATCAATTCAAGTAGCCTTTAATGGATATTCAATGAACACAATATACAAATCATGGATACAAATGGAATATCATCATCTCTATGATTGCCTCTAGGGCATACCTCCAACACAAGGCAATCATTTAAGTAGAACGGCCATGCCACCAGTACTCTTTCGATCATCCAGGTCGCCAGCCAGATCACTATCTGTAAAGCCAATAAGTTTTTCTCTGCCTCCTCTCCCATACACCAGGCCGAAGTGAATAGTCCCCTTAAGATAACGAAGAATTTGCTTCACTGCCTTGTGATGCATTACAGTTGGCCTCTCCATGAACCTGCTTGCCACTCCAACTGCAAATGAGAGATCAGGTCTAGTGTGCAACAAGTATCTAAGGCAGCCAATCATTCGCCTATATTCTGTAGCATCAACTGGCTGGCCATTTGGGTCTGTGTGCAATTTTGCTCTTTGCTCCATGGGGTATGTAGTGGAATTACAGTCCATCATCCCGAACTGTGATAGCACTTTCTTTGCATAGCTTGTCTGCTTAATTGCCGTGCAACTCTCTTGCTGTGACACCTCAATGCCGAGGTAGTATGACAACAGCCCCAAATCACTCATGTCAAATTCAGTTGCCATCTGATGCTTGAAGGCCTCAATCTCCTTTGGATCACTTCCTGAGACAATGAGATCATCGACATATACCCCAATTACAATTGCACTTCTCCCTTCTCCTCTTGTGTACACTGCCTGTTCCTGTACACACCTTCTGAAACCAAGCATTTTCAGGCTTTTATCTAGCCTGATGTTCCAAGCTCGAGGAGCCTGACGAAGGCCATAGAGTGCCTTACTTAACCTGAGCACAAGGTGCTCCTTGTTCTTCACAACATATCCCTCCGGCTGTGACACATACACCTCTTCTTCAAGTTCACCATTTAGAAAGGCTGAATTAACATCTAGATGATGCACTTGCCAGCCACGGTTTGCAGCAACAGCTAGAATGACACGCACTGTGTCCAATCTTGCAACAGGTGCAAAAACTTCCACAAAATCAATTCCCTGGCGCTGCACATACCCTTTTGCCACCAATCTGGCTTTATGCTTGATCACCTCTCCTTCTGAATTCTTCTTCAATTTGTAAACCCATTTAAGACCAATGGGCTTATGACCAGCTGGCAGCGTGGTCAATGTCCACGTTGAATTCTTTACTATGGAGTCAATCTCTCTGTCCATGGCTTCAACCCATTTGAGTTGCCCAGCTGCTTCATCAAAACAAGATGGCTCCTCCATCTCTACAAGCATGACTGCTTCATCATCGTTGTAATGCAGTACCACCTCGGATGTGTTCTGGTAGATATCATCCAAGTCACGATAGTGCGGTGCTCCTTCATCTGAGCTATTGGATCCTGGTGAAACAGGAGCAGCATGCTCCTCATTCGGCAAGGTAGTCATTGTTTCCACCAATGGCATGTGTACGGGAGTGGCTGGTGATGACGAGGTGTTGACTGCCACTCGCCCTATGCGTGCAGCCGCTCGCGCCCTGGTCACTGCTCCAGGTGGAGAAACCACAATGGACGTCGCCGGTGCCTCATCAAACTCCCTATCCTCTCGCCCACTGCTGGGTAGGACTGCAGCTGTGGTAGGCTGCAACACTGGAATTCCTGTTGATATTTCAGTAGCAGGCCACACCGAAGGACTCACATGTGCATCTTCTTCAAACACAAACTCCATTGGTTCTCTTGTGCTCGTGCCTGCACACCAATTCCACTCCAAATTCTCCTCAAAAATTACATCACGACTTACAACAATCTTGCTGCGATGAGGGTCGAATAGCCGGTGAGCTTTGCATCCATCCTCGACACCAAAGTACACCATTTGTTGGCTTCGGTCATCAAGCTTCTTCACGTGTGGCGCCACCATCTTTACATGTGATGTGCACCCGAACACTCGCAGGTGCGCCAGGTGCGGCTTCCTACCGTTCCAGGCCTCAAACGGGGTGCGCTCCCCCATTGCTTTGGTCGGCAGGCGGTTCAATAAGAATACCGCATGCCGCACAGCCTCACCCCAGAACTTTGCCGGGACATTCATGCTCTTGAGCAAGGACCGCGCCATCGCCATGACTGTCCTATTTCTGCGTTCAACAACGCCATTTTGTTGTGGCGTGTAGGGTGCTGTGAAATGCCTTTTGATGCCTGCCTCATCACAGACATTGGTGAACACTGCCGATAGGAATTCGCCGCCACGATCTGAATGCACCGTTTTTATGCAGTAACCACTAGTGTTTTCAGCTTGTGCTTTGAACTTGACAAACTCAGCGCATGCCTGGTCCTTCGACTTCAACATGTACACCCACATCCATCTTGAGTAATCATCAACAATTAACATGAAATACTTGTTACCGGCAATCGTTGATGGAGTGATTGGCCCACATAGATCAATGTGAAGCAGTTCAAGTGGCTTCTCCGCTCGGTATCTTGTTGCTGTTGGAAATGGCAGCCTTGCCTGCTTTGCTGCAAGGCACGCATGGCAAAGCTGATGGGGATGCTTGATCTGAGGCACTCCGGCTGCCATCTGCTTGTCAACAAGGAGCTTCAACGCTTGAAAATTGACATGTCCAAGCCGTGCATGCCACAGCCATGCTGGTTCCTCAAGTCTTGCCATGAGGCACACTGGACTTGCTAGCTGCAAATCAATGTGGTACAGACGGTTTGGCATGCGCTTAACTTTCATTAGGAGATGCCAGGGATTTTTTATGAACACCTCAAGATCATCTTCATCCATGATGACCTTGTGTCCAGTCTCTGTGAGTTGGCCGAGACTCACCAAGTTACTGCGTAGTCTAGGGATGTAGTAGACCTCCTGGAGCATCCATTGATCTTCATTCTTGCATGAGAACAAAAGTGAACCTTTTCCCATTATTTGCACCGTAGAGCCATCACCAAATTTAACCTTACCAGTGACACTTTCATCAAGTTCATAGAACTTCATCTTGTCTCTAGTCATGTGATTGCTTGCACCATTGTCTAAATACCAGACATCCCCAGTACATGCACCATAATCAGCCAAGCGCAGCTCTGGCATCACTTTCTCTTCACTGAGAAACACAACCTCCTGCCGTGCAAGGGCCACTGGAAGAGGCTCCTCCAGAGCTGCAAGCAGTAGTGCCGGCTCGGTGTTCTCAACATGCACGAGATGCGCTGCCTCTTGCTTCTTAGGGGCTTTGCACTGAGATTGATAGTGGCCCATCTCATCGCAATTAAAACAACGAATATGACTTTTGTCACGACCGCCGCCGCCAAAGCTAATTGCCCCATCTTTGTGTGGCGACTTTCCACGACCGCCACGGCCACGACCTCTGCTACGTCCGCGGCCACCACGGCCACGATTTCCACTGTCCGTGGAGGGCTTGTACTTGTAGCCAGATGATGAGTCCCTGCCATCCTTCTTAGAACGTGCTTCCCACTCAGCCTGAGTGAGGAGCACTTGCCCATCGGTAATGCGTCCGCCGCTAGATGCACGTGGACGCGTGCGCTCTTCGTATGCCTTCAGCCGCTCCACGGCCTCCTCGAAAAGCATGGTGTCGATGTCATAGAACTGCTCGATGCCAGCAATCACACTGAGGAAGCGATCAGGCACGGTGTCGAACAATTTCTTCACGAGGGTAGCATCATTCAGAGTTCCACCGAGGTTGCTATACCTGACAGACATGCCGATAAGCTTATCGGCGTATTGGTCCAAAGTCTCCCCCTCTTGCATGTGCAAGGCGTCGAAGTCACTCTTCAACGACTGCAGCCGCGCATTTTTGACGCGGTCCGCGCCAACAAACCTCGTCTTGAGGCAGTCCCAAACCTCCTTTGCCGTCGTCTTCTTCGCCACCTGCATGAGGAGGTCCTCCGGGAGCGCTTGGAGAAGATGAGACCTCACCTTCTTGTCCATCCTCAAGTCGACAGCCCCACCGGCTGCCGGCTCAATCGCCTCCCAGACACCTTGGTCCTCCATCATGGCCTCGACACGAATCACCCAGCTGGTGTAATTCGTTGCCGTCAATTGCGGATACTGGAATGGACCACCGCCGCTCTCCCGCGACGACTGTCCTTGAGCCACAAGCGACATGATGTTGAAACGTGGATACTTGGGCATGTACAAACTGTGCTCTGATTACCAAATGTTGGAAAACACCCAGGAATGCATACCCAAATATCTCACGTAGAGCAGCTAGCAATATGTGGCATTTCTTTATTATACTGAATCACGAACTCTGATTGATTCCATACATGTTGTAGCTACTGCTATATATAGAGTTGTATGGAAGTTCAATAGATCGTTACATATCCCATGATCATTATTTCTACGAGTAACAGCACACACTCAGCATGCAAACTACTCATTGCTGATCACCACTTAGAAGACATGCAGACAACTTAGAAGACATGCAGACAACTTTAGAAGACATGCAGATACTGCTGCATGAGGTACTACTTGACCAGCCAGGAGTAATGTCAACAATGGGGACATGAGGAACCCAAGAAAATGAAAAATCCATTTCCTCTTTAGCTGCTTCGATCCATTCACGGCAGATGCAGGCTCTGGGAGGCAGGGAATCGGAGCAAGGGGCTGGCGGGGCGGTTGCGAGACATACCGGGATCGCGCACGGTGCCGCGGGCGCTGTAGCGGCCGGTGGAGAGGAGGAGCTTGACGAGCCACGAATCCCCCCGCGCCGGTCACGCACACCGTGCTCCTCTCCTCCGCCGCCGCCGCCATGCTCGCGCTTGCTTTTTCCCTGCTCAGCTCAGCTCTCTGGTTGGCTGAGTTCCTCCGTACGTGTCGCCACTTCGCTGCGGTGGTGGGCGGTCAACGGCAGAGGGA
The DNA here is from genome assembly GCF_000263155.2 of Setaria italica. NCBI lineage: Eukaryota > Viridiplantae > Streptophyta > Magnoliopsida > Poales > Poaceae > Setaria > Setaria italica. The sequence continues at coordinate 3,162,356 of NC_028455.1, read as the reverse complement.
GAGGAGATCAAGGCGGGCGGTTTGGCGCGTTGTGAATTGTGAGACCTTTTTCGTCTTTGGTCCTCTCTTCTGGTAATTTCTCTCGATCTCGTCCTCAATCCGACGGAAAAATGAATTCATCTTTTGGAAGCTTGGATTCTGAATTTCTGACGGGTCCCCATGATGAATTCATCTCTCTGTTCTCCCTTTCCCCGGTTAGGTGTATAATTGCACTGTGTGCGTTTGTTTGTTTGTTTGTTAGATGAGCGTAACTCCAATACTCCATTAACTGATACAAGACAATAGAACTATGAGAGAAATTCAGTCATCAATTTCAATGCCGAGGGTGACGAGGTTGACGCCTGTACGCTGGTGTTACAGAGAACTGTACTCTGTTCCTTGCCCTGTTTTGTCACAAACCAAATTGCAGAGATGTCTAGCTCGTCCCAATCTTCGTACAGATGCGTCGGAACAAATTCATGGAGCGTTTGGATACACTTTGTACCCGTCACATCGAATGTTTGGATACTAATTAGAAATATTAAATATAGTCTAATTAGAAAACTAATTGCATAGATGGAGTCTAATTCGCGAGACGAATCTATTAAACCTAATTAGTTCATGATTTGACAATGTAGTGCTACAGTAACCATTTGCTAATGATGGATTAATTAGGCTTAATAGATTCGTCTCGCGAATTAGGATGACGGTTCTGCAGTTAGTTTTATAATTAGCTCATGTTTAATTCTCCTAATTAGCGTCCGAACATCCGATGTGACCCTCCTAAAATTCCCTTGTTACCGAATTGTATCGCAGCAGCAAAGACAAGGGCCAAATCGCCGTTCGTCTTGTCCGCACTGTCACGCTCTTATCTTGGCAGATCGTCTCTCCAATGGCGATCCCCAAAAACAAATTGAAGAAGATGACTCGCAAGATCCTGCCGATGAGATCAAAGCAGCCGTCTTTTTCCTTCCCACGGGTAGCATACCTCCCCAGGCACAGCAGCCCACAGCCACGCGGACCGGCCGAGAGAGTTTGTTTGTGTAGCTGCTTGTTGCTGGGCCTTCCATTTCCTTGTTGGGCTGTGAAACTAGCGATCCCAATTGCTGCTTATTGATCCAACACGTGAGCCGTGACATCTGCTTTTGGAGTTGCTCTAAGGCAAAGGAGCTGAAATCTGCTTCCGGAGGCCAGTTGCTTACATGGCTTCTGTTGCTTTGAGATTCGTACAACTATTATTTACCGTCCGATCTAACCCTAACATCTCTTCCCCACCACTGCCTCCTACACTACACACCCCGCACCGCCGCCGGGCTCCGCGCAGCTCGGCCGGTGCACTGCCTCTGCGTGCCGTTGGGACCGCCGTGCGCCCCTTGCGCGCAGCTCGATCGTCGCGCCGCTGGGCTCGCCGCCACCCCTACGCGCGGTTCGGCCACCTCCCCCCTTGCCCCTGCCACCTCCGCCATGCGCCATCGCCATCGCCGGAGCTGCAAGCCGCCACATCGCTGAAGCTGTGAGCTGCCACATCGCTGGAGCCGCGCACCACCAACGTCACTGGAGAAGATGATGCTACCTGATTTTTTTTTAAAAAAATGTTGATTCAGATTTGGATAAATGTTGAATGCATTTGCTTGAGTTGTTGAAATAGATTTCTTAAAATGTTGAAGTAGCATGTTTCAAAATGTTGATCTAGTTCTCAGAAATTGTTGAATTTGCTACTTTTGAATGTTGATCTATTATTTAGAAAATGTTGAAATCTGTATGTTGAATTAGAATTTTAATTGGGTCCGATGAGCTTTAAAGCCATAAGTCTTATCGTGTGCTATATAGGAGCCCTCGGGGCTCCTTGAGCGGCTTCAGGTGAAGCTCACCCCAACGATAACGCGTAGGTTGCTGGCGTTGTGGAAGTCAGGGTCACCGGCAACAGAGGCGCGGGGAGGTGGGGGAGTCGGGGGCGCCGGCGACAGAGGGGAGGTGGCCGGCAGCGCTGGAGAGGCGCCTAGCGGGCGGAGGACAACGGCAGTGTGAGCGAGCGAGTTGAGGGAACGGAGTAGAAAGGAGAGCCGGAGAGATGGATAAGGGAAGAGGGAGAGTGAGAAATAAAAAGATAGAAAAAAAGAATGGGAAGGACAAAAGAAAAAAAAGGCATTATGGTCATTTACATTTCTAACCATTTTAAACAACTAGGAGAAGCCGTTTTACCAAACATTTTATCAACTGGATCAGCGAGAGCTAAAAAAAAGCCGTTCCACTAGAGAATCCATAGCCGAAGCAGTTTTAGCCACAGCCACAACCCTGCCAAACAAGCTTTAACTGTCCTTAAAAGAAGACTAACTACTAACCGTGACCCATTCGAAGTCGAAATTTTGTACGGCTAGGCTTTCCCATCCAGGCCTGAGCTATTGCATGTCGAGGTCGCAGAACTTGTGTGCCACGTACACCCCGTGGTCCCACACGACAGTCCACCCTCAGCTCGAGCTGAGCCTCTCTCAGCTCCCTCTCCCACTCTCATTTCTCCCAAAATACCCTCTCTCTTCCACCCCAAGCCATGGAGGAGCCCCAAGGTTACCCTACCATTGAAGCTCCTCCACCTCGCTAGAGCTTCACCGGAGGACCGTCGGAGCTTGACGCCGACGAGCAGCACCACCCCGACTTCATTTTCTTCCTTGGACTTGGAGCAAGAAGCTTCCCCAAGCACTCTTTCTCCATCTCCTTCATCTCCTCCAAGTTCAAGGTCAAGGACAAGCTCAAGCTTCTCCAACACCACCCTACACCAACCTGCGGCCCCTCACCGGAGTTGTGATCGAAGCCGGTGAGCCACCTCCATACTCGATCCACCTCCATTGCTCTAGGATTTGAGTTCTTGGTTTTCCTTTAGAGCAAAGCACCATTGATGGCCTAGAGCTTCTAAACTTTGATGCATGTCAAATCCACCACTTGGAACAAACTCTACACACTCCTAGAAACTCATAGAAGCAAACCCCGTCCAAAACCGTGATAGGAGTCGCCGCCGGCGAGCTCGCCGGTGTGCTATGGCGGAGTCGCTGACGGTTCGCTCGACTCCGGCGGACGGTCCACCACCCACCCATAAAACCACCGGAGCCTCTGCACAAACATGTCCCTCGGTCCCTTTGAAAAGTGGATGGTCCGCCATTCAAAAATAAACCCACCAGAGGCTCTGCACAAAACTTGAGTCAGTTGAGTTTTGAACTGCGGACGGTCCGCCAATCTGAAGGAGACGGTCTGCCATTCAAATATTTTGTACTAAGGACGGTCCGCCAATCTGAGGGAGACGGTCCGCCAATATGGGGGAGATGGTTCTCCATTCATGTTCCAGCACCTCTACTTTTGTACTTGTATCACCTACTTATATATGCTATAACTAAACATTATATGATATTATAGCAATGTTAAATCATGATTAAACATGTCATTCTCATATTATTTGCTATCATCCATGACATGTTTATTTATCAAGTATCATCGCATTCGTGTAGAGACCGAAACGTCGGAGTAAGAGGAAAGTGAGCTCGAGCTAGAGCCCGTCGGTACACTTCCTTTGAACCCCAAGGTAGGCACCTAAGCATCTCTTAACCTTATTTTGGATAAATGATGTATATGTCTTCTATGCGCATGAGTTAATAACTATGTATATGTTTGCTTAGCTCCTGCTTGATGCATTATCCATCCTTGATCTAGATCAACTCCTTCTAGGCGAGTATGCTTGTTTAGGTGTCACGAATTTAAATTGCGTATCCATGCTTAGGTTTAGTAGAAGTCGAGAGGTGACAAGATCACCACCACTCGCGATTTATAGGATGCTTGTTTAAATAATGCTGGGTTAGCTATGAATGGAATAAAATTGAGCAACTATGAATGATGAGTCGGATTTGAGCAAGAGTGGTAGGATCATACTGAGATTGGAGCTCACTTGACTTAGACTTGCTTGAGTTGATTAAGATCTGACGCTCCATTGTTTTGGGACTTGAGTAACTTCTTGTACAAACCACATACTTAATATAAAAATAACACCTTACATTGACCGAATTCGACATGCGGTAGGATGAGGTGTCATCGGCCAACAAGTGGGGACGGACTTGAGCACCCGCGCCGGCCGGTCAGTTTCGCCCAAATCTAACATGAACACGGTCGAGTCCAATTCGCTTTGGATCACGTATGGTTCCAACTAAACTCCTTTTTTAATCATCGATCTTGTCGCTTTTTCTGTCTTCAGATGATAACAACTGGATGCGAATTGAACGACCGGTAGCATCGATCGAAACACGTTGCTGTAGTAGGGGAGGGTGAGGTCACCTTGCTGTAGTAGGGAGGAGGCGACTCTGGTGGGCCGCGGGGAGGGCGACCTCACCTGATGTGACTTGTCGCGTCATCGAGGCGGCGTTTGGTGGACCGGGGACCGATCGCTGCTGTGTTTGCTTCCTCGTTTCTGAACTGATCCGTTTAGCTTTAGCTATTTAGCGGCATCAGGTGTAGTTTGAAAAAGAACAAAAAAAACTGCACAAGAATATGGCAACGACAAGAGGACCAACGTCAGCAAGAGTACAATACATATGCAGTTGTGAGATACGGATGCTAACCAGGTTCGCCCATGTATATTTTAGCGCCAATTTGGCGATTATGCATATTTTAGCGCCAATTTGACGGGAACCCCGTGCGGGTGGTGGCACGAGCACGGGCGCGAACGCAGTGGCGAGGCCCTGGCAACATCGCGCGCCGGCCCCGCTGCCCTGGCCAACAACGTCGCCACAATCCCAAATCGTAGACCGAAAACCTGCGGCGGCGACTCCTTCCGTTCGTTCCTGCGAAAGGACTCCGTTTTGTGGATGCGTTGCACTTGGTTTATGAGCTCGGATTGATTGATCGGAGAACACGCTCTGATTCGGAGAGAGAGAGTGATTGGGAATTAAAATTTCATTACTAATCTCTCCAACTAGCCACTGATAGCCAAACCATACTGAGTAACACAAAGTGTTAGTACTCTGATAGGATAGGGCCAATAACAATTCGTACTACCTCCGATCGGATATAGTTGATGGTTCAGACATGAAGAAGTAACTAATTGCAGGACAAATTAGTTGTCCAAAACGTCATCTTATTCTGAACAGAGAGAGCATGTAGCAGATTCTTTAGTTGATTAGCATTTCCTAGGACAAGAATAATTTTAGGAAAATTGCAAACGGATACTCAAAACATCACGCTTTCATCAAACTATGCACGTGATTGCATTTTATCCAATGCTCACAGACAGTATTGTCTTCCATCATCTCTCAGGAGAGAGAGTATTTTATTACATGGCCAGAGGAAAGAAGAACACTTGGACTGGACTGTAGTAGCGAAGCATGAGAATGATTCTACATAAGCAAGCACACAGTAGCAGTAGTAGTAGGTCTATGAGAGACAGCGTGTGGTGATTGTGATTCTTCCATTGGAGGTCGTTACCTGCATCAATGCATCTGGGAGAGGCCAAGAATCCCAACGCTGATCAGGGAGAGGCCGAGGAGGAGCAGAGCAAACATGCCGAAGCAGAGCATCGGGCCTGCTTCGCCGGAGACCGCCGTGACAGCGCAGGAAGCCATCACGAGCCCCACGACGGCGAGGTTGCGACGAAGGAACTCTGCGAGAGCACGCGCCTCGGCCAACACCGCCGGGACGACGGGCGCCAGGTCGGCGTCGGACATCCGGATGCCGACGGCTACGATGTTGGCGCCAGCGAGAACCCCCGCGAAGCAGAGTAGCAAGCCGAATCCGCCGGCGCCGGAGTTGAATCCGGCGCTGACGGAGAACAGCAAGATGGCGAGGCCGGCGAACATCGTCGTGGTGCCCGGAGTGGTCATCGTCGACCGCGTGGCACCGCAGTCCCCTGTTGTTAGTATTGTTAGTATTGGAGCAGGCGAGGGCCGTCGAGCGAGCAGGCGAGGCACTGCCTTGTTGTTAGTATTGGACCTCGCTACAATAGGCTTGGCACTGCCTATTGTTAGTATTGGACCTTGTTGCACCGGGGAGGGAAGGCGTTGAGGATCTGTTGGGGTCGGAGGAGGAGGAGGATCTGTTGGGGTTGAGGAGGCCCGGGAGGGCCCCATTATCAATAGGAAAATTCCTTTGTTTAAAACGGGCGCGTATCTATACGCCGTGCCGGATTTGTTGCTGCAGGCATGCATATGCAGTTGACTACACGTTTCAGGCCAGCTGAAAAGAGTACCGTATTATTTGCCTCTTCTTTTTATTCGGCGTTACAAACAAATCTATATTTCCGAAGATATAGGTATTATTTTCCAGTTTGAACAGGTAGTGATCACAAAACAATACTAACAATATGTTAATTGCAACAAGGTCTGTAGCATCCAGATATCAAAACCAGGTGTTTTTTTTTTTGTATTTTTACGATTAGTTTCTTTTGGTTCAAAGGCAGGCACGCCGTCGCGTGGCTTTGCACTTCCATTTTCCAGCGGAAAGAAATACTGTAGCAGCAGGTGTTTTTTCAATGTAATGAGGACTCCCTCAATCCCAAAATAAGTATCCATTTAGAAAATACACATGAGTAGTGATGAGAAATGTCTATGTTGCTCCTGATAACTATACTAAGGTCTTGTTTACTTCCCAATTCGGGAGTGGCAAAATTGGCATTTTGCTATAAATGCGCAACTGTAGCGTTTCGTTTGTATTTGTGAATTATTGTCCAAATATTGACTAATTAGGCTCAAAAGATTCATCTCGCAAAGTACAACAAAACTGTGCAATTAGTTTTTAATTTCATCTACATTTAGTACTCCATGCATGTACCGCAAGTTTGATGTGATGGGGAATCTTCTTTTTGCATAGTGCCAAAGTTGGGAGTTGGGGGTGAAGTAAACAAGGGCTAATTGCGATTGAAAATCGTGTTGTCTGTTTAGTTTTCTAGATCGTAAATAAGTGCACGTGCATTGGAACCAGAGAAATAACATCAATTGATCATTTGATTGGCTCCACGCGCTTTTCCATATGTTTTCTTTATTGGTGTGAGTGTTGCTTTAATACAAGGTAAAAGAACACTCTTTTTGATAAATTTTAGAGTCTAAATAGATACTCTTTGCGGGACTGAGGGAGTAGTTTGGAGGTACCCACGGTAATCCAGGCCAATAGGAAAAAAAAAGAGACCACTTTCATATATATAGCGATTGGTGAAGTATGACTTTTATATAATTATATTTAATCATGGACACTTCTCTTTTTTAGCTTGAAGTAATAGGAATTAATGCGACGTTAACCCATGTTATATTTTAGCGCCGATTTGGATTATTCGTTGCAGGCAGGTAGTAGCTTGATGGAGAAATGCGGTTGCCACGTCGGATTGGTTGCTTCCACGGACTTCTCCGCCCTCCTGCCGCCTGCAACGCGCATACAAAACTCACGGCACCACGGAGAGGCCTCGAGGCGTCCATCCACCCCTTTGCTTCCTGCAAGTAATTATGGTCTTGTGTTGCCAAAGTTTGGAGGTGCTAAATTACTGTTACAACACTGTAGCACACTGTAGCGTTTCGTTTGTATTTGTGAATTATTATCCAAACATTGACTAATTAGGTTCAAAAGATTCGTCTCGCAAAGTACAACAAAACTATACAATTAATTTTTAATTTTGTCTACATTTAGTACTCCATGCATGTACCGCAAGTTTGATGTGATGGGGAATCTTCTTTTTGCATAGTGCCAAAGTTGAGAGGGGGGTGAACTAAACAAGGGCTATATGTCCTCCGATGACACGAATATGTGTGCACTAAACCTCACTTCCATTTCGAAATCTTATTATGGACTAACAAGTTTGATGATTTTGAGCACACTAAGGTTGGCACTGCCCTGATGATGTGACCAACTCAGCCAGACGTTCGGACTACATGATCTGTGTAGACACAGACGTATAGTTTGCTTGAGAATGCACTGAATTTGAAAAAAAAAGTTGAATTACGACTTTATTTTATGCCTTTTATTCTATTGGGAAAACCACGAGACAACTGAAGTGTTTCTGCTACTTCAAATTATAAATTAACAGTAGTTTGCATTTCATTCTTCTTTGAATTAACTATACTTGAACTGAAAATGTGTTCTTTTTTCTCATCCTTTTTTTGGCAAATTTTCTCATCCTTTGGGCTGGCACGCGTAGCGTGCCAATCTGCCTAGTTTATACCTGAGGTGGCCGTGTCTCTTTGATGAAAGAAGGTAATGGCGTTTGCAACCACGCTACACACGCCTAATTAAGAAAACAGAGCAAATGGGCACTGTCGAACTTGTTTTCTGAAGTTGCTAGGCAAATACCATGGTGGTTTGTCACTTGAAGGACGTCAACCTACGCGTGACCATTTACCGTTGCATTGCTGGATTGGCTTCCATCGGAGTATATACATCTTATCATGAAAATAATAGATTAGTATAAATAAATTTTCTATGATACACATACTTTTATATGGACTTTTATATGGACCAATGTTCTCCAAAATCAAATATATGAAAATGTATATAGTATAGAAAAAATACGACGTTGCACGTTTTTTTTTTTGTGCAAGCAAAATATTCACAGAAATTTCACGATGCAGGTTGTTTTGCCAGCACGGAGTACTCCTGTTCCTGCTTTAAAAAATTACTCCTGCATTCCTGCTGTTCCAGGCGGCCGACGTCAGTGGGTCCGCCGTCCGCATGCATGTGCACGGCTCCCACAAACCACAGGGCGAATTGACACGTTCATTCTCAATTCTCCCTCCGCAACGTGTCACTAATCCATCAACCTAACGCTGCATATCTGGACGGCTCGGAACATAGGCCAAGTGGCCCTCTCTCCTGCGCCGCGTCGCTACTGCCTGCCGTGATGCCATCCAAATGTCACCGTCCCGCCGCGCTGCCGTCGTGTTGTCACCTGCCATCGCCGTCCCGCCGCGCTGCCGTCGTGTTGTCGCCTGCCATCGCTTAGGATCGAAATGTGGAAATGAAATATCCGAAATATCCGAATCCATATCTGATAAAACGATTAATATGGATATCTATTCGTGTCCAAATTTAATGTGATACTAAAATGGATACATTGAATTCGTTTATCTTAATTTTCTCTATCCGATTCCACATTCGTATTGGACGTTATCCGACACAACCCGTATCCAACCATATGAAATTATTAGTTATCTCTATAGCTAATGATAAATGATGTTACTTTGAATATTAATAATGACAGTATATCATTGAAACTATTCAAAATTTATCTTTATAACTAATAATTAATGATATTAGTTTTATTATTACTAATATTGTACCCATCAAAATATTTAAATTTTATCTCTAATTTTAGTGACCAATGTCATTAAATTTAAGAATAAATATATGTGAATATTAAAATTAATTTTAAATACGCTAGTTTATCTTTTTATCAATAAAAACATTTTTATACAATGTTCATTATTCATTGATAAATATTTATATTTATTAAAATATATATTTATTCGTATATTATTTTTTTCATAAAGTACACTATTTCAAATAATTATTAATTAATGTAATATTTTCATGAGCGATTTTTGTTTGCGCTAGTTAGGTACTCATACTTTAGTCTCTACTTGTATAAAGATTTTGTTATTAAAAAACCATCAATAAACAAAATAGGTAAATGTTATCTTCAAATCCAGTAAATATCCGATGGATATTCGAATCTAAGATATTCGTTTTGCATTCGCATTCGAGAACATCCGAATTCGTATTCGTATTCAACTTAAATATGGTAAAAAGTACTATCCAGATTCGATTCCATGCGAATTCAATCCGAATTCCATCCATGATCCCCCCTCGTGCATACGGTGTAGCACACTGGCGTCAAGGACAGTGTGTGGGCCCAGCCTCACGGAATCGCGCATTCGTGCGCTGCTGGCTGGCTGGCCGGTCATCGCGTGTGCCGTGTCCTCGTGAGCAGGCATTCTCGTATACGTGGACAGTCCCAAACATGCTCCCGTGCGGACCCATCCCTGATTGTTGCCACGTGTCTACCGGAAGAATCCAACGGAAAGACTCTCAGCTCTGCATGAATGCGTGTGGCTTGGACGCTCAGCTCCTAGACAAACGTACTCTTTTTCCTCGACAAGAGCCACTCGCATCTCATCCGCATGTTGTCGCCTCCACGCCGCCGCTGCCGCCGCCGCTGCCATCTTGCCCACTGGTGACCCATCGACCTCCCACATCATATGCTGCCATCACCTCCGTCGTCCTTCGCCACTGCAGCCGTTAGTGCATGATGTTAGTAGTGCTCTGCTCAGTCTATTTTGTACAAATAAAAAAGATTGTATCCTTCACATGCGGGGCAGCTGAGCTCCACGCCTGCGTTAGTTGCTGAAGAAGAGGTCTCGTGTCGACGATGTTGGAAGCCACCACCAAGTGAAGGGAGAAGGCGAGCAACAACTAGATAGGCTTAAATGAGCTACTTCTTATTGGGCCTCAAAAACAATTAACGCTTGGAATGAATGGGAGGAGGCGAGGAGCTGAACAGCTAATACGTACATGTATATTTATACCAGAATCTAGAGGATTAGTAGTGCGTCAGGAGTGCTAGCCCCCCTCCCTCCACCACTGTTCTCATGTCGGCCATCCGGAGCAGGTCCGCACGGGAGGATGTTTGGGGCCATTCCCACGTAATTTTTTTTCACTCAGTTGACAGTGGCCCATGATTTCTTGTATATGCAGGTCTGAACCACGGGGTAGACGCCGGCCTAATCGCGGATGTGATGGCTGTGGCTCGGGAGTTCTTCCAGCTGCCCGCGGAGGAGAAAGCCAAGCTCTACTCCGACGATCCTGCTAGGAAGATTCGCTTGTCCACGAGCTTCAACGTGCGCAAGGAGACGGTGCACAACTGGCGCAACTACCTCCGGCCGGCTTCACTGCCATCCCCTCGACCAGTTCATGCCCGACTGGTCGTCATCCAACCAGCCGCTGATTATGGATTACACTACGTTAGAAATGATTTGTGCTAACACATGCAAATTAGAGTGTTGGCGGGCGTGATTGGCACCCACCAGCACAAAGATTCGTCGGGCCGGCGGGGGAGCGCCCGCCAGCACAGTGGTGTGCTGGCGGGCGATGCAAGCACCCGCTAACACAGATCGCCCTATCTGTGCTGGCGGGTGCTAAAGCTACCTGCCAGCACTAAGGCCACTGTGTTGGCGGACGCTAAAGTCACCCGCCAGCACTTCCTGGGTGCGAATTAAAGCTGTGGAGAGGCAGCTGGCGCAGGACCATCCTTATCTTTTTCTTCTCCCTCTCTCTCCATTGTCTCTCTCCCCCCCCCTTATCTCCAGGTGACGGAGGCAGGAGCGGCGGGCGTGGGAGGCTGCAGGGGCGGTGGGGACGAGCGGTGTGGGTGCAGAGGGCGGCGGGAGCGGCGGCTGGGCGTGGGAGTGGCTCCAACGGCTGCGGTGGGCGGCCACGCAGGAGCGGTGGACGGGAGCGGCTCCGGCGGGCGGCCACGCGAGAGTGGCTGCCGGTGTACGCGGGCGAGCGTAGCGGCAACCTGACTGTTTTTTTAATAAAAAATCAACTGTGCTGGCGGGTGGCATAACCACCCACCAGCATAGTGCGGTATGTGCTGGTGGGTACTACCCGCTAGCACAGAGAGCTATTTCTGCTGGCTCAAAGTTGCTGGCGGGTGCTAGGCCCGGCAGCACAGAGCCATTTGGCCCGTCAGCGAAAATGGATTGTGGCGTAGTGTTAGTATTCCAGAGTCCTAACACCGGCACGGTCCCTTTGTCATTTTGTTGGACAACGGGCATGCGCCGGTAGCCCATGGGACTTGGAGGGCTTCTTCTTGCCCTCGGTGTTGGGGTGCTCGGTGGTGGCAACGCCGCTGCCAATAGCGCCGTTGTCGCCGGCGACCTCCTCCTAGGCTCCTCGGACTTGCCAGCTGGGCCACACGCACCGGCCGGCGGCAAAACCGTTCGCACGCTGGCATAGTTGGGCCAAATGAGCCATACGTAACCATAGGCCCAAATTCAGCATTTCAGCGACGAATTTGTTGTTACCATACCTGCCAAATTGGGCCTACTTTGTGAAGTTTAAGAAGGTGAGTTTTAAAGGATTCATTGTACGATTATTATTGATTGGGATAAACAACTTCATGGCAATGCTTGAGATTCTTCTCAGCAAGAGACCAATCAGCTGGTTGATAAACAACGGAGCAAATTGAATATCAAAACAATTGAGGCTCTTCTATCATGTATCCGAGATTGGATTAAGTAGAATCGTAAAACTTCCCTTTTTCCGTTCTGTTGAACCAGTTTGTAAAAGGAAGCATGCACACCTTAATTTCTGTTGATGTAAAATGCAGTAATGCACATTTTTTTTCTGAAAATATACATGAGTGGGTCAATAGGATTTGCAGTAATAACTTATGACCGATGTGTGCTCTGTGCTCTCTTATTACAGTTTGCACACCAAATGATGCTGCATGCTTGACGCCACAACACCATGGGTACCAGAGGGTGGAGCAGATTTTTGGATAAAGGAGAAACTATCGAGTTAGGGACAATTCATCGTCCTACATATGGGATTCCAGGTCCACACGCAAGAAGATCAGAACTAAATCATCCTAAGACAATGTAAGAGACCTCTATCAATGAAATAGGCACACTCTCGTGCCCGTTCGTTAAAAAAAAGACAATGTAAGAGATATTCTTCGTGATGGCAACTAAATAAAACAGTCACATCAGCAATCATGAGCCCAAAAATTTTTCTAGCGGACATTGCGCATGCATGATATAGGAATTTTGAAATGATGGTTGCGTTCAGTAGCCCTTACTGCACCTTTAAACAAACCAATCATTTTACTTCGGCATCTCACTATTAAAATACAAAGTCATTTATTCACTATATAATACAAAGCCCAAAAGGCAAATATAAGAAGAAATTATAGAGCACAGGCACTGCATCTCGTTAATACAGTCAGAGTCATTTATTCACTATATAATACAAAGCCTAAAAGGAAAATATAAGAACAAGTTATAGAGCACAGGCACTACATCTCATTAATACATTAAGAAATTCAGAGTCATACACAAAGAGAGGGGAAATTGACAGCAATGAATTGAACTAATGCAGGAACAAAGAGGGATAATAATGCAGTGCAGGTTCTTACTCGAGTAAGCAACACGGAATCCTCCAGGGCCCTCCAAATCTACACATAAAAGGAATGAAATTTACTCGTAAAACAATACAATCTCTGAATAACATGCTAGTACTTGTGATATGTTCTAAAAAAACATGGTACAAATGCTCCTTGCCTCTTCTTCTCCAGCAACCCAGCTCCTCTCAAGCAAAGACACAGTACCAGCCCTACTCCTTGTAGCCTCTCTTCTCCCTCTGCCTCCACCAAGCAAGCAATCCCCAAAAGCTAGTTTCTTTCTTTTTCTTCCTCCAAATCAGCAAGCAACAGTTCAGATCATGAACACACCTCTTCCTTTCTGCTGTTCTCCCCACGTAGACCGCAGCAGCAACTAGTGGCTCTCCCTTATTTCCTAAGCAATTTTAGATAAATAATCATTTTTAAATGGAGCCAAAGATTATTGCTCAACACTAATAAAAATTAATATGATATATTTCTGCTCATCCCTAATTCATATCCACTGTGTTATCATTTCTCTCCTTCCGACGAAGAAAATAAATTATTGTCTTGCCAATTACCATTTTGTCAATTAGATGTGGCTAAAGATGCATTTAAAAACCAGAGACCATCCATAAGGACATGCATGAAACCAATCTGTTATGCGCGAGGGCATAACCAATATATATTATGCATACTGAAAAATGCGAGACAAAAGCTGAACTAAACAAGCCAGAAACCATGCAGTCCTATATATCCAAACTTGAAAAATGCCAGACTACAAGCCTACAATCCTTCAGTACACTACTGGAAACAGGAGCTTTGCTGAGTGCCAGGGGCACTCGGCAAAGCCTCCAAATATACTCGGCAAAGCCTTTGTCTTTGCCAAGTGTAACACTCAGTAAACATCATACGGCATAAATTTTAACAGCACACAGTTCTTTGCCGAGTGTTTTTATGGGGCACTCGGCAAAGTCTTTGTCGAGTGCGAAATCGACTCTCGGCAAAAAAAAGTGACCGGGACGGCGAGAAGATGGTGACGGCGTCAAGCATGCAGGATCATGAGTGGGTCAATAGGATGTTGCTCCCTTAATTTCTCTTACGATCAATATCATCTTTCCTAAGATAGGATGATCCTTATACTTTAATTAGTGTTGTTTTTCACGTTTAATTTGGTTGGGGGTGGACGGAGCTGACTGGTCCCTTGTCAATTTTTTGCATACAACTTGGAATAAACTGAGAGGAGTAACATGAGTTGCAGCTAGTTATATTCCGCAAGACCACAAGGCAAAAGTCCATCTCGAGTTCGACTCTGACTCCACCACAGCCGGGCTGCTGTGGCTACCCGTTTTTCATTCGTCTTGTGCCGGGCTGAAGTAAAGAAAACCATGGGCTGGGAAAGAGAGCAAAGGAAATCGAACATGGCCTGGGTCTCATTTGGGAGAATATATAAAAGAGCATAGACTAAAGGAAATTTGTGAAAATTATAGAGTTCCCTGATGGCCAAATTGCAGAAGCTCAAAGACCTTCGGCCATGCCGGACAGGGGCTTTGGGAGTACCACGGCTCAAAGATAGTTTGGGACACGATGAATTCAAAGGAAAAAAAGTTTGGAGCTCCTGAAAAGGATTATAGAGCCTTCTAATAAATAAATTTAGCTCTAGGAAAATGAGGATATATTTTTAGAAACTTCTGGAAAATTCTCAGAAGAACCAAATCATTATCTAGACGTGTTTTTAAAACATTTGCACTCATTAAACACAAAAATGCATCAGCATGAATGCAACACATGGAACAACCTTATTTAATTTAGAAAATCAAACAATTATTTTTCCTATACTAAATTTCCTGTAAAGAAAAATAAATGTTGGATTTTTTTTAAAATTATGAGAAAATCATTGTTTATTTATTCCTTTTAATCACATCCAAATTCAAAAATTTCAGGTTGTGACGCCTCGGCGTCAAGCGCCTCCGCCTCCAGGGCCGGATCGAGGGCTTCATCGACAAGCTCCGCCGCCCGCACGATGGAAATTTTCCACGGGAACTGATCCGCGCGTGGGAAAGGATAAGGTCGAGGAGGCGATTGGGGAACAGAGCGCACACGCAAATATACGGGGAGAGGAAGGATGGATGCGGGTCGGTGAATATTTAGGGTAAGGTTACGAGAGCTGGAGGTCAATTTTTTCTTTTTTTTCCTCCTTAAATCTGATTTTCAGGTTATTTTAAAAGGGCTATTGGAGTTGCTCTAACCGATCCCCATCCTCCCGGCCACTCCTCCGCTCTCTTGTTTCCTCCGACGCTCCCCAAAGGACTTCGAGTGCCGGAGTTGGCCCGCGCGTCCCTCCTTCGATGATTTTCTCTTCGCTTCGAGTTTCCGAGGAGCAGTAATAGGTAAGGATGCGATTCTGTCAGGAAGAGCTGCTCATTCAGTAAACTTCAGAGCCATTCAGAGTTATCAGTTTGATTCAGTCCATAGTCGGCGTCCAAAGTTACCAGTTCAGAGACTACGCGAGAGCCCTCCATCGTCCATCCAACGGCCGGCGTCGTTTACTTCATCCTCAGGCGCTGTCCTCTGTTTTCATACCGTGAATAGTTACTTAGCTGTTAAAAGGGGTTGTTAAACTTCAGTTACTTTTACCGTATCTTAGGGAAAGTATGTAAGGGGTAAGACCCGGTCTGCAGGGCCATATCGGAGGAGTCTGAACCCTAGTACGTCTTCTAGTTTAGCAGTAACCGCCATGGTCACCAATCTGGTGAAGTTCTGGAACTGAATCTCGTTATCACTGTTATCTATCGCTACTGCTTTACTGAATTCAGTCGCTGGTTCCCATTCTTGGTTCATTTCCTCCTCCTTTCTCTTGCCGATTCTTCTGAGTTTTCTCCCGTCCTGACAGATTCTTCTCAATGCAGTAGTCAGAGCGCACCAGGCCCGCCCGGGCGCCGGGCGCGGCGAGGAGCTCGTCGTCGTCGTGCCGCGCGGCGACCTCGATCGGCTAGCAGGGTGCACGACAATTCCTGCCGGCAACATCGCGCGCCAGCCCCGCTGCCCTGGCCAACAACTTCTCGACAATCCCAAATCGTAGACCGAACACCTGCGGCGGCGCCTCCTTCCGTTCGTTCCTGCGAAAGGACTTTGTTTTGTCGATTCGTTGTACCTGGTTTGTGAGCTCGGATTGGTTGATCGGAGAACACGCTCTGATCCGTTTCAACAGAGAGATTGGGAATTAAAATTTCATTACTAATCTCTCCAACTAGCCACTGGTAGCCAAACCATACTGAGTAACACAAAGTGGTAGTACTCTGATAGGATTGCATTACATGGCCAGAAGAGAGAGTATTGCTCACATCATCTCTCAGAAGAGAGAGTATTGCATTGCATTACATGGCCAGAGGAAAGGACACTTGGACTATAGTAGCGCAGCTTTATTATTTGAGCCCACACGGCATGAGAATGATTCAACATCAGCAAGCACACGGTAGCAGTAGTAGTGATTGTGATTCTTCCATTGGAGGTCGTTACGAGCATCAATGCATCTGGGAGAGGCCAAGAATCCCAACGCTGATCAGGGAGAGGCCGAGGAGGAGCAGAGCAAACATGCCGAAGCAGAGCACCTGGCCTGCTTCGCCGGAGATCGCGGTGACGGCGCAGGAAGCCATCACGAGCCCCACGACGGCGAGGTTGCGACGAATGAACTCTGCGAGAGCACGCGCCTCGGCCAACACCGCCGGGACGACGGGCGCCAGGATGCCGACGGCGACGATGTTGGCGCCGGCGAGAACCCCCGCGAAGCAGAGTAGCAAGCCGAATCCGTCGGCGCCGGAGTTGAATCCGGCGCTGACGGAGAACAGCAAGATGCCAAGCCCGGCGAACATCGCCGTGGTGCCCGGAGTGGTCATCGTCGGCCGCGTGGCACTTCAGTCCTCTGCTTAATTGGAGAGGGCCGTCGAGCGAGCAGGCGAGGCACCGCCGCACCGGGGGAGGGAAGGGAGGTCGACGACGAGGATGATCTGGGCGGTGCACAGCGGACTTGGGGTTATTTATAGGAGCAGGGTGGTGCGCTGTAACATCGCGCGTCAACATCCAGGTACCTCCGCGCTTTCCTTGATCCCAGACTTTCTACATTCGTCCCAAGATTGCCCGCAATCCGTCCGCGTTCTCGTCGGCGCACTGGGCAGGGCGGTACGCAGCGGGAGATGGGCAGCTACTCCGTCGTGATCGAGCTACTCCGTGGGGGCCGTGCGTAAAATAATACCGCTACTCCGTGGGGGCCGTTCTCACTCCTCCTCCGGCACATGCGATCACCATTTTCCGGACATGAACAGCCATCCTCACAATATGAAGCACATGCGTTCTCTGAAACTCTGAATAAAATATGATCAAACCATCCGGCCGCGCGCGCTGCTGTCGCATCGTCAAGGAATCGCGCGCTCCTGCGCCGGTCGTCGCGTGTGCGTCCTAGTGAGCAGGCATTCTCGTATGTGGGGACGGTCCCAAACATCATCCCGATTGCTGCCGCGTGTCTACCTCAGAAATTCAACGGAAAGACTTTCAGCTCTGCATCAACGCGTGTGGCCTCGACGCCCAGCTCCCATGCGGACGGATCTCATCTCATCCGCATGCTGTCGCCTCCACGCCTAGCCGCCGCCGCTGCCATCTTGCCCACTGGCGACCTGTCAACCTCCCACATCCTATGCTACCGACTGCCCTCGCCTCCGTCGTCCTTCGCCGCTGCAGCCGTCAGTGCATGATGTTAGAAGCGCTCTGCTCAGTCTATTTTGCACAAATAAAAAAGGTTGTATCCTTCACATGCAGGGCAGCTGAGCTCCATGCCTGCTTTAGTTGCTGAAGAAGAGGTCGTCGACGATGTTGGAAGTCACCACAAGTTTGAAGTCATTTCATTGGACTGTACAAGATTGTCTTTTGCAGATATTTTTTTGGGGTGTTTGGATACGAGGTGCTAAACTTTAGCAGGGTCACGTCGGATATTCGGATGCTAATTAGAAGCACTAAACATGAGCTAATTACAAAACTAATTGCACAGATGGAGTCTAATTCGTGAGACGAATCTATTAAGGCTAATTAATCCATCGTTAGCAAATGGTTACTATAGCACCACATTGTCAAATCATAGACTAATTAGGTTTAATAGATTCGTCTCGCGAATTAGACTTCATCTGTGCAATTAGTTTTGTAATTAGACTATATTTAATACTCCTAATTAGTATCAAACATCCGATGTGATAGGTGCTAAAGTTTAGCACGGTGTTCCCAAACACCCACTTTATCAACGGGATCAAATGTTCATGTATGATATATATATATATATATATATATATATATATATATATATATATATATACTCCTAAAAAAAGCAAAAGTAAGACTTTTTTTAGTACGTCTTTTCCTCCGCCTCCCCCATCGTCCCGCGGTATATTCAATTTTCTCCGTCCGTTGCTCATGCGCCGATCTGCGCCCTTCATCCTGATCTGTTCCGCGAACCCCGCTAGCCCCCGAGTCCTATTGCCTCCTTCCTTCCGCCGCCACCCCCCGAGGCCTCCTGCCTCCTCCCTTCAGCCGCCACCCCCCGAGGCCTCCTGCCTCCTCCCTTCAGCCGCCACATGCGCTGCACCACCGCCGCGGCACCCGCCTCCTTCGCCGCCCCTTCCGCATCGCTCGAGGATCCTACGCGCCGCTCGAGGATCCTGCACGCCGCTGCCGCACCATCGCACGCCACCTACCCTCTGCGCGGAGGAGGCGGCGGCAGCGGATCTGTCCCGCTCCCACCCATCCTAGAAACAGATCGTCTCGCGTGGCCCTCGCCCTCGACCTCCCGGGCCACCGCCTCCCCGCACTGCGTGCCCTCGCCCAGGCGCTCCTGGATGAGGAGGAGGACGGCTACCTGTCACACCCTGAAATTTCCGAATTTCAAGATGTGAATAAAAAGAATAAATAAACAATAATTTTCTCATAATTTTAAAATTTTCCCAACATTTATTTTTCTTTACAGGAAATTTAGTATAGGAAAAATAATTGTTTGCTTTTATTAAATTAAATAATGTTGTTCTATGTCTGTGCATTCATGTCGCTGCATCTTGGTGTTTCTTGAGTGCAAAAGTTTGAAAATACGTTTAGACGTTGCCCAGACCCTTGTGAGAATTTTCCATCTTTTTCCGGAAATTATTTTCCTTTTCCTAGAGTTAAATCTAATTTTTAGAAGGCTCTAGAATCCTTTTCATGAGCTCCAAGTATTTTATTTGGATTCCTTGCATCCCAATCCATCTCTGAGATTTATCTCAGATTTTTCGGAATTTTCTAGGTATTTTTCTCGCTTTAGAAAATGAGTCCGGCTATTTCTGGAATTGTTTTCGCGCAGATAAATAAATTCAGAAATTCCGAAAAACAAAAAGTCAACTCGAAAATATCTTTTCCCGAGTGTGGCGTATATATATATGACCGCGTTCGTCTCGACGCGAGGATTTCAGATCTGAAAACCTTTTCACGAGTTGCATCTCCTAACTCCGTAGATCTGAAGTCAAAGTTCGGTCTTCGTCAAACTCCGGCGAAACCGTGGACTTCCGGCGAAAACCGACACCACCATGGAGTTTCTCTCTTCGAGCTCTACGCCGTGGTGTGGTGGATTGCATGAATCCGATGTCGGCTCCGTCATCTTCCCCAACTCCGGCGAGCTTTTCCGTCGCCATTGTTCATCTCTTGCCGAAGGTGAGCACACCATCTTGTTCGCCTCGTCGATAACGTTCCATTTTTCCGTTCATGCGCGAGATCGGACTTCGTTTCCGGCGATTCCCTCTTTCTCTCTCTTTTCCTTGTTTTTGCAACCGTAACAGACTGCCTTCTGTTTCTGTCCGCCGCCTGCTCCTGGCCGAGACGCCGCCCGTACCTCGTGCCCGCATTACCGCTGGGGCCAGCAGCCCGGCCACCACCGCCTAGACCACTCACCCGAGTCCCCGTCGCACCGGAGCCCCGGCAGGCCGCCGGCCAGGAGGTGCACCGTGCCCCTGGCGTGAGGAAGAAGAAGACTGTCAGTTTTGCGTCAAGGCCCCCAAAGATCCTTTAATTAGTTCGCTTCTTCCTTTGAGTCTTGGAAACTCTTCAAATAACCCCTGAACTTTTCAGTTCCTTGCAATCTGATCCAAGCCATCCTCTTTTGCAGATCTAACCCCGAAGATCCATCTATTCACAGTGACTATTCTCTGAGTCTTGGTAATCTTCTCAGCTAACCCTCCAAGTCTACGGTTAATTACGTTTAGACCCCTGCAACGTTATTTAACCCATAGATTCTACGTTTTAATTCCCTTTTCGTCCGTTCAAGTTGCGTTAGATTCATAATGATGTAAATTACACGTTAGTGGTAATGTTTTCCTACACACATGTTTTTAAAAATAAAATTTATATTAAAATTGGTTAATGCTTGACAAACGAGTTCTTCTCTAAATAAAATCTATTTAGTGTTAAACATCGTTTTTCATAATAATTGTTAATTTGATTAATGCCTACTTCATACCCTCTTCTAAATAAAAGCCAATTAGGTTATATATCGGTTTTTCATAAACTAAAGTTAATTGGATTAATGCGTATCTAAATAATTCTTCCAATTAAAAGCCACTTAGAGTTATACCTCGGCGTTTCATAAATTAAATTCAATTTGATTAATGTTTATTCAATTTGTTTTCTAAATAAAATCTGTATGGGTTATATCTCGAGTTTTCATAATTAAATATTAATTTGGCTAATATAAATATAAATGTGTTTTTAATCTAATCTACTTAGTTGAACTCGAGATGTAAAGCTATACGCTTGATGTCTACATGTATCTTATTTTTAAATTAAATGTTTAATTTGCATAAATTGTACTCAAATATTTATAAATAAAATTGGACTAAGCTTTACACCGTCTTTTCTTATGAAAATATAAATGTGACTTGATTAATTCTAACTAAGGATATTTCTGTGAAATATCTTTACATTGCTTTTCTCAACTAAAATAAATAAAGCTTGTAGCTCTTATCTTTCTTTTATAATTCAAAACTCTCGATAGCTTTATCTTTTCAACCATAGTTCCGTTTTAAGCGTTCCTTACGTTCGCGTGACCTTAGATCGAGCCTTGTCGTTAGTACGCTCTTTTAAAGCTTTCCTTTTGTTTTGGTGTACTGCTCTTAGTTGTATTTGTTTGCTTGCTTGTATGATTGTGCCGGTGATTGCTTCAAGTAGAAGGATCGCTGTTCGAAAGCTTTGAAGATTAAGAGTTTCAAGTGAGCAAGAGCCGAAGAGAAGTAAGAGTAACTTTTCGTTGGAGAAAGGCAAGTGTGTCCTTGTACTTTTGTCCTAATAACTTTGTTTAATCACTATTGCATATGCTTGCATTAAATTTGTTGGGTCCTATTAAGGTTTGCCTAGTTTTTATGATTATTCCTTGCCAACCTGGGTTTACCTTTCTGTTGGGTAGCTATGCTTAGCTGCTATACTTGGGTTATGGTGGTTCTAATGAACAGCATGGTGAACTTATTCTGTTTATGATATTACCTTTTGTTAATACAAGATCACAATATTTTAATTGGAACATGGAGCGACCACCCAGGAAAACAGTGCTACCACAAGACTAAATGGCTCTGGTCTTGGCTGAATAATTAGAAACCTTAGTCTGGGGTGACCTTACTCGTGATGAGGCAAGAGGGGGGACTGAGTCGTTGCATTTTGCCTGGGATGGGTGGTGCACGCCAGACACCGAAACCTTAGCGGGTTACCACTGACTAATGAATCTTTGTAAAGGCCTCGTAGCGTCCCTATGCAATCACACCTCGGAAGTGTGGTATTATTGTAACGACCGACCCCTAAGCCTTCCCAGTTAGGCTTAATCCCAGCCCTTAACCTTAGTTAGCTGTTTTGTTTCACCACACCTAAGTGCCCAGTTTCCGCCGGTCCCGACCCCTGAGCTCCGACCCCTACCTGTTTCGCTCCTCTCCCGACCCCCGCGAGCTCAGCCCGACCATCGGATCCTGCTGACCTTCCTCACCCGTCCGATCTTTTTCCCCCCGGTGGACCCGTGAGATCTTTTCTAGATCCTCCGCGACAGCCGCACTCGAGTTGCATGGCCGCCTCAGAGTTTTCCTTGCCGCGTGGCTCGCCTTCTCCGACGCCGTCGCTCAGTTTTGTCTCTGACAAGCCGCAGAGTGGGTTCACGCGCCCCTTTTCCCCAATGGTAGCGGAAGCCCTCTGCACCCCTTTCGGCAGAGCCTCGTCTCCCGCGCCCATCATCACGATACCAGATCCCGGCCCCGGAGACCGATGTCGCCCGTCTTTTCCGTCCCTTCAACAACAGTTGCGCCGCCCGGTCGTCGCTACACGATGATTCCCCCACCGCCAACCCCGACCGCGGCCGCGACAGTTCCTTTCCCCGCTCTGCCAGAAGCCGCCCGACAATCTGTTGTTCCGCGCTCTCCCCCGCGCCCGCGTCCGCCTGTCTTCTAACCTGTGCGCCCTCGATTCTAGCACCGTTTAACCGGTCGCTTCCATCACCTCTTCCGCACGGCGACGCCCACTTTCCGCCAAATCCCAACCACCGGTCTACCAGCGCCTACGTCGCCCTGACGGTATAGCGCAATGATCGCTGGCGTCACCCCCGGAGTCCTACGGCACCGCCCTGTTTGCTCAATCGCCGCCACGGCAGAGCACTCCATTGCTTCTTCCCGGCCTTCGCGCCGCTCCCCTTCTCTCTCTCCGCGACGTTTCCGTTCCTCTGCTCCAGCAGCTATAAAAGGAATGCCCCCGTCACCGGACTTCCCTCCGCCTTTGTTGCCTTTAGCCTTCTCTAGCTCCCTGCTCAAGCTCCTAGCGCCACCCACCCAGTTCTTGAGAAGTTCTTCTCCCAGTTCCTTCTCAGTTCCTCCAAGTCACCCAGCAGCTTGCTCCTTTGTGCTGCGTAGAGCTCTCTTGTGATCCGCAAGAAGCAGCGCCGCCGCCAAAGCATTGCCGGTCTTAGCCCTTGCTCGAAGCTTTAGACCTTCCGCCCAAGTCTGCCTCTTCCCGACCCCAAGCTTTCCTTTCAGGAAGAAGGTGAGTTGCGACCCTAAGTCCGTCTCGCCCGACCCCTCCTATCCGCCCGACCCCGGTTCCGTCTCGTCCGACCCTGTCTGTTCCGCCTCGCCCGAGGGCTTGGCTGTGATCTTTTTCTTCAACTCGAGGGTGTAAGTGTAAAACTTGGGAACCCTGTAGCGCTTGCGTCTAAGAATCCCAGTTATCACATCCTCTAGTTCAAGAATCAGACCACTAGTTCCTTCCTACCCTTACCTCTTGATCATCATCAGCTCTCTCGAACCATCATAACCTCCTGCTCCTTGTCGCAAGTTTCTGGGCTCAGGCGAGCCAGTGTTGCTGTTGAAATAAACGTTTAAGCTAACCCTTGCATTGCATTCGTGTAGAGCTGCACCTCGCCGACGGCTTCTACGAGTTGCACCCGGCGCCCGACGAAGAAGCTGTAGCCGAGTTCCTGCCCGCGGAAGCCGAAGTCGCCCCAGAAGTCGAGCAGCTTCCGTCCCCTTTGCTTGCAGGCAAGCCCCGGTTGCATGAGAATCCTACGTGTTTCGCCAAACTTGCGCATGCCTTCCGTATAGCATGTTTGTGCATTTACGTTTAGGAGTTGTGTGAAACCCTAGATGCACGACCTAGTTGACCCTTGATATGAGCACTAGCTGTTGGACCGAGTAGTTGCATTGCTTAAATAGGAGACGGTAAAAGCCGAGTGATCTCCTGTCACTCGCGAGTTGTAGGAGTTGCATGATTTACTCTCCTGTTACAACTATAAGGACGATGGACGGGGCAGGGTATGGTAACTTTTTGGTGGTCGGATGGTCGCCCCGTCTGTCTATAAAAACTTGCTAAGGCCCGACAGTGGTGGTGTTCATGATCAAGTGTTTGAAAGTACTAGCCTCATACTTAGTATGGGATGAGGAAGCTTAGTACCTGATTGAACCTAGACGTGAGCGGTCGCCCCATTGTTCTTGGAACGGAGTTTCCCCTGCTGGTTGTCGCACGTGGTGGCAAAGCGTGGTCACAGGACGGCAGAGGCCGGGTCTGTGGAACCTTACACCAAAGGAAATGGGCCCGACACGGGTTAGGGTATTGATGGGGAAGGCCGACACAGGAAGCGACCTCCGGGTGCGCGGATGTTGTGAGGCTAGGTTCACCATGCATGGTTAAAGAACTCGAATCGATTCGTCTGCCTCTCACAGTCTGAGATTTCTTGATCGCTATGTCACCCTGAGTAAATGAGGAATCTGATGATGGCAATGTTTGTTGTTATACTTACACATCTTGTTTGGCTCTATGTTTGCTTAGAACAGGTTGCACAACCTAGACTGGTAAATGAACCTAGAACCGGAGTTAAAACTTGAAAATTAGGTTACTAGTGCTTTTGGCAAACACACCCCTCAGCCAAGAAGCCTTGCATGTCTAGAAGGAGGAGTAGTCCTTACTCCAATCGGTTAAGTCTTGTTGAGCTTAGTAGCTCAGCCTTGTTGTGGCTTCTGTTTTCAGGTGAAGTTGCCGCGTCCGACCCCTCTCTGGTTGGTGCTTGGCCGCCCCAGCTCCCGCCAGGCTGGACGGTCGAGTGGGACCCCTCCTCGGACGGCGAGGAGAGGACTCAGTGATGTTCTGGCTGGCCTCGCCCGGACATCCGACCCCGACGAACTCTTCCGCTAGCTTTTCTCTGTTGATTTTCTTGAAAACCTGTAAAACTCTGATGTAAATTTTTATGACCGAACTAATTGAGTAAGACCTGCTTAACTCAGTGGACTCGTTGTATTCTCTGTAACCGCTCACCTTCGTGTGGGTTTGCTAGACTCGATCCTGTTAAGTGGTTAAATCGGATGAAATCCGACGGCACCCCGTGTTAGCTCGGTTTAAGCAGAAGTGTCGCATGTTAGGCGACTTAATCTTGCTGAATCAAGCTAATTCGAGGTGGTTCCGCCACAGCTGGTATCAGAGCCGTGTTTAGCATATCAGAGAACCCAATGAGCCCTCAACACTTCTTTGATAATGTAAAAGTTGCAAGAACCTTTTGAAAATCTCGTACGATCGTTAAGGATGACTTAGTGCGAGAGGCCCTAGGGGATTTTGGGGTTGTTTCAGGTGACTAATAAGTATCTGGTTATGTTGCTAACTCCTCCAGCACTTCGCCACGTCTATTATACGTGTGCCGAGTTCCGCATCGCGAGCATGCGAGGGTTGATAGGGAGTTCCATTCAAGGGACCCTATCTTCGCGGTTGTTTTCGCCCATGTCTATTATACGTGCGCAGGTTCCGTATGTGATCCATACGAAGGTTGATACGGTTCGATTCCAACGAACCTATCGGCACGGCTGTTTCGCCACGTTTGTCATACGTGTGCCGATTCCGCATCACGAGTGTGCGAAGGGTTATAGGGATCCATTCAAAGGGAGCCTATTTCCACGGTTGAGTGATGTCCATGCAGCCTTAAACGCATGGGTGCCGTTCCTATAGTGAGCGGTAATGTTTGGGAACGCTTTCGTGGGTGCTGGCACGGAAGGTTCGTGTGTGGTGCTTTTCTGCAGTTTGCTAACCGCGCTCGTTAAGGCGTTGCTAGAACCGGCTAGTTATTATAGGGAGAGACGTATTGTTGCCTTGTCACCGGCGCTGACCGCGTAAGACCCAAAGTTTGGGCAGTTGTTTTTGGTTAAGAGAACGGTAGGCCGTGCATGCGTCATACCTAAAATCTGTAATGTTTCCTTCTCAACAGCAGCCCTGTTCGAAAGAGTTCTTTTGGATCTAAGGATTTCTAGTTCCTCTTAGTTGCTCTCGGTTAAGCCCTTCTGCTTCTCTATCCGACCCCTGATCCTCGGAGTTATCTCACGTGGTTTCGGTTTTCTTGGTTCCAGATGGCTGTTCCCGGGCATGTGGTTTTTGGAGCGGACGGTACCTTCCAATCAACATGCCTGCATTTCGAGGGGTTTCCCGCGATCTTGTGGGATACGCTGAGGTGGTTTGGGTATCAGTCCCCGCCCCTGTATGCTGGGCAGCTGTATATGGAGCAGGGCATTCAGACGTGCTAGGTGCAAGCGTTGGTACCACCTCCCCTTGCACGGCCCGACTGGCCCTCTCTGGGCATAATAGCCTATGGTCTTTCTCCGGAAGACACGTGGGAATCCGCCACCCTTCAGTTGCTCACTCAGTTCTGTCAGTTGCACCCTGTGGAGATCACGTTGGACCCGATCGATCTTTTTCCCGTCAGGAGTCGGCTGGACCCGGCTTGGCTGGACCGCATCGGAAACCTCGAGGTGTTGGCCACTACCTGTGCTATGGTCACCATCTCCACCAATGTCCGTTGCATGGCTGCTCTCTACCGGTTGATAGAGCTCCAAGGAAGAGCCATGACTCTCTTTGCCCGGATGGCTGCAGACACCCACGGATACCTCCAGGCAGCTAGAAGAGACCTGGTAGGCCAAACCTACCAGCTGATCCAACGTGGTATCCAGATCCACGACATGCAAGATCGGATCTCCGAGCTGGAAGGAGAAGTTGCCGACCTCGTGGATGGCATGATAGAGCTCTCGGAGGAGAAGATGGAGGTGGAGATGGAGTTGGCAGTCGCCAATGCCCACCTTGAGGAGCACCAAGCTGAGCTTGAAGATATGCATGCCCTCAACATGCAGCTTGAAGCTCAGGAGGACCCTGAGGAAGACGAGGGAGCGACCAGCATGGACATAGAAGAAGATGGCGCCCCTTCTCCGACTCATAGTGTCCAGTGGTAGCTTAAGGGTTCTCAGGGAACCTTCTTTCTTTGGTTGTACTCCTCGGCAGCCTAGTTTTTGGAAAGCTGTAATAGGTTAGCCTTGAGTTGAGTATTCCCTGTGTTGAAACCTCGTTGTGTATAAAGTCAACCGGTGCATAGTTTTATCTTTTCGTATGGTGTGGATGCTAGGGTTGAGTAAGTTGCGCCGTAACCCTATGTTGTTTTCGGGGAGCCTGTTCAGTTGGCCGACCCTAGTTTGCGGGCCAGAGTGCGCCGACCCTTGAGGCAGTTACCGCCTCGTCCGACCCTTTTTGAGTACGGACCGTATCCGACCCCTTGGTTTGAGAGGATCAGATCCTAGGAACCTGTATGAGGTATGTGTGCCTCAAGTGAAGTGCCAGGGTAAGTAGAGGTTATCTATGCTGAGAATGGGAGGAATGTGCTTCCTCTATGAGGACGTGTGATGCACCATGGGCAAGAGTCGCATTAAGGGATTTATTTCATACGTTCCATATGTTGGAGTACACCTAAGGTTATGAAAGTAATGGGGCGTTAACTCTTGCAGATGGCGCACCACACCAGGTCTGGATCTGTGCCCAGTGGTAGTGATCAGCGACAGGATCTTCCCCCGCCCCCGCCCCCATCGCCGTTGGAAGCAATCCTAGCAACTCAAACCGAGCTGCTACGGCATCTGGTGCAGGGACACCAGCAACAGCACAGGTTGGTAGAGTACAGCAGCAGCCGCATATCGTGCGGTACGAGGACTTTCTGGGGATGCAGCCCCCGCTGTTCCAAAAGACACAAGAACCGCTCGACGCTGATGCATGGGTTCGTACGATCGAATCCAAGTTCGAGCTCCTCACCGCTCCATGCCCCGACAACAACAAGGTGCGGTTCGCAGCTCAGCAGCTGCGTGGTTCCGCACAGCTTTGGTGGGACCACTACCATGCCACGCTACCTGCTGGCCACGTGATCAGTTGGAACGAGTTCAAGACGGCGTTTAAAGCGCATCACATTCCCGAAGGTCTCCTGGAGCGCAAGCTCAACGAGTTTCTGGCCCTCACCCAAGGAACTCGGGATGTGCTGCACAACGCCAGGCGTTCAATGACCTATGCCGTTATGCTGGCTATCATGCGGACACCGATGAGAAGAAGCGGGACAGATTCCGCCGAGGACTGAGCTTGGAGCTCAGGGAAAGGCTGAACCCCATCAGGGTGGACACCTATAATGAGTTGGTCAACCTGGCCATCTCCCAGGAGGACTGCATGCAAGCTCTCAAGGCCGACCAGAAGAGGAAAGCCTCTGTGGCTTTTCCGAGCCCGCCAACTCGAAGATTCCGGATGGTTCCTCCACAAGCCCCTGGCCGACCCCAACAGTCAGGGAAATGGATCGCCCGACCCCCGCCGGCCGCAATGCCTCGTTTCCCAGGCTTCCAACCACAAGTACCCCGGCCGACCCTGCCAACGCCACCTCGCCCGGCAGCCAGTAACAGATGTTTTACCTGCGGCAATGAGGGGCATTTTGCAAAGGACTGCCCCAGGAACAAGAATCAGCAGCAAGACCAGAACCCCGTGGCAGCCAGAGGAAGAAGGCCCAAGGTGCAAGTCCGACAAGGCCGACTCAACTACACCAGCTTGACCGAACTTCCCGAAGGTGCGTCAGTAATGAAGGGTACTTTCCTTGTTTTAAATCAAGCTGTTGTTGTGTTGTTTGATTCGGGAGCCTCTCATAGCTTTGTCGGGAGTAAGGCAAGGGAAAGATGTGGGCTAAGTGTCGGTCACACTAAGGAACCCTATGTGATCGCCACTCCTGGAGGAAGGATAACGTCGGATCAGGTCGTTATTCTTGTACCTCTCCAGCTAGGCCCCACCCTCTTCAAGGAAAACCTTATCATCCTTGACCTTGAAGGCCTAGATGTTATCCTTGGCATGGATTGGATGGCCCGACATCATGTTGTTTTAGATACATCAGCCCGATCTCTTTACATCAGCTCACCCTCTCAAGGCAGTTCTACCCTATCCTTGACCCATCCTGAGTCTTCGACTCCTTGTGCCTACCCTCTCTTGGGAGCCCGTTTAGAAGACCTCCCTATTATCAGTGAGTACCCAGATGTGTTTCCAGAAGATTTGCCAGGTATGCCACCTGATCGAGAAGTTGAGTTTTCCATAGAGTTGGTTCCTGGCACAGCCCCGATATCTAAGAGACCCTATCGGATGCCACCCGCTGAGTTAGCCGTGTTGAAGACCCAGTTGCATGATCTGCTGGAAAAGGGCTTCATTCGACCCAGTACATCATCTTGGGGTTGCCCCGCCCTGTTTGTGAAGAAGAAAGACGGCAGTTTACGGATGTGTGTGGATTACCGACTCCTCAATGCGGTAACAGTCAAGAACAAGTACCCACTGCCACGCATTGATGTCTTGTTCGATCAATTAGCTGGAGCGAAAGTGTTCTCCAAGATCGATCTTCGTTCTGGTTATCACCAAATAAAGATTCGACCCTGCGACATACCCAAGACAGCTTTCTCTACCAGATATGGATTGTATGAGTACCTAGTCATGTCCTTTGGACTCACCAATGCACCCGCTTACTTCATGTACCTTATGAACTCGGTGTTTATGCCCGAGCTGGACAAGTTTGTAGTGGTGTACTCAAAGAATGAAGAGGAGCATGCCAACCATCTTCGTATAGTTCTCCAACGGCTGAGAGATCACCAGCTTTATGCAAAATTCTCCAAGTGTGAGTTTTGGTTAGATAGTGTCAAGTTTCTGGGACACACTATCTCCAAGGACGGTATCGCCGTGGATCCCATCAAGGTGCAAGAAGTCATGGAATGTAAGTCTCCTACCTCAGTACACCAGATCAGGAGTTTCCTTGGACTGGCAGGTTACTATCGGCGTTTTATACCGGATTTCTCCAAGATAGCTAAGCCGATGACCGAGTTGCTGAACAAAGAGGTCAAGTTTGTGTAGGACACCAAGTGTGAAGAAGCTTTCAAGACCCTGAAGCACTTGCTAACCACCGCCCCAGTTTTGGCTCAACCCGACCCCTCTAGGCCGTATGACGTATACTGTGACGCCTCTGGCACTGGACTCGGATGTGTTCTTATGCAAGACAGCCGAGTCATTGCCTATGCCTCACGTGCGTTACGACCTCATGAGCTGAACTACCCGACCCATGACCTTGAGTTGGCAGCAGTGATACATGCCTTGAAGATATGGAGGCACTACTTAATGGGAGCTCACTGCAACATCTACACCGACCACAAGAGCCTCAAGTACATCTTCACTCAAGCCGATCTCAACATGCGTCAGAGAAGATGGCTGGAGTTGATAAAGGATTATGAGTTGGAAGTGCACTATCATCCTGGCAAGGCCAATGTGGTAGCTGATGCCCTCAGTCGCAAACCCCAGTGCAACTGCTTGTTGTCAACCGCCTTCACCAACACTCTGTGTCACGAGATGAGAAAACTAAGTCTGGAGATTGTTCCCTATGGAACCCTTGATCACATCATCCTTGACTCAGTTTTGGAGGACCGAATTCGGTCAGCACAAGCTAAGGATGAAGAAATAAAACGAGTCCTCAGTAAGATCTCGGTAAAGGATGAAGGATATAAGCGTTTCCGTCAGGACGAAATGGGAGGTGTGTATTATGGAAACCGACTAGTAGTGCCCACCGACCCCGAGTTGAGGAAGCAGATCCTAGATGAAGCTCATCTTTCCAAGTTCTCAATCCACCCTGGCAGCAACAAGATGTACCATGATCTCCGTCAGACCTTTTGGTGGAGTGGGATGAAACCGGAGATAGCTCGTTACGTTTCATTATGTGACACCTGTCAACATGTCAAGGCCAGTCACTTGAAGGTAGCAGGAACCCTGCAGCCGCTACCTATTCCCTCTTGGAAATGGGAAGACATCAGCATGGACTTCATAGTTGGATTACCCGTTACAACTCAACGGTATGATTCCATCTGGGTTATAGTGGACCGTCTGACCAAGACAACACATTTCTTTCCTGTTCGTACCACCTATACAGTCAAGCAATATGCAGAGTTGTACCTCGACCGTATTGTTTCCCTACATGGTGTACCCAAGACCATCGTCTCTGATCGAGGAGTTCAGTTTGTAGCCCGTTTTTGGGAGCAATTACAAGCATCTATAGGCACCAAGCTCATCCGAAGCTCAACATATCATCCCCAAACCGATGACCAAACCGAGAGAATAAATCAGATCCTCGAAGACATGCTAAGAGCTTGTGTTATCCACTACGATAAAAGCTGGGACAAGTGCCTGCCCTTAGCAGAGTTCTCCTACAACAACAGCTATCAGGCCAGTTTGAAGATGGCACCGTTTGAGGCCCTGTACGGCCGGAGATGCAGGACACCCTTGAATTGGTCCCAACCAGGAGAGAGACAGGTTTATGGCCCTGACTTAGTGGCAGAAGCCGAAGAACAAGTGAAGGTAATTCAGGCAAATCTCAAGGCTGCCCAATCTCGACAGAAGAGTTACTCCGACCAGTGGAGGAGACCCCTGCAGTTCGACCTTGGTGATCATGTGTACCTTCGAGTCTCCCCGACCAAAGGAGTGCAACGGTTTAGAATAAAAGGCAAGTTAGCTCCCCGCTATGTTGGCCCTTATGAGATTTTGGAGAGATGTGGACCCGTTGCTTACCGGATCCAACTCCCAGAACAGCTATCAGCCATACATGATGTTTTCCATATGTCTCAACTGAAGAAATGTGTCCGAGTTCCAGCGGAGATCTTAGAACAAGAACAGCTTCAAGTAGAACCTAACCTGACCTACGCCGAGTACCCAGATCGAGTTCTTGACCAAAAGGAAAGGCACACCCGACGCCAAGTGGTAAAGATGTACAAGATCCTTTGGAGAAACCACACCGAAGATGAAGCAACATGGGAAACGGACGAGTATCTGAACAAGCGTTTCCCAGGTTTTCTGTCCCATCAAGGAGGTAAGAACGACACACCCTTGATCCTTGAATCTCGGGACGATATTCTTTTTAAGAGGGGTAGGCTGTAACGACCGACCCCTAAGCCTTCCCAGTTAGGCTTAATCCCAGCCCTTAACCTTAGTCAGCTGTTTTGTTTGACCGCACCTAAGTGCCCAGTTTCCGCCGGTCCCGACCCCTGAGCTCCGACCCCTACCTGTTTCGCTCCTCTCCCGACCCCCGCGAGCTCAGCCCGACCATCGGATCCTGCTGACCTTCCTCACCCGTCCGATCTTGTTCCCCCCGGTGGACCCGTGAGATCTTTTCCAGATCCTCCGCGATAGCCGCACTCGAGTTGCATGGCCGCCTCAGAGTTTTCCTTGCCGCGTGGCTCGCCTTCTCCGACGCCGTCGCTCAGTTTTGTCTCTGACAAGCCGCAGAGTGGGTTCCCGCGCCCCTTTTCCCC
This sequence comes from Setaria italica, assembly GCF_000263155.2. NCBI lineage: Eukaryota > Viridiplantae > Streptophyta > Magnoliopsida > Poales > Poaceae > Setaria > Setaria italica. The sequence continues at coordinate 3,130,091 of NC_028455.1, read as the reverse complement.
AATGGCAGCGGAAGCCCTCTGCACCCCTTTCGGCAGAGCCTCGTCTCCCGCGCCCATCATCACGATACCAGATCCCGGCCCCGGAGACCGATGTCGCCCGTCTTTTCCAACCCTTCAACAACAGTTGCGCCGCCCGGTCGTCGCTACACGACGATTCCCCCACCGCCAACCCCGACCATGTCCGCGATAGTTCCTTTCCCCGCTCTGTCAGAAGCCGCCCGACAATCTGTTGTTCCGCGCTCTCCCCCGCGCCCGCGTCCGCCTGTCTTCTCACCTGTGCGCCCTCGATTCTAGCGCCGTTTAACCGGTCGCTTCCATCACCTCTTGCGCACGGCGATGCCCGCTTTCCGCCAAATTCCAACCACCGGTCTACCAGCGCCTACGCCGCCCTGACGGTATAGCGCAATGATCGCTGGCGTCACCCCCGGAGTCCTGCGGCACCGCCCTGTTTGCTCAATCGCCGCCACGGCAGAGCACTCCATTGCTTCTTCCCGGCCTTCGCGCCGCTCCCCTTCTCTCTCTCCGCGACGTTTCCGTTCCTCTGCTCCAGCAGCTATAAAAGGAATGCCCCCGTCACCGGACTTCCCTCCGCCTTTGTTGCCTTTAGCCTTCTCTAGCTCCCTACTCAAGCTCCTAGCGCCACCCACCCAGTTCTTGAGAAGTTCTTCTCCCAGTTCCTTCTCAGTTCCTCCAAGTCACCCAGCAGCTTGCTCTTTTGTGCTGCGTAGAGCTCTCTTGTGATCCGCAAGAAGCAGCGCCGCCGCCGGAGCATTGCCGGTCTTAGCCCTTCCTCGAAGCTTTAGACCTTCCGCCCAAGTCTGCCTCTTCCTGACCCCAAGCTTTCCTTTCAGGAAGAAGGTGAGTTGCCGACCCTAAGTCCGTCTCACCCGACCCCTCCTATCCGCCCGACCCCGGTTCCGTCTCGTCCGACCCTGTCTGTTCCGCCTCGCCCGAGGGCTTGGCTGTGATCTTTTTCTTCAACTTGAGGGTGTAAGTGTAAAACTTGGGAACCCTGTAGCGCTTGCGTCTAAGAATCCCAGTTATCACATCCTCTAGTTCAAGAATCAGACCACTAGTTCCTTCCTACCCTTACCTCTTGATCATCATCAGCTCTCTCGAACCATCATAACCTCCTGCTCCTTGTCGCAAGTTTCTGGGCTCAGGCGAGCCAGTGTTGCTGTTGAAATAAACATTTAAGCTAACCCTTGCATTGCATTCGTGTAGAGCTGCACCTCGCCGACGGCTTCTACGAGTTGCACCCGGCGCCCGACGAAGAAGCTGTAGCCGAGTTCCTGCCCGCGGAAGCCGAAGTCGCCCCAGAAGTCGAGCAACTTCCGTCCCCTTTGCTTGCAGGCAAGCCCCGGTTGCATGAGAATCCTACGTGTTTCGCCAAACTTGCGCATGCCTTCCGTATAGCATGTTTGTGCATTTACGTTTAGGAGTTGTGTGAAACCCTAGATGCACGACCTAGTTGACCCTTGATATGAGCACTAGCTGTTGGACCGAGTAGTTGCATTGCTTAAATAGGAGACGGTAAAAGCCGAGTGATCTCCTGTCACTCGCGAGTTGTAGGAGTTGCATGATTTACTCTCCTGTTACAACTATAAGGACGATGGACGGGGCAGGGTATGGTAACTTTTTGGTGGTCGGATGGTCGCCCCGTCTGTCTATGAAAACTTGCTAAGGTCCGACAGTGGTGGTGTTCATGATCAAGTGTTTGAAAGTACTAGCCTCATACTTAGTATGGGATGAGGAAGCTTAGTACCTGATTGAACCTAGACGTGAGCGGTCGCCCCATTGTTCTTGGAATGGAGTTTCCCCTGCTGGTTGTCGCACGTGGTGGCAAAGCGTGGTCACAGGACGGCAGAGGCCGGGTCTGTGGAACCTTGCACCAAAGGAAATGGGCCCGACACGGGTTAGGGGATTGATGGGGAAGGCCGACACAGGAAGCGATCTCCGGGTGCGCGGATGTCGTGAGGCTAGGTTCACCATGCATGGTTAAAGAACTCGAATCGATTCGTCTGCCTCTCACAGTCTGAGATTTCTTGATCGCTATGTCACCCTGAGTAAATGAGGAATCTGATGATGGCAATGTTTGTTGTTATACTTACACATCTTGTTTGGCTCTATGTTTGCTTAGAACAGGTTGCACAACCTAGACTGGTAAATGAACCTAGAACCGGAGCTAAAACTTGAAAATTAGGTTACTAGTGCTTTTGGCAAACACACCCCTCAGCCAAGAAGCCTTGCATGTCTAGAAGGAGGAGTAGTCCTTACTCCGGTCGGTTAAGTCTTGTTGAGCTTAGTAGCTCAACCTTGTTGTGGCTTCTGTTTTCAGGTGAAGTTGCCGCGTCCGACCCCTCTCTGGTTGGTGCTTGGCCGCCCCAGCTCCCGCCAGGCTGGACGGTCGAGTGGGACCCCTCCTCGGACGGCGAGGAGAGGACTCAGTGATGTTCTGGCTGGCCTCGCCCGGATATCCGACCCCGACGAAGTCTTCCGCTAGCTTTTCTCTGTTGATTTTCTTGAAAACCTGTAAAACTCTGATGTAAATTTTTATGACCGAACTAATTGAGTAAGACCTGCTTAACTCAGTGGACTCGTTGTATTCTCTATAACCGCTCACCTTCGTGTGGGTTTGCTAGACTCGATCTTGTTAAGTGGTTAAATCGGATGAAATCCGACGGCACCCCGTGTTAGCTCGATTTAAGCAGAAGTGTCGCATGTTAGGCGACTTAATCTTGCTGAATCAAGCTAATCTGAGGTGGTTCTGCCACAATTGTGCCTGATCAGCACAAGCGTGGTTGGGTCTAAAGTTCTTTTGAACTTTTACGCGACTTGTGGGTAAAGATGTGCGACCTCTGCAGAGTGTAAAACTGATCGATCAGCCATGCTCATGGTCAAGAGCGGCCTGGACCCTCACATGAGTAATATACTTGAAGATGGATTTAAATTGTGGTTTATGCTATGGTTATGGTTGTGCCATATGCTTATGGCTTATGGTTATGTTTCTGCCATGTGTTTATGGCTTATGTTTATGTTTATATTAATTGTGGGTTGGTATATACTTATACCTTAGTAATCAGGTGCTAATAAAATTTGACCAACTAAAAATGCTTAATGCAGTCAACCAGTCAGCCTTTCCTTGTTTAACCTTGCATTCATATTCTCCTCACACTTGCTGAGTACGACAAGTGCTCACCCTTGCTATAAACAACGTTCCTCAGAAGAAGAAGCTGCTATGAAGTTGTTGTGAAGATGGTGCGGAGTTCTAGGCGTACGCAACCCCCAGTCGATTGCCTGTGAAGTTTGGAGCCTCCATCTCCAGTATTTAAGCTGTGTATCTCTGATGGTTTCGTAAGTCTTTATTTGTATCTTTTTACGTGATACTGTTGCTGTTATTCACTTATGCTGTCACTATATGTATGAAATTTGATCCTGGCATACATATAGGTAGCATTCGGTTTTACCTTTAAAACCGGGTGTGACACTACCGCGGGGACCCGGCTCCGCCACCGCCGCCGCTTCCTCAGCTGCTGCTGCTGGCCCTGTTGCCGCAGGAGGCCTCGCCGATGGACGCGGACGGACCCATGGAGGAGAAGGATTGCTTCATCCTTAGCCAGGATTTCTTTGGGTCGGTTCCGATTCGAGCTCTGTGTTGGTCTTCTGACAGTATGATTTCGGTCTACATCACGCCGGAGATGACACAGGTGGCCAACGGATTCGATGACGATAAGGTGGGTAAGATGAGATTTTTCTCTTATTGAGTGTGTGTTAGTGCAGTAACATTGTGCTGTCCTGACTGCTCATCTGCATTCCTCGCTAACAATTTTACTGGTTTTGTGCAGGAGAATATCCCTTTTCTTTCAGCTGCATTCGTGAGGAAGGTTGTAACTTGTAACATCGGTGTCATGTGTTTCCAGGTTCTCGTGAGAACATAGTTTGATACTTCACATCTTGTTTTGAGAACGAGCAACTTTGTATTCAAATGGAACTATGTGATCGCTGTCTATCTGTGAATCTAAACCCGCCACTGAAGCATTGGGAAGCCTTGGAACTTCTGTATCAGGTTTGAGACTTTTAGTTACGAAGCTGTCATTTACCAATTTTATTTCTTCTTGATCACTTATCAAATGAATACATTCATCTTTACTTCCTTCATATCTAATCTAAGCCGCCTACCTATTTAATATTTGACTGTAAAAAGATTACTTTATTGTAGTATGAATTTGTATGAATTTGGATACTGCATTGACCTCCGTTAGAAAGGATTGGTGTACTTGTTTCATCAAATATGGGCTGTAATTGGCCACCCACAATTTCTGAAAGAACAAGTCAACAAAAAAACTTGCCAAAATAGGAGGAGCGATCATTTCAAGAATCATGATCTTTAGTACTTTATGTTAAAGTTTATTATTTAGTTCTACCTTTATTGATGATATGGTACTTGATTAATTCTTTTGTCTGAAGTCTGAACTGCCTGACCTGTCCTACTTTTATAAATATAAGTGGGGCATAATGCTCTTGCTGCCTTGTCGGTATCTTTTGCCTATGCAAGGAATGTGAGAGCAAGGTGAGCTTCTACCCTCTCTGTAAGATACTTCCCATGGAGATATATATGTAGGATATAATTTATATAGAATTTATATACAAATATGAGTATCTTACTGGGTATTTCTATGTTAACACATTAATCTATAATTGTAGAACCTATGTCAAATTACAAGTCTGCAATGAGTTAGAAGCTGTTCTCTTCTAGCCCATTTACTTTTAAACCTTTGAGAATTGGACAATGTTTCGGATTGCCACACATTTTTTAACATCATGAAGTGTAATTGAAATTATCTACAAAGTTAGCTTCTTCCGATAAGATAAAATGTTGTGGTATTGGCTATACGCATCTTTACTAAATAACTTGCGATTCATTGGTTTTCTTTGCAGGATTTAAGGCTTGGAAACTATTTTTTTTTTGCAAAACTGAAGCATAAAACTTACATTTGGCAGGAAAAAATAATCAAGAAAGATTTCTGTTGTACAAATTCAGTTTTAATATTATGTCTGAGTAGATAATTTCCTCCTGAAACGGAATCCTTTAGGTCCTGCTCCGGTGCATCCATCAAAATTACCAGTGTCCATCTTACCTATTAGAGAATGCTTGCAGGTGAACTGATTTTTGGTACTTGATTCATCTACACTTTATTTCTTTTCCATGTTAATAGCATCTGAAATATTTTCCTTTCATTGGCAAACTATACTACTTTTCTAAAAGCATACCTTGCTCATTGAAATAACATGGATCAACTTATTGCAGATCTATTGAGGGGGATTTGGAGATGTTGTCTCAAGCAGAAAAGAAGGAAGTGAGAAGTTGCTTTGACAAATTGTGCCTACATTTTGTTTGCTTTCAGGTTTAAATTTCTGATCCATAGTAATGGTGGTAACATGTAGATCATTACCATGTAGATGTAATTAACTCTACATCAGGAGTTTACACCTAAAGTTGTTTGTAATTATTAGATGTAGTTAACTCTGCATCTCCACATCACTGTTTCCATCTAAAGTTTACAAGGAAGCTTGCCACCTAAACCATCATTTCTATGTCGAGTTGCCAGCTATCATGAGATTTTCATTGCATGTATCCTTCTAAATCAATGACTGTTATCCGAAAAATTCTCATTTTGATGTTCTGAATCATCTTATGGTGGAAAAGGTATTGCAAGATGGTCATTTCTCTGCTTATCTTGTTCCAGTCTATGCTCGTAGCTGAAGTAAGAAATTGGACTGAATTTAACTTGCTTCATATTGTACTGGCTCTAAGTAAAAAAAGGTTTGGTTGTTTAACTCAGTCTATCAGATAGGTTATCCTTGGCATATTGGGTGGTAAACATTTGTCCTGTTGGAGGTAATGTTTAGAATTTTGTGAGCACCTAATTGGTGGGTAAACCAAAGAAAGCTGTATTTCCTGTATTGATATGATAATGTCAGGGAACCTAATCCCAGTGCTCTGCTCAAATAGCTCAAGGAAAGCTGATCCCACTGCTTATAATCCTCTATTTTCATTTGGGTGTTATAAAACATGTTTTGTGTCATTATGTCTTAATATAGTGCCCATCCAATACATGTTGCTCTGGATTACCCACATCTTGGTTATTTCATTTATGGGCATAGCAGTCATTTGATAAATTGGGTCAATAATTTTTAGAACTCATCTGGAAATAGTTGTGATCCACACAGTGGCAGAGGTGATGGAGAAGGTCACTGGCGAGGTCGCCGACGCATTCCCTATCAATGAAAATCTCAAGGAGGCTGCCGACGCCTCGAGGATTAAGGCGGTCACCGATGTGATGGAGGAAGATGCTGAGAAAGCCAAGGCTTTGATCCAGAAGGTTAGTTTAATTTCGCAGTACGTTAGGCTTTGATTGCGTACAACAGCCTGCTGATGTTGCTATTACTTAAAGCTCATGGTACAACCTTGCAAGTTATTACCACCTGCTGTTCCTTGCCATCAGTAGTTGGAGATACGTGCTGATCTGTAGGATTTAGTTTTCCTAGCAACTTGTGATAGTGACTTGCACCTTGCACAGTTTAAGCACCGGGTTTTTACAGTTCAAAATAGAAAAAGGAAATGAGGCGTTGGGTTATGACTCGTGAAGGAAGTGGAAGATACAATAAGCTCATTTTGTTATTGCATTTTACTATTGCCCCGAAAAATAAGTCCTTTCTTAGGTAGAGATAGCATCACATTTAGGTTGAAACATAGCATCATATTTAATTAGTCACTCTGAAATATAAATTAGCATGATAAGTAGCTAGGTGAGAGATCATAATTTTATTGAAACCATTGATATTATTTGATCATGTAGGTAAGAAAATGAATTGCCATTTCCTTTTATAAATAAAAAAGTTCTAGGTCTTGTATGAAAACTAAAATAAGTATATAATATGTTTTGTGCCATCCAATTACCAATATTGGTAGCATATTGTACTTGTTCATTGATAGGTTTTAATGAAGGTCTGTAGTAATATGATGAGGCCTCGTATCCTAACCTGTGATTTTATATTGACATCATTTTATTTTCCTTGAACTGTTGTATTATTGACTGGTTGGATGGATGGTCAGTTGCCAGTGTGAAGGATGGTGGTCGTGCTGATGGAGACGATGACGGGAAGTGGCAGCAAAGGAGGTTGCCGCTAGCTGCTAGCAGCACGCCAACATGGAGCTTGCTCTGCCAGCGTCTGGGTGGTGGAAGTAGGATGATAGTTGTGCGACAGAAAGATTACATGAAACCGGCAATAGAAAGAATCTGTTACCAAGTGTTCAAATAGCTAGGTAGGCATTCTATTTTTTGACAATTATTTGTACTTCTGTTTAAAACAAAGTGAATGCTTCTATTATACATGTTGTTAAAAAATTATACAATGAAAATTAATGTTTATGGAAAGGATTTGTTTCGCCCGTGTTATTTGTACTTCTGTTTAAAACAAAGTGAATGCTTCTATTATACATGTTGTTAAAAAATTATGCAATAAAAATTAATGTTTATGGAAAGGATTTGTTTCGCCCGTAGCAACGCACGGGCATGATCCTAGTTTATATATATATATATGTGCAGTAAGATGTGTATCTTTTTGTTTGAAATACATATAGATACTTTAAAATCTGTAATGTGATAGCTGTGTTAAAATTTTGACTGTTTCTCTGAGGTTTCTCTCTCTCTTGCAAAATACTGAAACAATTCAGTAGTAACATTCATGGAGACATTACAAAGCACCACAGTAAGGTTACATATTTTCGTGATTTCATACTCAACAAAATGTAATTTCCTAAACAGGTGGCTGCAATGTGGCATTGTGGGCCCTTGTAACGTCCTAAAATTTACCAAATTAAATCACTCGCTAAAAATTATTTTCAAAATCTTTTCATCACTTGAGCTCCCAAATCCCATCTTCCCAGCAATTCGGCCGTCCTGGCACCAAAGCCGACCACCGTCCATTCGTTTTCTTTTCCTCTCCGCGCGTCGCGCCACGTTGCTGGCTTGACCGCTTCCGCCATTCCCGCCGTATCTCTTTATCCCATCGCTGTGCAATTTTAACCGTACCCTGTGCACCATCAGATCAATCCCTGAATCTCTTTTACCACTTTACCCCCATCTCTCTCTTCCCTTCTTCTTTTCCTTCCTCATTTTCTGTTTCCTCTCCCTCTCCGCACTCGAGCACGCCTACCACCCTGCCCCAGCCCCGCTCGCGCGCGCACGCCACGCGCACAACACTGCCCTCGTGCCACGCCACCGGCCCCTACCACCCGCGCTAGCGCCGCCCGCTCGCACACGCCACCGCTCCGCCACATCGCCCGCGCTAGGCCCTACCGCTCCGCCACACCGCCGCCGCGCCGCGCCTCCTTCGTCCAAGGTGAGAGGAGGAATGGGTCTCCCTCACCCTTCTCTCCCTTTTCCCCCTCTCCTCGGCCGTGGGCGGGCATCGTCACGCCGGTTGCCCTAGGCCTGGCATCCCCCCTACCCTCCTCTATTTTGAGGAGGAGAATGCAAAATTGCCTTTTACCCGCTCCCCTCTTCCCTTTTTACACTAAGCCCCCTCTCTCGAAGTTCCCTACAAAAAGGCCTTTGTCCCTCTGTTTTAGCCCCTAAATCGCCATTACCTCATCATTTTATGCACCAAATTCCCTCATATGAACCCCAAATTCAACCATGACACTATTAAATATATTCCCACCAAGTCATCTACCAATTGCCTGAAAACACACTCTTCCTTCCTCTATATATGGTTCAATCTCTCTCCGAGCTCAACGGGTAAAACACCATTTTTATTTATTGTGTGCTCGCTTGTGTGTGCTTTAGATCGCGGAGTGACTGAGGAGGAGGAGCCCGAAGAGGAGCTTGGAGGCCAGTACCATGAGCTGGAGCCCGAGGACCCATACCGCGAGCAGGAACTCTCGAAAGGCTTTGAGGACGGCAAGTCCAATCTCACCCTTTGATGCATATTTATCCCATTTTTACAGACACAACCTATTGACCATTTTTATAAATTGCATATTGTTTTTCTGCTTAAAACCCGATTGGATAGCCACCCTTGATTTCTATGATTATTCCTTGATGACCTAGAATTATCTCTAAATATGATATGCTCTGTTTAGAAGGTAATTGCTGCTAGAATGCTTAGGAATTGGTTACTTTATTTGATACAACTCAATCTTGAATACAACATTTTGCAAAAGATAAATGTGTCAGTGTTTTGGTGAAAATAAATGGGATTTTGGTGAAAGATAACAGAGGAGGTTTATATGAGATGGATGGGTATTTCTTGTGTGAAATGCCAAGTTGGCTCGTACTTTAGTGGTTGAGCAGGTTGGGAGATACCCGTCTTGTCTGGATTAAGGACCGAGTTGATGTGTCATCTTGCCTAACCCAATTTATCGTGCAACCACTCAACCTTTGTATGCGACAAAGGCTTAGTATAAATCCCACTAGCTAGTCTGTTAACCATCAGGAGAGCTGGTGAGCAACGAAAGACCATGCAGACGGAGTAAGCATGCGTGGCTTAGGTCCCGGCTAAGACCTCGTTGGTTGGTTGTCAAACCCTTGGTCGCTTCCATATTGGCTAGTCAGGTCTTTGCTAAGGTGGGTAATAGCTTTGATAGGATTCGCACTGGTACTAAGGTGATCGTGCTGCGGTACCCTACTTGTGAGTAAAGTTTACACCTCTGCAAAGTTAAAACCTATTTGAATAGCCGTGTCCACGGTATTGGACGAGTGACGGTTTGGGCACATAACTAGCTTTTGGGAGATGGATGATTTTCATGGCGTGTGTTGGGTTTAGGAAGTGTCCGGCAGTTGTGCCATGAGCTACCGCGGATTAGGATTTCGGTAGCATTAAAATTTGGATCTGTTGGCGCTAGAAATCGGTCAACCGAATCCCAGCGGTCAACACACGACCCGGGAGAATCTGCTTAGCTCCTGTTCGGGTGAATGCCCTGGTGCGGTTCGCGCGGCGTGCCAGCCAATCTGACCTGTTGATTGGCAAGGAAAAACACGTGTCAAGTTCAGTAACTACGATCGGCTAAGTTTCCGATCGAAGGAGCTTATCGGCAGATCGGCCGATTTACTGTAGTAAAGAAATCGGCTATAAGACAGCACGATCCCTGTAGCCTTGTAGATAGAAAAATATTAAAGTAAACAGTACAAGGTATGTAGTAACAGCACTAGGAAAAGATTTAATCGGCAACAGATGGATTTGGCAACAGAAAGTAATGAAAGCCGAAACTACCAATTCCTAATGGGATAACCGGTGATAAAGACTAGGAAAACAGGCAAAAAACCTATGAATCTAGTCGATATCGATAACTGATGAATAAATCTAAACGAAACAACAGCGATACGCCGGAAGTTAAAGCTTAGATATTACTCGATAAACGGAACTTACAGAATCGGCCGGAGATCAAGATGATGCAGCCCTGCCAACCCGCACGAACTCGTGAGAAGGAAAAACGATGGCGAAGTCGCCTGCTCGAAAGTAAGTACGAAGAATAAAGTAACTTGTTGTATTGATTGATTGTTGTTTTACAGATTTACAAAGGTAGCTATTTATAGCCCCGTACAAATAATCTTCTTAACCGACTAGAATTCTATCTCTAATTCAAACATAAAACAAATATCTACAAGCACAATCCATGCTAAACTAACTACCTCACGCTTCGTGGGCTGAACTCCACCCTATTTTTCCATCTAACCAAGCCCATACAGGCCCAGCTTAGTCTACCTTCTTGATCGGCCGATTTCTTGTCAGCAAAGGATTGCCGATTGGGAACCTGGCGTATTCACTCGGAAGCGAAGTAAAAGCCACTTGACCGATTTCGCACCGTAGCACCTTTTGACCGATTCCAATTTGTATTCCTTTGATTTCCTTCTTCTTTGTCGCCGATTCTACTGATGACGAAATCCGGCGTCAACACATGCCCCCCAGTTTCGGAGTAAAGCATAATCCTTTACTTCGAAATTCTTTATAACCTCTCCTCCGAAACGGCCGCAGTGAAAATATCCTTCCGTTTTGCGGTCTCCCGGCTGATCATTGCAATTTTTTGAAACGGGCGCCCACGACGGCCACTACCCCGAAAAACTCGACGCGCCGGCGCGGTGAAAATTCCATTTTTACCCTTCTTTCAGGCACCCTATAAATATCATTTCACCGCAACTCATCTTCAAGCTCACATCTCTTTTCCAGCGCGCGCGCCTTCTTCTTTCTTCAATCTTGCCATCGAAGTCTTCCAGTTCCGACTCCAATCACTTCTCCCTCTTTCCCTTCAATGGCGACTCCTTCTGGCAACTCCCCAGCACGGGATGCTGCAGGGACAATTCCTCCGGTGGAGATAGCGACGGTCGTCACTTCTTCAACAGACGCAAGGGCTTCATCAGAAATCCCGATGGCGGTTCCCCTCACAGCCCCATCATCTGCGCCAACGTCGGCGGCTACGCCGATTACTCAGAACTTCATCCCGGAGGTAAATACCGAATCTTCTCTTTATCGGCAATATTTTAGATCTACCCCTTATATTCCTATGCCCTCTTTTCCTTTTTTAGGCGGTTAGAGATAGAATTACCATTCACCTCACAGATAGTCCCGGCCTTGTTTGTCTCGGTCCTATGGGGAACCCAGATCCGGCGGTCCTTATAGATTCGGAAACTTACCGGATACCTTTCAAGCGGTCCGATATGAATTTGAATCAATGGGCGAGTACTTTTAGATCCTGGCCGAATGAAACCCCTGGCTGGAGGGATTGGTACCAACGGATGGCCGCATCAAGGAGCGTTTTATGGGATGAGCTCAGAATCGGCCAATGCATCAACCTTTCTCTGTCGCAAATGGAGAAAAATGAACCGCTAGTGATGGCAGCTTCCTATTTCTGGTCTGACGCCCTTAATGCGTTTTTATTTGGTCATGGTCCTATGACCCCCACTCTGGCCGATGTGGTCCTCTTGACTGGCTTAGATGTATCCTCCCCTGACACGCCTTTCCAACTTCTGAACGTTCCGTCGCATCGGCTGGACACAAGAGGAATCGGCGGCTGGAAGGGCTTTCTTAGTGAAAACCAGAAGACCGGTACTGTTGATAACAGGGAGCACACCGCTTTCCTGTTAATGTGGCTCGAAAAACACTTCTTCTGTGGAAGAGCCGCCGGCCCAACAACCAACACCCAACCTTTAGCCGAGGCATTGTCCAGAGGAAGCCGCATTCCTCTCGGGAAACATCTTCTGGGTGCCGTGTACCATATGCTCCACCAAATCGGCACAAAACTTTCCAAAGGGGAACCAATCGGCAACCCAGGTGGGCCTTGGTGGTTCGTCAATTTATGGTTGAACCTCTATATGAGCAGAATCACTCGGCAGCCAGTGGACCGCATGTCATTTCCCAATATTGAATCGGCAGAAGATCCTACAGAGCGTCGCCGATGTATGTCTTATGGCGAAGCAGCGTCAGCTTTTCCAGGTTGTGCATATTCTGCCACAAAAGTAGCCGAATACTTTCGGTGCTTCTATAATGGATTTAATGAGGATGCTACCATCTGGTTCCCATACCAGCGAGACATCCCAGTCTTTGAGCTCCCCACCTGCTTTGACTCGACTTCTGGCCGGTTTGATGAGGGTCTCTATGAAGAATTGATCAAACCAGGACTTTTACCGGCCAACTTTTTCTCGGGGAAAAATGCCCCCACATATGAGTTCTACAACCCATCTACTGCTGCTCGGCAATTCGGCATGGGTCAACTGCCGATACGGGTGTATTTTGCTGGCCAAATCAAGTTCAGAGAAGCGCTCAAATCTGGCCTGGATTATTGTCGGCTGCGAGACCGAATTCCGGATTCCAGTACAATCAACTTGAATGATTGGCTATTATATCCATTTGCAACCCAGCCTTTCAAGCTTTGGTGGGCCGAATGGAAGCAATTCTTATTCTGCAATTCAGCATCGGCGTACTGCAATCTTCTGGATCCATCCAACATTGACCCCAACGCCGAGGTATATCTGATTACTGTCTGTACTCTTTTCACCATAATTGAGCATTTAATGATTTCATTTCTCCTTTAGGCTGGGAATCAAGCCCCTCCCACGCACAGCCGCAGTGGCCGGCTAATAGAAAGTCATCCGTACACCACTTACCCTCTCATCGGCTATGACGCTCCATCGGTCGATGTAATTACTGGCCGATCGAAGAGAGTTCAGAAGAAGGTCGTCAAGAAAACCAGTCGCCGAGTTCGGGCTCGTACGGAATCGGTGGACCCTCCTGTACCCGTATCGGCAGAAGTTTCGACTGCACCGCCCCCGGCCATACAAAGTGATGACACTCAAGCCATTACACAAGCCGGAGCGGCAGCCGCCTCACTATTGCTGGAAGCTTTACAAGTGAGTCCAAGCTTTATTTCTTCCGATTTGTCAATTCGGTAATTACTCTTGTTAACTTTTTGTGCTTCTTAGGGCCCTTCTATGGAAATACCACAGTCAGCAACAACTCGACCGGAGGCCAACACGCCCCTGCCTTCATCCGTTGAGGTACAGTACTTGTCTTATGGACTTCCTTCGGGTATCTGCGTAACATATTAAACCGATCCTTTGACGCAGACCATCGGCACACCAAGCGTTTCTCGACAACCGATTCCTTCCCAGGGAGCCGGTCCGAGCACCGTGCCGATTGTCGTAGAGTCTTCTTCATCGGATGAACCCATGACTCAGGCCACTGAACAAGGTACAACGGCTTTACAAGCGCAGCACGAGGAAATCCGTTTTAAGATGGTAAGTTTTTTGAACCAGCCTCACCAGCCGATTTACTCTGCCCCCCCTGCCGATTTACCCCTTTTTTCTTTATTCTTTTCAGGAACAGGACTCTCCCAACAACAGTCTCTTCTCTTTCGCGGTCGCTCTCTCTGATGATGAGGAGACTTCTTCTCGCCAAATCGCCTTAAGCTCCGTCCCTGACGACGTCCGGGCTAAGCTTATCAATATCCGATCCCTCCTTCAAGGGGATATCGGCCGATTGGTAGAAGACGCTTCGCCGATTCGGCAGCTTTTTAGTGACGTCAGCGGACGCGTACCAGAGGAAGCGGAAGAGGCGTTGGCACCAGCGGCTTTTATTGAGTCCATGAGGATTCCTGTTTTTAGAGCCCTTCGTCATATGGCCGATCGCGCGAAACTGGCCAAGATCCGTGAAGATGAAAACGCTTTCAAGCACCAGGCTCAAGAAGCGAATCGGCGGATCCATGTCTTGGAAGATTCACGGCCCGCGATCATTGGTGAAATAGATCGCCTCAAACGACGGAGGGCGGACCTCGCCAAAGAGATGGAACAAGTGACCAAGGCCATCAGCGCCGAAGAGAGCAGACTTCAAGAATTACCCTCGGCCATTGCCGATTTGACACGGGAGAGGCAGCGTCTTGCTCAGGAGGCTCTGAGGCTCCACCGCACCGCATCGGAAGTCCCTGGATCGGCAGAAGAAGACCAACGGGTTCTTGACTCCGCCGATCAGATCCGGCGTCGGGCCGTCACGGCTATCGATACCCTTTTGGGTAATCTGTAAAACACTGACCGTTGTGTACGAATATTTACTGCCGCCTTTGACTGACCCTTCGTGATCCCTTCTATTTACTGCCTTCCTTATTACCGATGGGACGTGGCCTCATCAGATTTTACTGCATTCCCCCATAAATATCGACCCCGGCGCTTCCCCTCCGATAACACTGATTTGGCTTCTATCTCACTTCTCCTCTTCCTCTCATCGGCACAACCACCTCGTTATGGCTTCATCGTCGTCTTCTTCCGTCAACCAGGTGACGCTTCGCCTTCTCATTTCAGATCTTAGGAAGTGAATGTGCTAACTCGTTTCCTCTCTGTTTCAGCCTCAACGCCTTAGCCCAGAACTTGTGCGCGCCATCGAGTGTCTACATTCCGAAGACCCTCTGACCCTGGAGGACAAAGCTTTGATCTTAGCTCACCGGGCGGAGCTTCAAGATCATATCACTGCGGACGCTCGAGTGGTCCTGGAGGCCGTGGTGAACGAGTACCAACATATGCGTCGAGCCATGAGGGGTCATCGCCGCAGCGTTCTTGGTGGTGACATCACCTCATCGACCTGCACAATCCTGGGTTTCCTGGAGAGGAACGGGAATCCGCGGCTTCCTGCCGATAGGGCTCGTCTGTTCCCTCGGAACCTGCGGCCTTCCACTGACAGGGTCCACATGCTTCCTCGACCCGTCGCTCTGGCGTCGGCGGAGGCCTCGCGTCTTCCCGTGGATCTCCCTCGTCAAGTTGAAGCAGAGAGTTCAATGAAGGCCATGGAAGAAGAATACATTCGACTCATGATAGATTTGGGTCGGGCTGAGAGGGAGCGTAAGAACAAGAATAATTAGTTGCCGTATTTTTTTTTATTCTAAGGGCGACTTAATGTTTTGTCGGCCATGTAATCGGTCGCCCGTACCGAATGTAATCGGCCCGAATGAATGTAATCGGCCATCATGAACGTAATCGGCCATTCTGGTCGATTTCATATGAATCTCAAAACCAAGTTGTGTCGGTCATATTTGACTGCGTTTATTCTTTTAGGCCCCGACCCATATACTCGGGTAATATCTTTTTAAATATCTCCCATTCAGAGCTCTAGTGAATTCTTCCCCCTCTGTTGTTTCCAAAATATACGCATTCCCTGGAACGCATCTGCCGATTCTATACGGCCCTTCCCAGGTAGGAGACCATTTGCCGAATTTAGGATCTTTCGATCCGATCGGTAGTACCAACTTCCATACCAAATCTCCAGGGGAGAACTGTTTGACTTTGACCTCTTTATCGTACCATCTGGCCACTCTCTTTTTATTCTCTTCGATGCTTATTAGAGCTCTCAGTCGTTGGCCGGCCAAGTCGTCAAGTTCTCCCTTCATCAGAGCCGAGTAGTCATCGGCCGACAACTGGTCCTGTAGTGAAATGCGCCTTGATCCTGCCCTTGACTCCCATGGAAGCACTGCATCGTGACCGTATACCAACTGATAGGGGGATAACTTGGTCGCTCCGTGACAGGCCATTCGGTATGCCCACAGGGCCTCGGTCAAACATAGGTGCCACTTCTTAGGGCATTCTTCAATCTTCCTCTTGATCAACTTGATTATTCCTTTGTTGGAGGATTCTGCTTGACCATTGGCTTGAGCGTAATACGGAGAAGAATTCAGCAACTTGATGCCCATATCGGTCGTAAATTCCTCAAATTCTCCCGACGTGAACATTGTTCCTTGATCGGTTGTTATAGTTTGAGGGATACCGAATCGGTAGACGATGTGATCCCTTACGAAATCGGCCATGATAGCCGAAGTCACGTTTCTTAGTGGGATTGCCTCCACCCATTTGGTGAAATAATCGGTGGCGACCAGAATAAACTTGTGCCCCTTGCTCGATGGTGGATAAATTTGGCCGATAAGGTCTATTCCCCACCCTCTGAACGGCCATGGTTTGATGATGGGGTTCATGGCCGATGCGGGTGCACGCTGGACATCTCCAAACTTTTGACACTCCTGACAACCCTTATAATATTTGAAACAATCTTCAAGGATCGTAGGCCAATAGTACCCATTGTTTCGGATCATCCACTTCATCTTATGTGCTGATTGATGAGCTCCGCATACCCCTTCGTGGATTTCTCCCATTAGCGTCTTGGCTTCTTCTGTCCCAAGGCATTTAAGAAGAACACCATCGATCGTTCGATAGAACAGATCATTTTCGAGCAGCACGTACTTGGTAGCATGAAAGCGCACTCGTCGCTCGACCTTTTTGGAAGGATCCTTTAGGTAATCGGCAATCTCCTTACGCCAATCATCAGCTGCAAGTTCTAAGGCCATGGCGCCCGGAATTGGCCGATACCCAGATGCATGTTGAGCGAGTTTGTTTGCTTCTTCGTTACGGTCTCTTGGGACGTGTTCGATTACTGCCGATCTGAATTCTTTCAACAGCTGTAAGCAATCTTCGTGATGGATTCGCAATATGTCGTCTTTGCACTCAGCTCTTCCGGTCAGTTGATCCACAATTAGCATGGAATCTCCGAAGACCTCGACAGAATCGGCCTTGACTTCTCTTAATAATCGTAATCCTTTTAATACAGCTCTGTATTCTGCTTGATTGTTTGTGGCGGCGGTTTCTATCGGCAGAGAAAAATCATATCTTGCCCCCCGAGGCGATATGAGGACGATGCCGATTCCCGATCCGGCTCCGCATGATGACCCGTCGAAAAACAACTGCCAAGGCGCTGGTTCCACGAAGGCGATCTCTGGCCCACAGTGCTGGGCAACAAAATCGGCCATGACTTGACCCTTGACGGCTTTTGCCGATTCGTATCGTAGGTCAAATTCTGATAAAGCCAAAATCCATTTGCCGATTCTCCCTTTCAATATCGGCAGTGACAGCATGTATTTCACTACATCATCTTTGCATATGACTATACATTCTGCCGACAGTAGATAGTGTCTGAGTTTGGTGCACGAGAAGAAAAGACACAAACACAAACGCTCTACTGGAGGATATCTTGTTTCGGCATCCAGGAGTCTTCTACTAACGTAATAAATTACCCGTTCTTTGCCTTCAAACTCTTGGACTAGAGCCGACCCAATAGCTTTGTCATCGGCTGATAAATATAGTTTAAACGGCTTACCCGTTTGAGGAGGAACCAGGACTGGGGGTGAGACCAGGTATCGCTTGATGTCTTCTAACGCCTTGCGTTGTTCTTCTCCCCATATAAATTCCTGGTCTGGCTTCAACTTCAGAAGTGGTGTGAACGCCTGAATCCGTCCAGATAGATTAGATATAAATCTTCTGATGAAGTTTACCTTGCCGATTAGAGACTGTAGCTCAGTTTTGTTTTGTGGGGCGACGACTTTGTTGATAGCCGCTATGGTCTTCTGATTGACTTCAATGCCTCGTTCGTGCACCATGAATCCTAAGAACTGTCCGGCGGAGACGCCGAAAGCGCATTTGTTGGGATTCATCTTAAGACCATGTTTTTTGGTGCACTCCAGGACCCTTCGCAAATCGGCTAGGTGTTCCTCGTGGCTTTTGGACTTGACCACCACGTCGTCGATGTAGATCTCCACCAGGAGGCCGATGAGTTTGTGAAAAATATAGTTCATGGCCCTCTGATATGTAGCACCAGCATTTTTCAAACCGAAAGTCATCACCACCCACTCGAATAGACCAAGATGGCCTGGACATCTGAAAGCCGTTTTGGGTATATCCTCTTCGGCCATAAGTATTTGATTGTATCCGGCGTTCCCATCCATGAAGCTAATAATTTTGTGCCCTGCGGCGGCGTCGATCAGTACATCGGCCGTGGGCATGGGGTAGCCATCCATCGGTGTGGCCTGATTAAGATTTCTGAAATCGACGCAAACGCGCAACTTCCCGTTTTTCTTATACACCGGTACGATATTAGAAATCCACTCGGCGTAACGACATTGCCGAATAAATTTTGCTTCAATTAACCGAGTTATTTCGGCTTTTATGTCCGGTAAAATTTTAGGATTGCATCGTCGTGCGGGTTGTTGGTACGGCCGATACCCTGGTTTTATGGGTAGCCGATGTTCAACAATAGATCGATCTAATCCGGGCATCTCGTGATACTCCCACGCAAAACAATCCTTGAATTCTCTTAATAAATTTGTCAATTTACACTTGTACTCTGGATCTAAATTTGCACTAATGAAAGTCGGCCTTGGTTTGGTCCCGTCACCTAAATCTACCATCTCTAATGAATCGGCCGACGTGAACCCGTGTCCCAGCTTCCCGTCTTCTCTGGCGAACTGATCCATTTATTGCGCTTCTTCGGAGCCGACTGCTCGGATCGGCTGTAAACCAAAATCGGTGACCTTCAGGAAATCGGTTTCCCACACCCTACCTGATATGCACCTGACAGTTTCGCAGCTCCACTGTTGTGCGTCGGCTGCTGCGATGCTGTACGCGGAGTCGGCTTTGACCACTTCGATGTTATCGCCGATCCACTGTACCAGGCATTGATGCATAGTTGATGGGATGCAGCAATTTGCGTGTATCCAGTCTCGACCAAGAAGCATATTATAGGACCCTTTGCCATTAATGACGAAAAATGTGGTAGGAAGGGTCTTACTGCCGATGGTGAGGTCGACGCAGAGGGCGCCGCGAGCGTTTGACACCTTGCCTTCGAAGTCCTTGAGCATCATGTCCGTCCTGGTCAGGTCGTCATCGCTTTTTCCCAGCTTTCGGAGTACGGCATATGGCATGATGTTGACGGCAGCTCCCCCGTCGACCATCAATTTAGTGAGGGGGCGACCGTCAACATGCCCTTTAAGGAACAACGCCTTCATATGTTGTCGTTCGTCATCTTCGGGCTTTTCGAACGTGGCCATCATCGGTTCTAGAGCCAACCTTGCTGTTTGTTCCTCTATTGCCGACACACCCTGTTGATCGGCGGGGGTCATGAACTCCATCGGCAATATGAAAACCATACCGATTTCGGCTGCCGATTCGTCGCCCGCCGACTCGTCGTTGCCTTTGTCGTTTCTTTTGGGGCGCCACACCCGAGGCCTTTCTTGCTTTCTGTCCATCGTGCCCTCTTCTTCTTGCTGTTCCCATTGGCGGAGGCGTTGGATTCTCCGTTTTTGTGATTTGGTCAAACCGTCGGGGCACCATCTGGGGTTCATTGGCCTCCCTTCTTTCCCGGCGCGTTCCCATTCTGGTTCGCGTCCTAACGGGTTCTCGTCTGTTACCCGCGCATCGGCCATGTCTTCGAGCCGGCTGTGAACGCTGGCTTTGCTACCTGATTGATCGCGGTGATCGGTCCTGCCCCCCTGCCTATTATGGCTTCTTCCTTCTGACCGATCATATCGGTCGCTTCTGCCCCCCAGCCGATCACGCACGGAAGGGCGTTGATCATCTGAATTTCGCCGATTCCTGCTGATCGGTTCTGGCCTCCCGTCTCTAGAGCGAGACCTTGTGAACGGCCGATTGTTTCGATAGGGGCCGTTGCATTCTGGGCAAGTATCGGCTGATGGAAGTCTGAGGTTATTTTCCCAACAGTGGATGAAGAATGGGCACCTCCAATGTTCCTCGTGCCGGCGCATTGCTTCCTCTCGGGACCTTGATCGTTCATGTTGGCGCTGGTATTTTTGGAGCAGGAACTGGGAAGTGATGCGTGGTCCTTCTGGCTCACCGTCGTCGGTCTCCATCCGTCGCTTCCCCTTGATGTCTTCAGACATGACTTGATTCCTGGGATCGACAGCGCCACTCTTTTTTGCCGATTCGGATGTCAGCACTTTTGTTTGGAGTGGATTCTTACCCGAATCCACCATGTTGGTAGGAAACGGATGCTGATCAATCTTCATTGGTTTGGCCGGTTTTGCCGGCACTTCGAACTTGAGTCTGCCCTGTTCAATGGCCGACTGTATTTGTTGTCTGAAGATTTTGCACTCATTGGTATCATGCGACGTGGCATTATGCCTTTTGCAATACTTCATCTTCTTTAACTGTTCGGCAGAGGGGATCGTGTGGTAAGGCGAGAGTTTAATCTGTCCTTCCTGGAGTAGAAGGTCAAATATTTTGTCAGCTTTAGTAGTATCGAAACCGAATGCTTCCGGCTCCTTTTTGCCGAATGGGCATGATATTGTCTTCTTTCCCTTAATCCACTCTGCAAGTCCGATTTCGGCATCTTCTTCATCCTCTGCCTCTTCCAGGAATGCTACTTTCTTCTGGAAATTCCTCCTTGGGTCAAATGGACGCACCTCCTGCCCGGATAATCGGTGGACAATCTGGCTCAGGCTCTCGAACTCTTGTGAAGCATATTTTTCTTTAATATGTGGCAGCAGGCCTTGGAAAGCTATATCGGCCAACTGCGCATCCGTTAGAGCCAGGGAGTAGCACTTGTTCCTGATTTCCCGAAACCTCTGTATGTACGAGGGTATCGGCTCATCACTTCGTTGCCGGATGCTAGTCAGATCAGACAGCTTCATTTCGTGGACTCCAGCATAGAAGTACTTGTGAAATTGCTTCTCTAGATCGGCCCACGTGATAATCGAGTTTGGTGGTAAAGTGGTGAACCATTGGAAAGCCGATCCAGATAAAGATGACGAGAACAACCGTACCCGCAGAGCGTCTTGCGTAGCTGCTTCTCCGCATTGGATGATGAATCTATTCACATGTTCCACGGTAGAAGTATCATCCATTCCGGAAAATTTAGTGAAATCCGGAACTTTGTACCGATGGGGAAACGGCAACAAGTCGTATGTGGATGGGTATGGTGTCCTGTAGGTATAAGTTTGCACCTTCGGCTTCAAGCCGAATTGTTCTTGCATCACTTCCGCGATTTGCGCCGCCCAATCTGGTTGTTGCTGGGGAATAGATGGCGGCGGAATCGGCGCATGTTGATAAATCGGAGGTTGGATAAAAGGGGATTGGTGACAAGGTGGTATCTGAGTATAAGCCGGCGGTGTAGTAAAGGACGGCTGCTTGTAGGCACCACTCGTTTCATCATATAGCATGAGTTCTGATGTCCTGTTGATCTCCGGAGCGGTAGGCTGGTATGGTGGTATGATCGGCCGAGTAGCCGATTGGGAAGGTGTCTGGAACGGAGGATTTCCTTGGCTGACCGATTGATTCAAACCGGTCGTGTTCAAAGGTGCCCCCCAGGGTAAAGGAATGACTGGAGGGAGTGGTGCAGTGGACGGCTGGATGGAGCCGTATCCCAAAGGAGTTGATGACGTGGAAGCACCAGACCCTCCGACAGAGGATTGGATCGGTTGTGAAGTCTGATAAGCCTGATTTGGTGGGATCGGCTGAAAATACGTGGGCCCCCTGTACCCCTGTGGTATACCTCCGGCGAAGGAGTTGACAACAGCATTGTGTACCATGTTTGAAAGTACCGGGGATTGGTTGATGAAGGCGTGATGAAGAGATTGCTGAATCATATCGGACATTTTGTCCGAATCTTCTGAGATCGTGATCTGGCGGGGAGTAGGAAAAGGAGACTTTTTAATAGTTTCCCCGCTCCTAGAACGACTAAAGGATTTCAAGCAAGTTTTCCGGACTTGCTCCAAATACTGATTCAGATCCTCTTTTTGGTCGTCCTTCAGATCTGCTTCCGTCACTTCGATGACGTTATCTTCGGAGACTTCAGCAGCTTTCGACATGACGGCGGTTGTAATGGTCCCACCAGGCGTGCCAAAAGTGTGTTGGCGCTAGAAATCGGTCAACCGAATCCCAGCGGTCAACACACGACCCGGGAGAATCTGCTTAGCTCCTGTTCGGGTGAATGCCCTGGTACGGTTCGCACGGCGTGCCAGCCAATCTGACCTGTTGATTGGCAAGGAAAAACACGTGTCAAGTTCAGTAACTACGATCGGCTAAGTTTCCGATCGAAGGAGCTTATCGGCAGATCGGCCGATTTACTGTAGTAAAGAAATCGGCTATAAGACAGCACGATCCCTGTAGCCTTGTAGATAGAAAAATATTAAAGTAAACAGTACAAGGTATGTAGTAACAGCACTAGGAAAAGATTTAATCGGCAACAGATGGATTTGGCAACAGAAAGTAATGAAAGCCGAAACTACCAATTCCTAATGGGATAACCGGTGATAAAGACTAGGAAAACAGGCAAAAAACCTATGAATCTAGTCGATATCGATAACTGATGAATAAATCTAAACGAAACAACAGCGATACGCCGGAAGTTAAAGCTTAGATATTACTCGATAAACGGAACTTACAGAATCGGCCGGAGATCAAGATGATGCAGCCCTGCCAACCCGCACGAACTCGTGAGAAGGAAAAACGATGGCGAAGTCGCCTGCTCGAAAGTAAGTACGAAGAATAAAGTAACTTGTTGTATTGATTGATTGTTGTTTTACAGATTTACAAAGGTAGCTATTTATAGCCCCGTACAAATAATCTTCTTAACCGACTAGAATTCTATCTCTAATTCAAACATAAAACAAATATCTACAAGCACAATCCGTGCTAAACTAACTACCTCACGCTTCGTGGGCTGAACTCCACCCTATTTTTCCATCTAACCAAGCCCATACAGGCCCAGCTTAGTCTACCTTCTTGATCGGCCAATTTCTTGTCAGCAAAGGATTGCCGATTGGGAACCTGGCGTATTCACTCGGAAGCGAAGTAAAAGCCACTTGACCGATTTCGCACCGTAGCACCTTTTGACCGATTCCAATTTGTATTCCTTTGATTTCCTTCTTCTTTGTCGTCGATTCTACTGATGACGAAATCCGGCGTCAACAGGATCCTTTGTGTAGGATCAACCCCACTCAATTATTCGGTTACTAAATAAATGCTTTGTGAAAACCTTTCGTGAAAGTGAACCTTTGCATGTGTTAAAAACTTAGCTTTATTGCAAATGAACCTTAGCCTTATCCTTGTTATGACTTGTGCATATTCTTGTTATTCCCCCTCCGTGGATGTGGTTGGACTTGTTGAGTCATTTGTACTCACCTTTGTTTTGTTGCTTCAGAGGAAGACCCGGACTTCATTGCCAAGGATATCGAGTGGGTGGTCATTTTCGCACCCAACGTTGTGTAACGTCTGTAAAATTTACTAACTCAAATCACCCGCTAATTTTTTTTTTCAAAATATTTCAACCGTTGAGCTCCCAAAAATCTCTTCCTTCCCGGCGACCCCCGCCGTCCCAGTACCCAACGTTGTCAGTCATCTTTTTCCGTTCCCCGCAAATTTTGCCGCGTGCTTGTCTAATCCGTCACGCTTGCCTGACCGTTTCCACATTTTTCGCCGACCCTTCTTCTCTTTCTTCTCCTTTTTCCCTTCCCTCTTTTCCTCTTTTCTTTTCTCCTTTCTCTTTCTTCTCCTTCTTCTTCTTTCTTCCTTGTTCCTCCTTTCTCCTTCTCTCTTTCCTTTCTTTCTGGCGCACCCACCCACAGCTTTGGCGCCTAGCGCCACTCGCGCCTGGCCAGCGTCGGCCCTACACCTGACCCCGCTAGCGCCAGGCCGCCCTGCACGCCGTGCCGGCCCCGCACCCTATGCCACCCTGGCACCGCGCCCGCCGACCCCCAACTGAGCGCCGCTCACCGCTCACTGACGCGCCTCCCCACGCTAGTCGTCTCCCCTGTGCTCCTCGTCGACCGAGCCGGCCCCCACCACGCCATCCACGAGGAACTCCGCTCCGGCACGCCCACGGCCGGAAGCTCCGGCTGCCATTAAGCTCGCCGGCCCCACCACTCCTATGCGCCGTCACCCCTCCCGTCGTCTATAAAAAGGGGGATGAGCCCCTGCCGCCTCCCCACCACCACGCCCCCCCCCCCCCCGGGTTTCCCCTCCTCTTCCATCTCCCTACCTGGGCCAAGGGAAAAAAAGGGCCCCATTTTGATCTAACCCCCTGGTTTCTCCCAATCGCAAACTGGGCCTCCCACCTCTTTCAAAGAAGTCTCACGGATACCCCATTCCACCTTTTAGAAAAAATTACAAAAACATTCCCAGGTCCTGCGATTTAGGCCCAATCCTTGGTTTTAGCCCCTAAACCCCCTTAACTTGTCATTTCCTGCGCCCAAACCTCCTCCAATTGATCT
>NC_028455.1:3063752-3102812 GCF_000263155.2 Setaria italica | reverse complement strand
CTTCCACCGAGGCATTGCCTAATTTCATGAAAATACTCACTCCTTCAATTTTTTGTTCGCATTCTCTTTTCGTAGTTCAACAGGAAAAAATTTATTTCTCTTTATTTATTGTGTGCTCGTTTGTGTGAGCCGTAGATTGCGGAGTACCCGAGGAGGAGCATGAGGAGGAGTTTGACCGTGAGCCCAAGCCCGAGGACTAGTACCGCGAGCAGGAACTCCTGGAAGGCTTTGAGAATGGCAAGTCCAATCTCACCCTTTGATGCATATTTATCCTAGTTTTTCAAACACAACCTATTGGCTTGTTTTATAAATTGCATATTATTTTACCACTGAAACATAGTTGGATAGCCACCCCTTGATTGTTATGATTATTCCTTGCTTGTCCTGTAATTATCTCTAAATATGACTTGCTCTGTTTGGATGATGATTACTGCTAGACTGCTTAGGACCTTGTTACTCAACTCAATCATGACCACAATGTGTTTTGTTAAACAATAAATGGGTGAGTGTTTTACAAAGGGAAATTGGATTTTTCAGAAGTAAAGGAAAGAAATGTTTAGATGAGATGGATGGGTGTTTCATGTATGAAATGCTAATGAGTTGGGCTCGTACCTTGGTGGTTGAGCAAAGTTGAGAGATATCCATCTTATCATGGTTAAGAACCGAGTTGATGTGTCATCTTGCCTAACCCAACCGTCGTACAACCACTCGACTGTTGTATGTGGCAACGGCTTAGCATAAATCCCACTAGCTAAATTGTTAGTCCTCGAGTGAGCTGGTGAGCAACGGGAGTCCATGGAAAACGAGTAAGATCTTTGTAACTTAGGTTCCGGTTAAGACCTCGTTGGGAGGTCATTAACCCCTTGGTTACTTCAGTGTTGACTAGTCAGGCTTAGCTAAGGTGGGTAATGGCTTTGTTAGGATCTGCACTGGCACTAAGGTGATCATGCTGCGGTACCCTACTTGTGGGAAAAGTGTACAACCTCTGTAGAGTTAAAACTTGTCCGGGTAGCTGTGTCCATGGCATTGGACGAGTTACGGCTTGGTCACATAACTAGCACTTGGAGATGGATGGTTTGCATGGCGTGTGTTGGATTTTGGAAGTGTCCGGCAGTTGTGCTGTGAGCTATGATGGACGGGGAGTCCGATAAGCAATAAAATGTGGATCCTTTGTAAAGGATCAACCCCCACTTATTGTTTTGGTTACTAAAGTAAATGCTTTGAGAAACCCTTGTGAAAATGAACCCTTGCATGTGTTAAGAATCTAGCTTTAATGCAAATGAACCTTAACCTTATCCTTATTATATCCTGTGCATACTCTTGCTTGGATCCCCCTCCGTGGATGGGGTTGGACTTGTTGAGTACTTTCGTACTCACCCTTGTGTTGTTGCTTCAGAGGAAGACCCGGACTACGTCGCCGAGGATTTCGAGTAGGAGGTTGCTTCCGCACCCAACGCTCCCTGTGGTGTTGGCCGTTGCAGGATGCTTCCGCTGACGCTTAGTTCTGATTGCAGCCCGGAGTCCGACTGGACTGCATCTTGGATTTGTATTGTTGTTGGTTTAGTTCTTCTTTGGGTGTGTCTTGCTCGCCTGCTCCTTCGGGAGTTGTACGGTTTTTGAACCATCTGTTCAATAAATGTGTTATCAGCCTCCTGGGACTGATATTTGTATCACATTTTGTCTCTACTTATGTGGGGACGCTTCACGTTGCCAGGGACGTTGGGCCTTTGGAGGATGCTTCCGCTGGCGTGTAGTCCCGAGTGTTGTCTAGGATTTCTCTGGACAGTAGCTTGGGTTGTTATTGTCATTGTTTTACTTATTGTTTCGGCGTGGTTTTCTCGCCCAGTCCCTTGGGAGTTGTACGGTTGATGAATCATCTGATGAATAAATGTGTTATCAGCCTCCTAGAACTGATATTTGTATCACATTTAGTCTCTGCTTATGTGTGGACGCTTCAGCGCTCCAACTTGAAGCCTGGAACAAATTTGCTGAAGTGGCTACCGACATATGTAGATTCGAAGAAAAACCATCTTCTAACTCGATTAACAATGTTTGACAAGTTGACATCATGGGCATGGGCTTCATGTACCTGCATGACAATCATCATGCTCTCAAACCTGAACAAAGCATTCTGAACATTCAAGTATGAACTCGCTTCACAAATGCCGAACTAGCTAGTACACTTTCTCTAGGTGTAAGGGCAAAATTTGTTGGCTCGTTGCGCCCTTGTCCGCACTTGAGAGCTGAGCCCTAGGGAACCATCGCCCGAGCGAGCCGCGTCCATCCAAGTGCCTGGAGTCGAGTCCGTTGCGACCGTTGATTTTCTGAAATACTCACGTGCAGGGTGGAGCCAAAATTTGAGGTAGGAGGGGGCACTTTACAAAGCAAACTAGAACTGATAGCTATGTGATTATGGATTACTTGCGGCGGTGTCAATTTGGACAGCGCCGGCGGCGTGGCCGCGGTGGCGGCGCGCAGCGTCTCAACTCTCACGTTCGGTCTCCTAGTGGCCAGTCCGGTAGTACCAGAAGACGAACAGTCGAACGGACAGAGTCACGACGCTTGATGCTTCGTATTCCAAACAATAATGAAGGGAGAAGGCGAGCAGCAAGTAGATAGGCTTGAATGGGCTGCTTCTTATTAGGCCTCAAAAACAATTAACGCTTGGAATGAATGGGAGGAGGCAAGGAGCTGAATAGCTAATACGTATATGTATATTTATACAGAATCTAGAGGATTAGTAGTGAGTCAGGAGTGCCAGCCCCCCTCCCTCCACCACTGTTCTCGTGTTGTCCATCCGGAGCAGGTCCGCACGGGAGGATGTTTGGAACCGTTCCTACGTAATTTTTTTTTTCACTCAGTTGACAGTGACCCATGATTTCTTGTATATGCAGGTCTGAACCATGGGATAGATGCCGGCCTGATTGCGGATACGATGGCCGTGGCTCGGGAGTTCTTTCGGCTGCCCGCAGAGGAGAAAGCCAAGCTCTACTCCGACGATCCTACCAGGAAGATTCGCTTGTCCACGAGCTTCAACGTGCGCAAGGAGACGGTGCACAACTGGCGCAACTACCT
This sequence comes from Setaria italica, assembly GCF_000263155.2. Taxonomy (NCBI): domain Eukaryota; kingdom Viridiplantae; phylum Streptophyta; class Magnoliopsida; order Poales; family Poaceae; genus Setaria; species Setaria italica. The sequence goes on along the minus strand of NC_028455.1, from coordinate 3,099,737 downwards.
CCGGCCAGCTTCACTGCCATCCCCTCGATCAGTTCGTGCCCAACTGGTCATCGTTCAACCCATCGTTGATTGTGTATTACACTACGTCAGAAACGATTTGTGCTGACACATGAAAATTAGAGTGCTGGCGGGCGTGATTGGTACCTACCAGTACAAAGATTCATCGGGCCAGCGGGGGAGCGCCCGATGTAAGCACCCATCAGCACAGATCGTCCCATCTGTGCTGGTGGGTGCTAAAGCTGCCTGCCACTAAGACCACTGTGTTGGCGGACGCTAAAGTCACCCGCCAGCACTTCCTGGGTGCGAATTAAAGCTACGGAGAGGCTGCTGGCACAGCACCATCCTTATCTTTTTCTTCTCCCTCTCTCTCCATTGTCTCTCTCACCCTTATCTCCAGGTGACAGAAGAAGGAGCGGCGGGCGTGGGAGGCTGCAGGGGCGGTGGGGACGAGCGGCGTGGGCGCAGAAGGCGGCGGGAGCGGTGGCCGGGGACGTGAGTGGCTCCAGCGGCTGCGGTGGGCGGCCATGCAGGAGCGGCGGGCAGGAGTGGTGCCGGCGAGCGGCTACGCGGGAGCGGCTCCGTCGGGCGGCCACGTGGGAGCGGCCACCGGTGTACGCGGGCAGCAACCTGACTACTTTTTTTAATCGAAAAATCAACTGTGCTGGCGGGTGGAGCACAGTGCGGTATGTGCTGGACCCGCCAGCACAGTTGATTTTTCGATTAAAAAAAGTAGTCAGGTCGCCAGCACATAGCCATTTGGCCCGCCAGCGAAAATGGATTGCGGCGTAGTGTTAGTCCTAACACCGGCGCGGTCCCTTTGTCATTTTGTTGGACAATGGGCATGCGCCGGTAGCCCATGGGACTTGGAGGGCTTCTTCTTGCCCTCGGAGTTGGGGTGCTCGGTGGTGGCAACGCCGCTGCCAATAGCGCCATTGTCGCCGGCGACCTCCTCCTAGGCTCCTCGGACTTGCCAGCTGGGCCACACGCACCGGCCGGCGGCAAAACCGTTCGCACGCTGGCATAGTTGGGCCAAATGAGCCATACGTAACCATAGGCCCAAATTCAGCATTTCAGCGACGAATTTGTTGTTACCATACCTGCCAAGTTGGGCCTACTTTGTGAAGTTTAAGAAGGTGAGTTTTAAAGGATTCATTGTACGATTATTATTGATTGGGATAAACAACTTCATGGCAATGCTTGAGATTCTTCTCAGCAAGAGACCAATCAGCTGGTTGATAAACACCGGAGCAAATTGAATATCAAAACAATTGAGGCTCTTCTATCATGTATCCGAGATTGGATTAAGTAGAATCGTAAAACTTCCCTTTTTCCGTTCTGTTGAACCAGTTTGTAAAAGGAAGCATGCACACCTTAATTTCTGTTGATGTAAAATGCAGTAATGCACATTTTTTTTCTGAAATATACATGAGTGGGTCAATAGGATTTGCAGTAATAACTTATGACCGATGTGTGCTCTGTGCTCTCTTATTACAGTTTGCACACCAAATGATGCTGCATGCTTGACGCCACAACACCATGGGTACCACAGGGTGGAGCAGATTTTTGGATAAAGGAGAAAATATCGAGTTAGGGACAACTTGCATCGTCCTGCATATGGGATTCCAAGTCCACAAGAAGATCAAAACTAAATCAATGAAATAGGCATACTCTCGTGCCCGTTCGTTCAAAAAAAAGAAAACGTAGGAGATATTCTTCGTGATGGCAACTAAATAAAACAGTCACATCAGCCATCATGAGCCCAAAAATTTTTCTAGCGGACATTGCGCGTACAGGATATAGGAATTTTGAAATGATGGTTGCGTTCAGTAGCCCTTACTGCACCTTTGAACAAACCAATCATTTTACTACGGCATCTCTCTATTAAAATACAAGGTCATTTATTCACTATATAATACAAAGCCCAAAAGGCAAATATAAGAAGAAATTATAGAGCACAGGCACTGCATCTCGTTAGTACAGTCAGAGTCATTTATTCACTATACAATGCAAAGCCTAAAAGGCAAATATAAGAACAAATTATAGAGCACAGGCACTACATCTCATTAATACAGTAAGAAATTCAGAGTCATACACAAAGAGAGGGGAAATTGACAGCAATGAATTGAACTAATGCAGGAACAAAGAGGGATAATAATGCAGTGTAGGTTCTTACTCGAGTAAGCAACACGGAATCCTCCAGGGCCTTCCAAATCTACACATAAAAGGAATGAAATTTACTCGTAAAACAATACAATCTCTGAAGAACATGCTAGTACTTGTGATATGTTCTAAAAAAACGTGGTACAAATGCTCCTTGCCTCTTCTTCTCCAGCAACCCAGCTCCTCTCAACCAAAGACACAGTACCAGCCCTACTCCTTGTAGCCTCTCTTCTCCCTCTGCCTCCACCAAGCAAGCAATCCCCAAAAGCTAGTTTCTTTCTTTTTCTTCCTCCAAATCAGCAAGCAACAGTTCAGATCATGAACACACCTCTTCCTTTCTGCTGTTCTCCCCACGTAGACCGCAGCAGCAACTAGTGGCTCTCCCTTCTTTCCTAAGCAATTTTAGATAAATAATCATTTTTAAATGGAGCCAAAGATTATTGCTCAACACTAATAAAAATTAATATGATATATTTCTGCTCATCCTCAATTCATATCCACTGTGTTATCATTTCTCTCCTTCCAATGAAGAAAATAAATTATTGTCTTGCCAATTACCATTTTGTCAATTAGATGTGGCTAAAGATGCATTTAAAAACCAGAGACCATCCATAAGGACATGCATGAAACCAATCTGTTATGCGCAAGGGCATAACCAATCTAAATTATGCATACTGAAAAATGCGAGACAAAAGCTGAACTAAACAAGCCAGAAATCATGCAGTCCTATATATCCAAACTTGAAAAATGCCGGACTACAAGCCTACAATCCTTCAGTACACTACTGGAAACAGGAGCTTTGCCGAGTGGGCACTCGGCAAAACCTCAAAAACCACTCGGCAAAGCCTTTGCCTTTGCCGAGTGTAAGACTCGGCAAACATCACACGGCATAAATTTTAACGGCAAACAGTTCTTTGTCGAGTGCGAAATCGACTCTCGGCAAAAAAAAAAGTGATTGGGACGGCGAGAAGACGGTGACGGCGTCAAGCATGAAGCATCATGAGTGGGTCAATAGGATGTTGCTCTCTTAATTTCTCTTATGATCAATATCATCTTTCCTAAGGTAGGATGATCCTTATACTATAATTAGTGTTGTTTCTCACGTTTAATTTCGTTTGGACTGGACGGAGCTGACTGGTCCCTTGTCAATTTTTTGCATACAACTTGGAATAAACTGAGATGAGTAACATGAGTTATATTCCACAAGACCACAAGGCAAAAGTCCATCTCGAGTTCGACTCTGACTCCACCACAGCCAGGCTGCTGTGGCTACCCGTTTTTCATTCGTCTTGTGCCGGGCTGAAGTAAAGAAAAGCATGGGCTGGGAAAGAGAGCAAGGAAATCGAACATGGCCATGGTCTCATTTGGGAGAATATATAAAAGAGCATAGATTAAAGGAAATTCGTGAAAATTATAGAGTTCCCTGATGGCCAAAGTGCAGAAGCTCAAAGACCTTTGACCACGCCGGACAGGAGCTTTGGGAGTACCACGGCTCAAAGATAGTTTGGGACATGATGAATTCAAATAAAAAAAAGTTTGGAGCTCGTAAAAAGGATTATAGAGCCTTCTAATAAATAGATTTAGCTCTAGAAAAATGAGAATATATTTTAGAAAATTTTGGAAAATTCTTAGAAGAACCTAATCATTATCTAGACATGTTTTTAAAATATTTGCACTCATGAAACACCAAAATGCATCAACATGAATGCAACACATAGAACAACCTTATTTAATTTAGAAAATCAAACAATTATTTTTCCTATACTAAATTTTCTATAAAGAAAAATAAATGTTGGGAAAAATTTTAAAATTATGAGAAAATCATTGTTTATTTATTCCTTTTAATCACATCTTGAAATTCAAAAATTTCAGGTTGTGGCACCACGGCGTCAAGCGCCTCCGCCTCCAGGGCCGGATCGAGGGCTCCATCGACAAGCTCCGCTGCCTGCACGATGGAAATTTTCCATGGGAACTGATCCGCGCGCGGGAAAGGAGAAGGTCGAGGAGGCGATTGGGGAAGAGAGCGCACGCGCAAATATACGGGGAGAGGAAGGATGGATACGGGTCGGTAAATATTTAGGGTAAGGTTACGAGAGCTGGAGGTCAATTTTTTCTTTTTTTTCTCCTTAAATCTGATTTTCAGGTTATTTTAAAAGAGCTCTTGAAGTTGCTGTAACCGATCCCCATCCTCCATGCCACTCCTCCGCTCTCTTGTTTCCTCCGACGCTCCCCAAATGACTTCGAGTGCCGGAGCTAGCCCGCGCGTCCCCTCCTTCGATGATTTCCTCTTTCCTTCGAGATTCCAAGGAGCAGTAATCGGTAAGGATGCGATTCTGTCAGGAAGAGCCGGTCATTCAGTAAGCTTCAGAGCCATTCAGAGTTATCAGTTTGATTCAGTCCATAGTCGGCGTCCAAAGTTACCAGTTCAGAGACTACGCGAGAGCCCTCCATCGTCCATCCAACGGCCGGCGTCGTTTACTTCATCCTCAGGCGCTGTCCTCTGTTTTCATACCGTGAATAGTTACTTAGCTGTTAAAAGGGGTTGTTAAACTTCAGTTACTTTTACCGTATCTTAGGGAAAGTATGTAAGGGGTAAGACCCGGTCTGCAGGGCCATATCGAAGGAGTATGAACCCTAGTACGTCTTCTAGTTTAGCAGTAGCCGCCATGGTCGCCAATCTGGTGAAGTTCTGTAACTGAATCTCGTTATCACTGTTATCTATCGCTACTGCTTTACTGAATTCAGTCGCTGGTTCCCATTCTTGGTTCATTTCCTCCTCCTTTCTCTTGCCGATTCTTCTGAGTTTTCTCCCGTCCTGACAGATTCTTCTCAATGCAGTAGTCAGAGCGCACCAGGCCCGCCCGGGCGCCGGGCGCGGCGAGGAGCTCGTCGTCGTCGTGCCGCGCGGCGACCTCGATCGGCTAGCAGGGTGCACGACAATTCCTGCCGGCAACATCGCGCGCCAGCGCCGCTGCCCTGGCCAACAACTTCTCGACAATCCCAACTCGTAGACCGAACACCTGCGGCGGTGCCTCCTTCCGTTCGTTCCTGCGAAAGGACTTTGTTTTGTCGATTCGTTGTACCTGGTTTGTGAGCTCGGATTGGTTGATCGGAGAACACGCTCTGATCCGTTTCAAGAGAGAGATTGGGAATTAAAATTTCATTACTAATCTCTCCAACTAGCCACTGATAGCCAAACCATACTTTGAGTAACACAAAGTGGTAGTACTCTGATAGGATTGCATTACATGGCCAGAAGAGAGAGTATTGCTCACATCATCTCTCAGGAGAGTATTGCATTGCATTACATGGCCAGAGGAAGAAAGGACACTTGGACTATAGTAGCGCAGCTTTATTATTTGAGCCCACACGGCATGAGAATGATTCAACATCAGCAAGCACACAGTAGCAGTAGTAGTGATTGTGATTCTTCCATTGGAGGTCGTTACGAGCATCAATGCATCTGGGAGAGGCCAAGAATCCCAACGCTGATCAGGGAGAGGCCGAGGAGGAGCAGAGCAAACATGCCGAAGCAGAGCACCTGGCCTGCTTCGCCGGAGATCGCGGTGACGGCGCAGGAAGCCATCACGAGCCCCACGACGGCGAGGTTGCGACGAATGAACTCTGCGAGAGCACGCGCCTCGGCCAACACCGCCGGGACGACGGGCGCCAGGATGCCGACGGCGACGATGTTGACGCCGGCGAGAACCCCCGCGAAGCAGAGTAGCAAGCCGAATCCGTCGGCGCCGGAGTTGAATCCGGCGCTGACGGAGAACAGCAAGATGGCAAGGCCGGCGAACATCGCCGTGGTGCCCGGAGTAGTCATCGTTGGCCACGCGGCACCGCAGTCCTCTGCTTAATTGGAGAGGGCCGTCGAGCGATCAGGCGAGGCACCGCCGCACCGGGGGAGGGAAGCGTAAAATGGTTGGGTCGGGGAGGCCTGAGATGGCACCATTATATAGCCTGCGGGGATCGGAGCTTTCTTCCGTTGTGTCGTCCGGCGGTCCGGCGTGATCCAACGGCGGGAGGTCCTCCGGCGTGATCCAACGTGATCCAACGGATGAGATTGGATTCGTATTCACGCATACTCCGTATGTAGTTTAAGCGAGTGTCCACACACCACACTTGGTGGGAAACTGGGGATTCCACTTGCTCTTCAAAATATATATGAAGCACATGCGTTCTCTGAAGCTCTGAATAAAATATCATTAAACATATCGCGCGCGATGCTAGGTTCTTCAATTTCTCCTTGTCTCACCTCGCCTTACCTCAACGGCCCGAGCAACGAGGAGCTCGCCCGAGCAGCCGATCGTCTTTTTTGTTTTTTAACCCTTTTTTAAAGATTTTCACAAATACACTCCTGGTGGAACCAATTCCAAAAATGGACCCTTAGCTTGACGTCATCCACGATGGCGTCAAGTTTACATGTCTAGACGCCAGCCATCCTGACGCCAAGGTCCATGCGCAGCTGCTGACGCGGATGCTGACGTGGCGGGGGCTTGGCGCCAAGCCTTGGCGCCATGGATCTTGGCGCCGAGCAATTTACCCCATGGCTCCTAACGTTTCGAACGAAATAAGTATAATTATTCCAAGGAGTGTGCAACAAACTATGCTCTAGTCCAACTGGTTAGGACGTGGACTTCTTATCTTAAAGACCTGAGTTCAAACCCCTGTGAGCGTAGTTTGTTGCACACTCCTCGGAATAATTATACTTGTTTCGTTCGAAACGTCAGGAGGCATGGGGTAAATTGCTCGGCGCCAAGGCCTACGGCGCCAAGATCTATGGCGCCAAGGCTTGGCGCCATCATGGATAGTGCCAAGCCCCCCACATCGGCATCCGCACCAGCAACTACGTATGGACCTTGGCGCCAGGATGGCTGGCGCCGAGACGTGTAAGCTTGGCGCCAGCGTGGATGACACCAAGCTAAGGCTCCATTTTTGGAATTGGTTCCGCCAGGGGCGTATTTGTGAGAATCTTTGGCAAAAAGGGCTAAAAAAACAAAAAAGCCGGAGCAGGCGAGCCAATTTTGCTCTCCCGCGGAAGCAAGCTAAGGTCCGGGATACTCCCGGCTAAAGTTTAGCACCTATCACATCGGATGTTTGGATGCTAATTAGTAGTAATTACAAAACTAATTGCACAGATGGAGTCTAATTCGCGAGATGAATCTATTAAGCCTAATTAGTCCATGATTTGACAATGTGGTGCTACAATAACCATTTGCTAATGATGGATTAATTAGGATTCATCTTGTGAATTAGCACAGGGTTCTGCAATTAGTTTTATAATTAGCTCATGTTTAGTCCTCCTAATTAGCATCCGAACATTCGATGTGACACTGCTAAAGTTTAGCACCAGTATAAAAACCTCTCTAAAACTCGTTCACACAGACTTCGAGGTGTCCAGGCAAGGAAACCAAACCTCTGCGCTCGTCCTCTATCCTTGTTCGGTGAGGTAACACAGTGCTCGGCTAAGAAACCAAATGTGCCCGTTGCAGCGGCGGCCCGGCCCGACGGTTGGGCAACATCACATGTTAACCGCGCTGCGCACCGCTTGACAACATCGCATGTCAACATCGCATTTCTCAATTCATTAAAGTAACAAAAACTATTTTCTACTCTCAAAACTTTTAGTCTAGCCATCACGCTAAACTTGCCATACCATAATAGGCAATGTAGGAAGATCAGAACTAAATCATCCTAAGACAATGTAAGAGACCTCTATCAATGAAATAGGCACACTCTCGTGCCCATTTGTTAAAAAAACGATAATGTAAGAGATATTCTTCAAGCAACTAAATAAAACAGTCACATCAGCCATCATGAGCCCAAAAAATTTTCTAGCGGACATTGCGCGTGCAGGATATAGGAATTTTGAAATGATGGTTGCGTTCAGTAGCCCTTACTGCACCTTTGAACAAACCAATCATTTTACTACGGCATCTCTCTATTAAAATACAAGGTCATTTATTCACTATATAATACAAAGCCTAAAAGGCAAATATAAGAAGAAATTATAGAGCACAGGCACTGCATCTCGTTAATACAGTCAGAGTCATTTATTCACTATACAATGCAAAGCCTAAAAGGCAAATATAAGAACAAATTATAGAGCACAGGCACTACATCTCATTAATACAGTAAGAAATTCAGAGTCATACACAAAGAGAGGGGAAATTGACAGCAATGAATTGAACTAATGCAGGAACAAAGAGGGATAATAATGCAGTGTAGGTTCTTACTCGAGTAAGCAACACGGAATCCTCCAGGGCCTTCCAAATCTACACATAAAAGGAATGAAATTTACTCGTAAAACAATACAATCTCTGAAGAACATGCTAGTACTTGTGATTTGTTCTAAAAAAACGTGATACAAATGCTCCTTGCCTCTTCTTCTCCAGCAACCCAGCTCCTCTCAAGTAAAGACACAGTACCAGCCCTACTCCTTATAGCCTCTCTTCTCCCTCTGCCTCCACCAAGCAAGCAATCCCCAAAAGCTAGTTTCTTTCTTTTTCTTCCTCCAAATCAGCAAGCAACAGTTCAGATCATGAACACACCTCTTCCTTTCTGCTGTTCTCTCCACCAAGACCGCAGCAGCAACTAGTGGCTCTCCCTTCTTTCCTAAGCAATTTTGGATAAATAATCATTTTAAAATGGAGCCAAAGATTATTGCTCAACACTAATAAAAATTAATATGATATATTTCTGCTCATCCCTAATTCATATCCACTGTGTTATCATTTCTCTCCTTCCAACGAAGAAAATAAATTATTGTCTTGCCAATTACCATTTTGTCAATTAGATGTGGCTAAAGATGCATTTAAAAACCAGAGACCATCCATAAGGACATGCATGAAACCAATCTGTTACGCGCGAGGGCATAACCAATCTATATTATGCATACTGAAAAATGCGAGACAAAAGCTGAACTAAACAAGCCAGAAACCATGCAGTCCTATATATCCAAACTTGAAAAATGCCAGACTACAAGCCTACAATCCTTCAGTACACTACTGGAAACAGGAGCTTTGCTGAGTGCCCGGGCACTTGGCAAAGCCTAAAAAACACTCGGCAAAGCCTTTGCCTTTGCCAAGTGTAACACTCAGCAAACATCACACAACATAAATTTTAACCGCACACAGTTCTTTGCCGAGTGTTTTTTATCAGGCATTCGGCAAAGTCTTTGCCAAGTGCGAAATCGACTCTCGGCAAAAAAAAGTGATCGGGACGGCGAGAAGACGGTGACGGCGTCAAGCATGCAGCATCATGAGTGGGCCAATAGGATGTTGCTCCCTTAATTTCTCTTATGATCAGTATCATCTTTCCTAAGATAGGATGATCCTTATACTTTAATTAGTGTTGTTTTTCACGTTTAATTTGGTTGGGACTGTACGGAGCTGACTGGTCCCTTGTCAATTTTTTGCATACAACTTGGAATAAACTGAGATGAGTAAGATGAGTTGCAGCTACTTATATTCCGCAAGACCACAAGGCAAAAGTCCATCTCGAGTTCGACTCTGACTCCACCACAGCCGGGCTGCTGTGGCTACCGTTTTTCATTCGTCTTGTGCCCGGCTGAAGTAAAGAAAAGCATGGGCCGGGAAAGAGAGCAAAGGAAATCGAACATGGCCTGGGTCTCATTTGGGAGAATATATAAAAGAGCATAGACTAAAGAAAATTTGTGAAAATTATAGAGTTCCCTGATGGCCAAATTGCAGAAGCTCAAAAACCTTCGGCCATGCCGGACAGGGGCTTTGGGAGTACCACGGCTCAAAGATAGTTTGGGACATGATAAAAAAAGTTTGGAGCTCGTGAAAAGGATTATAGAGCCTTCTAATAAATAGATTTAGCTCTAGGAAAATGAGAATATATTTTAGAAAATTCTGGAAAATTCTCAGAAGAACCTAATCATTATCTAGACATGTTTTTAAAATATTTGCACTCATGAAACACCAAAATGCATCAGCATGAATGCAACACACAGAACAACCTTATTTAATTTAGAAAATCAAACAATTATTTTTTCCTATACTAAATTTTCTGTAAAGAAAAATAAATGTTGGGAAAAATTTTAAAATTATGAGAAAATCAGTGTTTATTTATTTTTTTTAATCACATCTTGAAATTCAAAAATTTCAGGTTGTGACACCTCGGCGTCAAGCGCCTCCGCCTCCAGGGCCGGATCGAGGGCTCCATCGACAAGCTCCGCGTTCTGCACGATGGAAATTTTCCATGGGAACTGATCCGCGCGCGGGAAAGGAGAAGGTCGAGGAGGCGATTGGGGAAGAGGGATGGATGCGGGTCGGTAAATATTTAGGGTAAGGTTACGAGAGCTGGAGGTCATTTTTTTCTTTTTTTTTCTCCTTAAATCTGATTTTCAGGTTATTTTAAAAGGGCTCTTGGAGTTGCTCTCACCGATCCTCATCCTCCATGCCACTCCTCCGCTCTCTTGTTTCCTCCGACGCTCCCCAAAAGACTTCGAGTGCCGGAGTTGGCCCGCGCGTCCCCTCCTTCGATGAATTTCTCTTCGCTTCGAGTTTCCGAGGAGCAGTAATAGGTAAGGATGCGATTCTGTCAGGAAGAGCTGCTCATTCAGTAAGCTTCAGAGCCATTCAGAGTTATCAGTTTGATTCACTCCATAGTCGGCGTCCAAAGTTACCAGTTCAGAGACTACGCGAGAGCCCTCCATCGTCCATCCAACGGCCGGCGTCGTTTACTTCATCCTCAGGCGCTGTCCTCTGTTTTCATACCGTGAATAGTTACTTAGCTGTTAAAAGGGGTTGTTAAACTTCAGTTACTTTTACCGTGTCTTAGGGAAAATATGTAAGGGGTAAGACCCGGTCTGCAGGGCCATATCGAAGGAGTATGAAACCTAGTACATCTTCTAGTTTAGCAGTAGCCGCCATGGTCGCCAATCTGGTGAAGTTCTGTAACTGAATCTCGTTATCACTGTTATCTATCCCTACTGCTTTACTGAATTCAGTCGCTGGTTCCCATTCTTGGTTCATTTCCTCCTCCTTTCTCTTGCCGATTCTTCTGAGTTTTCTCCCGTCCTGACAGATTCTTCTCAATGCAGTAGTCAGAGCGCACCAGTCCCGCCCGGGCGCCGGGCGCGGCGAGGAGCTCGTCGTCGTCGTGCCGCGCGGCGACCTCGATCGGCTAGCAGGGTGCACGACAATTCCTGCCGGCAACATCGCGCGCCAGCCCCGCTGCCCTGGCCAACAACTTCTCGACAATCCCAAATCGTAAGACCGAACACCTGCGGCGGCGCCTCCTTCCGTTCGTTCCTGCGAAAGGACTTTGTTTTGTCGATTCGTTGTACCTGGTTTGTGAGCTCGGATTGGTTGATCGGAGAACACGCTCTGATCCGTTTCAAGAGAGAGATTGGGAATTAAAATTTCATTACTAATCTCTCCAACTAGCCACTAATAGCCAAACCATACTGAGTAACACAAAGTGGTAGTACTCTGATAGGATTGCATTACATGGCCAGAAGAGAGAGTATTGCTCACATCATCTCTCAGAAGAGAGAGTATTGCATTGCAAGTAAAGAGATTGCCTAGGGCGAAAGCAAATAATCAAGAGAAGAATCAAATAAGTGTTGAAAGCCTTGCTCCCAGAAATGAATGGATTTTTTGCAATATGAGATTGAATGCCATAACTCTGATTTGTATTTTACTTTTTATTGGTGCAGTTGGGAAACGTTCGCAAGAATGAAACTCAAAGGAATTGACGGTTACATGGCCAGAGGAAAGAAGGACACTTGGACTATAGTAGCGCAGCTTTATTGTTTGAGCCCACACGGCATGAGAATGATTCAACATCAGCAAGCACACAGTAGCAGTAGTAGTGATTGTGATTCTTCCATTGGAGGTCGTTACGAGCATCAATGCATCTGGGAGAGGCCAAGAATCCCAACGCTGATCAGGGAGAGGCCGAGGAGGAGCAGAGCAAACATGCCGAAGCAGAGCACCTGGCCTGCTTCGCCGGAGATCGCGGTGACGGCGCAGGAAGCCATCACGAGCCCCACGACGGCGAGGTTGCGACGAATGAACTCTGCGAGAGCACGCGCCGCGGCCAACACCGCCGGGACGACGGGCGCCAGGATGCCGACGGCGACGATGTTGGCGCCCGCGAGAACCCCCGCGAAGCAGAGTAGCAAGCCGAATCCGTCGGCGCCGGAGTTGAATCCGGCGCTGACGGAGAACAGCAAGATGGCAAGGCCGGCGAACATCGCCGTGGTGCCCGGAGTGGTCATCGTCGGCCGCGTGGCACCGCAGTCCTCTACTTAATTGTAGAGGGCCGTCGAGCGAGCAGGCGAGGCACCGCCGCACCGGGGGAGGGAAGCGTTGCCGAAGAGGCGAAGAATGCCGGGGGAGGGGGGAGGTCGACGACGAGGATGATCTGGGCGGTGCGCAGCGGACTTGGGATTTATATAGGCGCAGGGCGGTACGCAGCGGGACATTTAATTTTTTGCCACTGCATCGCTCAACATTCAGATGTACTCCGTGAGGCTTTGCCCCCGCGCTTGACGCCAGTGATCGAGCTACTCCGTCTGGATGTTCGTAAAATAATACCCGTCTGGATGTATCTTCGGACATACTAGTACCCAACGATAACGCGGTCGAATCGGAGTGAATGGTCTTGTCGGTCGGGTGTCAGAGTGTCTGTCGGACGCGCGTAAAATAATACCGCGACAGCGGACGATGTGAGAAAAAGGAAATATCCCTCCTCCTCCGGCTGCATTCTTTAGCAACGCCTCCGTCGCAATACGAGGGGTGTTTGATCCTGGAGCTAAATTTTAGTCCGTGTCACATCGGATATTCGGATGCTAATTAGGAGGACTAAACGTGAGCTAATTACAAAACTAATTGCAGAACCCCTAGGCTAAATCGCGAGATGAATCTATTATGCCTAATTAATCCATCATTAGCGAATGTTTACTGTAGCATCGTATTGTCAAATCATGGACTAATTATGCTTAATAGATTCGTCTCGCGATTTAGCCTAGGGGTTGTGAAATTGGTTTTGTAATTAGTCTATGTCTAATACTCCTAATTAGTGTCCAAACATTCGATGTGACAGGAGCTAAAATTTAGCCCGGGGATCCAAACACCCCCGAAGCACATGCGTTCTCTGAAACTCTGAATAAAATTAACGGTAACGCTCAGGAGTGGACGTCTGTCGCATCGGACGCTCTAATCCCCGTCACGCCTGTATTGTTAGTTAATTAAATTAGAACAGCATAAAATGACGTGGCCTAACTTGCACCACATATTTTTCTAATTTCATTCTTTATCTCTCCCAATTGCTCTCTCTCCAATTTCCAACCATTCAGCTCGATGAGACTCCGACGAGCGTAGCGGCTGCATAGGGGCAACGACATCGGGGCAGCGCTCGGACGGGTGAGGAATAAGCAGCACGCCATGGCACTCCGACGAGCGTGGCAGTGAGAAGCAGCGTCAGTGTGGTGAGCGCGATAGCGACACGAGCGGCACTCCGACGAGCGAGGCAACGGATTGCCGTGATTTCGCCCAATTCCCGTGAGCTTATGAATTCTATGGGGCAAGGCCGTGGCTGATCTACGCACGCTGCCGGAGCCTGGGAAGGGCGTCGGGTGCTGCTCGAGCGTCGGGGGTGCGGGCTGCCACTCCCCCGCGGCCAGGGGGCGAGCCACGCCGGTCGCTAAAGGAGTTGCTCCACCCACAATGAGCTTGGTCGCCTGGGAGATTCACGAGGAAGGCTGTCGGGCGCCGGGGCGCTGCCGGGCACGGGCTGCAGCTCCTCCTCCAGCACCGTTTCCTAGCGTCGGATCCCGCTGTGCAGTGCTCGTCCTGCTAAGGTTTGCTTTATGCTGCAAGCGTATGTTTCAAGTGTTTTAGAAGAATGTTGCAAGTGTTTCATATGGATGTTGCAAAGTAGATCTAGATGTTGCATATGTTTCACACATGTTTTATCTGGATGTTGCATTTTCAATAATAGATTTGAATGTTCCATGCAACACGAAACAGATGTTGCGGCGGGTTTTTTTCCTCATCATCAACGGATAGCCCCCCGACTGCCATGTTGCAATAAGTATCTCACGATGTTGCAGTAGGGATTCTTGGATGTTGCAAGTGTTGTAGATGCGCACGGGTGTTGCACATGAACGTATCGTCTGATGTTGCACAATTGATTTTCTGAGATGTTTCGATGTTGCAATAGTTGGCTTTGTTGTTTCATCTGTCAATTTTTCATGTTGCAAGATTTCTTCCCGTACGAGCTCAACCCCAACTCAACATATGATGATTTTTTGAAAATGTTGCATGAAACATGTGTTCAATGTTGCGGTGGGAATTTTCCCTCACGAATATTATGTTTACATTGAGCTATTTTTCGCATCTTTTTCATGTTGCAACCATAGATTTTCGATGTTGCTGCTATTTTATTTTGATGTTGCAACGGAATGTCAGATAATTAGTGGTATTTATTGTGGTACTACTATAGCCGTCAGATTTAAAACGGATGGTGATGCATGCGTCCGACGGGAATTGCTCTTGCCGGACGTCCGGGCGCTAGCAAGCCCCTAAAATTGGGCCTGTTCGCTTGAGCTTATAAGCCAGCTAAAAAGCTGAAACGGCTGATTTGTTGTGAGAGGAAAATACTGTTTGGTGGCTGATAAGCTGGTTGAATAAGCTGAAGCGAACATGCCGATTAACGCGCGCTGCCGTCACATCGTCAAGGACAGTAGCGTGGGCCCAGCCTCATGGAATCGCGCGCTCCTGTGCCGGTTGCCGGCCGGTCGTCGCGTGTGCGTCCTCATGAGCAGGCATTCTCGTATATGGGGACGGTCCCAAACATCCTCCTGATTGCTGCCGCATGTCCACCTCAGGAATTCAACGGAAAGACTTTCAGCTCTGCATCAACGCGTGTGGCCTGGACGCCCAGCTCCCATGCGGACGGCTTAGGGGGTGTTTGGATACCAGAGGCTAAACTTTAGTACTATCACATCGAATACGGACGGCTTAGGGGGTGTTTGAATATCAGAGGCTAAACTTTAGTACTGTTACATCGGATGTTCGGATGCTAATTAGGAGTACTAAACATGAGTTAATTATAAAACTAATTGCAGAATCCCTAGGCTAAATCGCGAGACGAATCTATTAAGCCTAATTAATCCATCATTAGCGAATGGTTACTGTAGCAACACATTGTCAAATCATGGACTAATTAGGCTTAATAGATTCATCTCGTGATTTAGCCTAGAGGTTGTGCAATTAATTTTGTAATTAAACTATATTTAATACTCCTAATTAGTGTCCAAATATCCGATGTGATATGAGCTAAAATTTAGCTTAGGGAAGCCAAACACCCCTTAGCTCTTTTTCTTCGACAAGAGCCGCTGGCATCTCATCCGCATGCTGTCGCCTCCACGCCACAGCCGCCACCGCTGCCATCTTGCCCACTGGCGACCCGTCAACCTCCCACATCCTATGCTACCGACTGCCCTCGCCTCCGTCGTCCTCACCACTGCAGCTGTCTGTGCATGATGTTAGAAGTGCTTTGCTCAGTCTATTTTGCACAAATAAAAAAGATTGTATCCTTCACAGGCAGGGCAGCTGAGCTCCATGCCTGCTTTAGTTGCTGAAGAAGAGGTCGTCGACGATGTTGGAAGTCACCACCAAGTTTGAAGTCATTTCAATGGACTGTATAAGATTGTCTTTTACAGAGATTTTTTATCAACAGGATCAAATGTTCATGTATGATATATATGTGCAGTAAGATATTTGTAATGGTTTGACAGTATCAATAATATACAGTGTATCTTTTTGCCCTTAATACATATAGATACTTTAACATCTGTAATGTGATAGCTGTGTTAAAATTTTGACTGTTTCTCTGAGTTTTCTCTCTTTTTTTCACAAAATAATGAAACAATTCAGTAGTAACATTCATGAAGACATTACAAACCAACACAGTAAGGTTACATATTTTCGTGATTTCACACTCAACAAAAAGTAATATCCTAAACAGGTGGTTGCAATGTGGCATTGTGGGCGCTCCAACTTGAAGCCTGGAACAAATTTGCTGAAGTGGCTGCAGACATAGATTCCAAGAAAAACCATCTTCTAACTCGATTAAGAATGTTTGACAAGTTGACGTCATGGGCATGGGCTTCATGTACCTGCATGACTATCATCATGCTCTCAAACCTGAACAAAGCATTCTGAACATTCAAGTATGAACTCGTTTCACAAATGCCGAACTAGCTAGTACACTTTCTCTAGGTGTAAGCCTGGGCAAAATTTGTTGGCTCGTTGTGCCGTCGTCCGTGCTTGAGAGCCGCGCCCTGGGGAACCATCGCCCGAGCGAGCCGCGTCCATCCAGGTGCTGGAGCCGAGTCCATTGTGAGTATTGATTTTTTGGAATACTCACGTGTCGGTCATCCGGAGCGGGTTCGCACGGTAGGATGTTTTAGGGACCGTCCCCACGTAATTTTTTTCACTCAGTTGACAGTGACCCACACGATTTCTTGTATATGCTGGTCCTGAACCAAGGGATAGATGCCGGCCTGATCGCGGATGTGATGGCCGTGGCGCCAGAGTTCTTCCGGCTGCCCGCGGAGAGAAAGTCAAGCTCTGCTCCGACGACCCTGCCAGGAAGATTCACGTGTAATTTCTTCTTAATTCTTGTACGCGCTAGTAGGTCATCAATCCTAGATGACACTGTAACTCCCTGTAACCGAACTTTTTTTCTCCTCTTAATGAAATACGTGCTAAGGCATGATCGTGAAAAAAGAAGATTCGCCTGTCCACGAGCTTCAACGTGCGCAAGAGACGGTGCACAACGGGCGTGCAGTACCCCGGCGCCCGGCACCCGGCGCGCTGATCTCCAATAGCTTCTGCATCGTGCCCAATTCTTAAACAATATAGCTGCCTTCAACTAAATAATTTGGCCAATTGAATAAATATATGCCAAATTACAGTGTAAATTAAACACAGTACCGGAGCGTAAGTGGTAAGTGGTGAACCCGCACCCCGGCGCGCTGATCATCGGCATCAGCGACATGTTGCTGCCAGTTTATGGCAGATGCAATAATTAATTTGTCTCCAAGTCTTTTGAGAATCTTTTTTAACTTGTGTTCCTGATCGCGTAGATTCGCGTTGAAAAGTCCGCAGGTGCAGGCCGGCGATCCCATTCCTCCGGGAACCAAGAAGGCGTCCGGTGAAGACGACGGGCGGGGGAACGGGCACCGTCGCGGCCGTGGCAGCCTCTCATCTATGCTGGGGATCGTGGCCGCATCCTCAGCCGTCCACGTGATGCCCTGACAATTCCTGCTTCTTCTATGCATGGTGAGGTAGCATTAATATAAGCACCGAGGGGCCAGTGATTCATAAGCAACGGAGCACATTGAATATCAAAACAATTGAGGCTCTCGTATGTATGCAAGATTAGATTAAATAGAATGGTAAAGTCTTCATTTTGGTTGTTCTATTGGTTTCCTTAAGTTGCTTATATAAGGTTGCAAATCATGTGTTTGTGTTTTTGGCGGGCAGCCTATATTTTGCATATCTTAATATCAACGTTTCTTTATAGTGCACAATTGAAATGTACCACTTGCACCGCATTATCTAGACAATTACTAGCAATTGGACTGTCACAGCATCTGTTCTTCATAACTGATAGTTACTGATAATAGGCAACAGTGGATCAACCAGATCTATAGTAACACTACTGGAAAAATGATGTCTAGTACCGGTCAGTAATCCCCCTCTAGTACTGGATGTGCAACCGGTACTGGTAATCCGGTACTAGAGGGGGTCCTTTAGTACCAGTTAAAATACCCGGTACTAAAGGGTACACTTTAGTACCGGTTAGGGGTACCAACCGGTAATAAAGGGATTCCTATGTCGAGGGAGACGGTCTGCCATTCAAATATTTTGTACTAAGGATGGTCCGCCAATATGAGGGAGACAGTCCGCCAATCTGAGGGAGACGGTCCGCCATTCATGTTCCAGTACCTCTACTTTTGCACTTGTATCACCTACTTATATATGCTATAACTAAACATTTATATGATATTATAGCAATGTTAAATCATGATTAAACATGTCATTCTCATATCATTTGCAATCATCCATGACATGTTTATTTATCAAGTATCATCGCATTCGTGTAGAGACCGAAACACCGGAGCAAGAGGAAGGTGAGCCTGAGCCAGAGCTCGTCACCGTCGACACTTCCTTCGAACCCTAAGGTAGGCACCTAAGCATCTCTTAACCCTATTTTGGATAAATGATGTATATGTCTTGTATGCGCATGAGTTAATAACTATGTATATGTTTGCTTAGCCCCTACTTGATGCATTATCCATCCTTGATCTTGATCAACTCCTTCTAGGCGAGTATGCTTGTTTAGGTGTCACGAATTTAAATTGCTTATCCATGCTTAGGTTCAGTAGAAGTCAAGAGGTGGCAACATCACCACCACTCGCGATTTTAAGATCACCACCACTCGCGATTTATAGAATGCTTGTTTAAATAATGCTTGGTTAGCTATGAATGGAATAAAATTGAGCAACTATGAATGATGAGTCGGACTGAGCAAGAGTGGTAAGGTCATATTGAGATTAGCTCACTTGACTTAGACTTGTTTGAGTTGATTAAGGCCCGACGCTCCATCGTTTTGGGACTTGAGCACCTTCTCATACAAACCACATACTTAATATGAGAATAGCAAGTCAAGTAGCATAAGTCGCATCTTGACTTAACCAAATTCGACGTGCGGTGGGATGATGTGATCGGCCAACAAGTGGGGACGGACTTCAGCACCCGCGCCGGCCGGTCAGTTTCGCCCAAATCTAACATGAACGCGGTCGAGTCCAATCCGCTTTGGATCACGTATGGTTCCAACTAAACTCCTTCTTTAATCATCGATCTTGTCGCTTTCTCTCTCTTCAGATGATAACAACTGGATGCGAATTGAACGACCGGTAGCATCGATCGAAACACCTTGCTGTAGTAGGGGACGATGAGGTCAGCTTCTTTGCGTCACCGAGGTGGCATCAGGTTTAGTTTGAAAAAGAACAAAAAAAACTGCACAAGAATATGGCAACGACAAGAGGACCAACGTCAGAAAGAGTACAATACATATGCAGTTGTGAGATACGGATGCTAACCAGGTTCGCCCATGTATATTTTAGCGCCAATTTGGCGATTATGTATATTTTAGCGCCAACTTGACGGGAAGTTACTTGCAGTGGCGAGGCCCTGGCAACATCGCGCGCCAGCCCCGCTGCCCTGGCCAACAACGTCGCCACAATCCCAAATCGTAGACCGAACACCTGCGGCGGCGACTCCTTCCGTTCGTTCCTGCGACAGCAGGCCTCTGTTTTGTCGATGCCTTGCACTTGGTTTATGAGCCCGGATTGACTGATCGGAGAACACGCTCTGATCCGTTTCAAGAGAGAGATAAAGGGATAGAGAGAGAGAGTGATTGGGAATTAAATTTTCATTACTAATCTCTCCAACTAGCCGCTGATAGCCAAACCATACTGAGGGGATGTTTGGATACTAGATGCTAAACTTTAGCAGTGTCACATCGGATGTTCGGATGCTAATTAGGAGGACTAAATATGAGCTAATTATAAAACTAATTGCAGAACCCTGTGCTAATTCGCAAGATGAATCTATTAAGCCTAATTAATCCATCATTAGCAAATGGTTACTGTAGCACCACATTGTCAAATCATGAACTAATTATGCTTAATAGATTCATCTCGCGAATTAGACTCCATCTGTGCAATTAGTTTTGTAATTAGCCTATATTTAATACTCCTAATTAGCATCCAAACATCTAATGTGGCAGGTGCAACTTTAGTGGGGTGTATCCACCTCGTGAGTAACACAAAGTGGTAGTACTCTGATAGGATAGGGACAATAACAATTCGAACTACCTCCAATCGGATATAGTTGATGGTTCAGACACGAAGAAGTAACTAATTGCAGGTCAAATTAGTTGTCCAAAACGTCATCTTATTCCGTTTCAAGAGAGAGATTGGGAATTAAAATTTCATTACTAATCTCTCCAACTAGCCACTGATAGCCAAACCATACTGAGTAACACAAAGTGGTAGTACTCTGATAGGATTGCATTACATGGCCAGAAGAGAGAGTATTGCTCACAGACAGTATTGTCTTACATCATCTCTCAGAAGAGAGAGTATTGCATTACATGGCCAGAGGAAAGAAGAACAAACAAACATACATACATACATACATACATATGTCGGTCCACGCGTCCAATTGGGAAAGTAGGAACCAAATCATCAATCGAGCATCAATGCATCCAGTAATTTAGCCAACTATTCGCCAAGGATCCCAACGCTGATCAGGGAGAGGCCGAGGAGGAGCAGAGCAAACATGCCGAAGCAGAGCACCTGGCCTGCTTCGCCGGAGACCGCCGTGACGGCGCAGGAAGCCATCACGAGCCCCACGACGGCGACGTTGCGACGAAGGAACTCTGCGAGAGCACGCACCTCAGCCAACACTGCCGGGACGACGGGTGCCAGGTCGGCGTCGGACATCTGGATGCCGACGGCGACGATGTTGGCGCCGGCGAGAACCCCCGCGAAGCAGAGTAGCAAGCCGAATCCGCCGGCGCCGGAGTTGAATCCGGCGCTGACGGAGAACAGCAAGATGGCGAGGCCGGCGAACATCGCCGTGGTGCCCGGAGTGGTCATCGTCGGCCGCGTGGCACCGCAGTCCCCTACTTAATTGAAGAGGGCCGTCGAGCGAGTAGGGAAGGGAAGGCACTGCCGCACCGGGGAGGGAAGCGTTGCCGATGAGGCGAAGAATGCAGCGGATATTTATACCAAGAGGTGGGCGGGGAATAAACGGCGAACCAAGTTTGATAAATGATGCGTGGGGTCCGCCGTAGCGTCGTCTCAGGGGGTGTTTGGTTACCTTTGCTTATTTTTAGCAAGTGTCACATCAAATGTTTAGATACTAATTAAAGTATTAAACGTAGGCTATTTACAAAACTCATTACATAAGTGGAGGCTAAATGGCGAGACGAACCTATTAAGCCTAATTAATCCATCATTAGCAAATGTTTACTGTAGCAACACATTGTCAAATCATGGACTAATTAGGCTTAATAGATTCGTCTCGCCGTTTAATCTCCGCTTATGTAGCCTCCGCTTATGTAATGTATTTTGTAAATAGTCTACGTTTAATACTCCTAATTAGTATCTAAATATTCGATGTGACGGATGCTTAAAAATAAGCAACCGAACCAAACCAGACCTCACGCCTGTCACCAAAAGAACCAAGTTTGATAAATGATGCGTGGGGTCCGCCGTGGCGTCGTCTCACGCCTGTCACCAAAAGAACCAAGTTTGACAAAAGAACATGTAGGGAGGAGTAGTGAGTGTAAGATTTGGACAGAGAGATTCTTAGCTCGTCAACATCGGACAAGGACGGATGGGGTTGGGTTGACCGCATCATGAATTCTTGGCTGGTTTATGTGTGCGCGATGATGCATCACCGGGGAGGGAAGCCTGACCTGCCTCGCACAAGAACGCTGATCTGCCGCTCGGAAAAAAAATTCAGTGGGGGTGGTCCCCACACATCCTCCCGGACCCATCCCGATTGCTGCCGCGTGTCCACCTAAGAAATCTAACGGAAAGATTCTCAGCTCTGCATCAACGCGTGCAGCTTGGACGCTCAGCTCCTAGACGGACGGCTTAGCTCTTTTTCCTTGACAAGAGCCGGTCGCATCTCATCCGCATGCGGTCGCCTTCACGCCGCGGCCGTGGCCGCTGCCGTTGTCTTGCCCACTGACGACCCGTCGACCTCCCACATCCTATGCTGCCGTCGCCTCCGTCGTCCTCCGCCGCTGCAGCCGTCTGTGCATGATGTTAGAAGTGCTCTGCTCAGTCTATTTTGCACAAATAAAAAAGATTGTAT
The DNA here is from genome assembly GCF_000263155.2 of Setaria italica. Taxonomy (NCBI): domain Eukaryota; kingdom Viridiplantae; phylum Streptophyta; class Magnoliopsida; order Poales; family Poaceae; genus Setaria; species Setaria italica. Next base: position 3,077,631 of record NC_028455.1, on the reverse strand, counting down.
CCATCGTAGGCAGGGCACGCCTGCTTTAGTTGCTGAAGAAGAGGTCGTCAACCATGTTGGAAGTCACCACCAAGTTTGAAGTCATTTCATTGGACTGTACAAGATTATCTTTTACATTATCTTTTATAGAGATTTTTTATCAACGGGATCAAATGTTCATGTATGATATATATGTGCAGTAAGATATTTGTAATGGTTTGACAATATCAATAATATACAGTGTATCTTTTTGTCTGATACATATAGATACTTTAACATCTGTAATGTGATAGCTGTGTTAAAATTTTGACTGTTTCTGAGTTTTCTCTCTGTGTTTTTTCTTTGCAAAATACTGAAACAAATCAGTTGCAACATTCATGGAGACATTACACAACAACACAGTAAGGTTACATATTTTCGTGATTTCACACTCAACAAAATGTAATTTCCTAAACAGGCAGCTGCAATGTGGCATTGTGGGCGCTCCAACTTGAAGCCTGGAACAAATTTGCTGAAGTGGCTGCAGACATAGATTCCAAGAAAAACCATCTTCTAACTCGATTCAGAATGTTTGACAAGTTGACGTCATGGGCATGGGCTTCATGTACCTGCATGACAATCATCATGCTGTCAAACCTGAACAAAGCATTCTGAACATTCAAGTATGAGCTCGTTTCACAAATGTCGAACCAGCTAGTACACTTTCTAGGTGTAAGGGCAAAATTCGTTGGCTCGTTGCGCCCTTGTCCGTGCTTGAGAGCCGAGCCCTAGGGAACCATCGCCCAAGCGAGCCGCGTCCATCCAAGCGCCTGGAGCCGAGTCCGTTGTGAGCGTTGATTTTCTGGAATACTCACGTGTCAACCAGAATGTTTGGTTCCACCTTGCTCGCTTATGCTTCAGCTGCAGCTGAACAGCTCAGCTACTTGGCTGCCCAGCGAGCTGCATCCAAATAATACAAGCCCAGCCTTATTTTGTGTCGTAAAAAAATTTGTGCCCGCATGCTAGTTGCAGCCGCAGCTGCAACGCCCTGAACTGCTCCTTTCTTGCTTCTTCGGAACAGCGCAGCACCACGCCACCACCCAAGCTCCTTTAGGCCTCGTTCGTTTCGACCGGAATGACCCGGAATGAGGTCCGTTCCAGGTGGTTTGGTCCGACCCGGAATGAAGTCAGACCTCAATGAAAATTGGTGTTCAGTTGGCCTGACCCGGAACCATACATGGGCTAGCTCGGTTTCACTCTTTCACTCCAAAGCTCGGAAGCAATTCCCACCTCCAACCTTCCAGAACGAATTCTCACGCGAGACGACGGGCGGAGTTCCAGAATGCTTTACTTGCTCATATCTCAAGATATTTGCAGGATTGCTGATCAACTTTTCTTCTTTGTGATTTGCTAGAATGGGAAAACAGAGACACTTTGTTCGTTTTGGTCTAAAGGTTGTTCAATGTCAACCACAGGTATACCTATTTACCCAATCCTTGCTCAAATGTTGGTTAATGTTATTGTTTCTACCATAAAAGGTCCCACCTTTACTATTCCTGAACGAAGCAACTTGTTAAAGTATGTACTAGATAATTGATAATTTCCAACGTCATACAGTTATTCTCTGGCGTTCTGTATCCATACTCCCTTATGAGTTGCAATGTTACTCAGGAATCTGTACAAATTTCCAGTTGATATGCAGTTAGACTATGAGAGTGATCCCCCACTTGATGGAGCAAAAGCTCTTGAGGAGTCATCACTAAATGTTGCTGTATCTCAACTTGCAAGTGATTTTGATAGAGAATCTAATCTATGTTTGGGGCGATGTTCCCGTACAAGGCGTGCGTCTGTCATCTCTACCGGTTCTCTCAAGCTTGATCTTGCTCTCGGTATTGGAGGATTGCCAAAGGTCATAATGTGTTCCCATATCTTTTTTAAGTATACGTATGATACTTTATTGTTATAGATTTCTTGACGTATTTACTTTACACTTTATTGTTTCATATTTCCTGTTGATATTACACATAAGAAACAAACTTCATACACTTACTGGATACCATACAGTTTCCTGTCAACACCAGCGAGTTCAACAGTCATTGAGTATGTCATGTGGTTCTTGGTATCTTTTGATGCCTATCTACTCTATGCATCGACCTAATCACCATCAAGAGTCGAACTAGTTAATTTATCGCAAAGGTTCCTTTCTTTGCAATTGGTAAGCATGCTAGTTTAGTTATACTTAGCCTCTACAAAAGTGCAGTTTGTTTCTTTAGCATCTCTGCTCATAAAAGCATAAGCACCGGAACAAGTTTTCCATGTCTTCATTGCTGTCTTTCTCTGGTCAGCATAATTTGTTGAATAGAAATATTTTCCTGAGAAATGGATCCGTGGCAGTAGATTATATGGAACTTGATGTTGTTCATTATGTATTGTTGGCCCTGTTTGGCAAATTACTGATTAGAGTATCTCTACAGGGCAGAATGTTGTTCATAGTCAGCCTTTTGTCTGGTTCGAATTCGATCTCGCAAAGAATTTTGGAGATGGGGGTGTTGACGGCGTCCGTGCGTGGCCGCAGGGAGGAGGCCCGTACGGGAAGCAGGTGACGCGGGGGCACGACCTCACCGGCAAGGACGTCAGCGGCCAGACGCTCGTCAAGCAGGACTTCAAGACGGTGCTGACTGCGATTGCACATCTGTGACCTTGCCTTCTGCTATTCTTTTTCTTACATTTTTGTAGATAAGATCAGATGCTTGCAAAAGATGCATGAAACCTTCGAAGTTTCTATGCTCGACGCATGAAGTTGACCTTACATTCCTGTACCCGATCTTTCGTTCTTGTGCATGGTTTGGTGATCCTCGGTGACCCGTTCATTTTGAGTGGGTTGGTAGGATTAAATTCCGGTCAGATTGAGTGACACAGATAGAATCACTCAAATCGAACCTGGAATCGGACCTGGAAGTAATCATAGTCGGAATCCAATCCTGCTGAAACAAACGATACCTTAAGCCAAGAACCAGGTGCACCTCCTCTCCCAAGCCCCGCGCGTTGCCTCGCAGTGGTGCCCCTCGAGCACACGCAACGGTGCGCCGCTGCCTTCCCCGACCTCACTGCGCGCGTGGAGCTAGCCTGGCGCGCCGCCACTGGCACGGCCGCAAATGGCATCCCCGACACCGGACCTCAACGCTGGTGGTGGCGGCGCATCAATTCGGCTGGCGGTGGCATGTCGGTTCGACCAGTGGCAACGCGCTTGATTCGACGAGGGAGAGCTCGAGCGGACGAGCCGGATGCATATCCACAGAGAGGGAGAGTCAGAGAGGAAGAGAGGGGTAGAGGGAGATCATCAACCACCATAGTGGTGGCACCGGGACTCGGCCGGTTCTACAGCAGCAGCCTCCCGCGGCCGCGCTTCTTTCCCGGTGACCACGTCGACCCGTCAGCGTTCGTCACGGACCCGCTCCTTGCCTGGGCACTGGAGGCGCACTGGTCCATGGACGGCCTCGGTGCCAAGCGCCTCCGCGTCCAGGGCTGGATCGAGGGCTACGTCGACAAGGTCTGCTGCCGCGTGCGATGGTAATTTTCCGCAGGAACTGATCCGCGCGCGGGAAAGGAGAGGGTCGGGGGAGATTGGGAAAGAGAGCACACGAGCAAATACACGGGGAGAGAAAGATGGACGCGGGTCGGTGAATATTTAGGATAAGGTTACTAGAGCTGCAGGTCAATTTTTTTCTTCTTTTCTCCTTAAATCTAATTTTCAGGTTATTTTAAGAAAGTTTTTGGAGTTGCTCCAACCTAATTGATCCCCACCCTTCCGGCCACTCCTCCGTTCTCCTGTTTCCTCCGATGCTCCCCGAAAGACTTCGAGTGCCGGAGCTGGCCCTCGCGTCCCCTCCTTCGATGATTTTCTCTTCGCTTCGAGTTTCCGAGGAGCAGTAATCGGTAAGGATGCGATTCTTCTCAATGCGGTAGTCAGAGTGCGCCAGGCCCGCCCGGGCGCCGGGCGCGGCGAGGAGCTCGTCGTCGTCGTGCCGCGCGGCGACCTCGATCGGCTAGCAGGGTGCACGACAATTCCTGCCGGCAACATCGCGCGCCAGCCCCGCTGCCCTGGCCAACAACTTCGTGACAATCCCAAATCGTAGACCGAACACCTGCGGCGGCGCCTCCTTCCGTTCGTTCCTGCGAAAGGACTCTGTTTTGTCGATGCGCTGCACTTGGTTTGTGAGCTCGGATTGATTGATCGGAGAACACGCTCTGATCCGTTTCAAGAGAGAGATTGGGAATTAAAATTTCATTACTAATCCCTCCAACTAGCCACTGATAGCCAAACTAACATAAAGTGGTATTACTCTGATAGGATAGGGCCGATAACAATTCGTACTACCTCCGATCTGGTTCAGACATCAAGAAGTAACTAATTGCAGGTCAAATTATTTGTCCAAAACGTCATCTTATTCTGAACAGAGAGAGCATGTAGCAGATTCTTAGTTCATTAGCATTTCCTAGGACAAGAATAATTTTAGGAAAATTGCAAACAGGTACTCAAAACATCAAGGAAGAAGTAGGCACACTGCTAAAGAACGCTGCTACCACGGTAAGAATCATGCCGCACGGCAGCCACCCGATCGAAGCTGTTCAGTTCTCTCATGCTACATGACAAAAATTTGGAACCTAATCGCCAAATTGGCGCTAAAGTATACATGGGCGAACGTGGTTAGCATCCTTGATTATACTGCGTGCTAGGCCAAAAAGAAGCCTTTTGTGCAGCTTTTAATTATTTGAATTTGATGGAGACAGATGTGCCTGCTTGCTTTGCTAATGTCCAAGATTAGGTCATCCAAAGTCCAAACATGCGTATATGTGGATCATCTGTTAGCAAAGCTAAGGCCCCGTTTGAAGACAGGGACTAGAGTTTATCCTATCACATCGAATGTTTAGATACTGCATAAATGAAGGTTAATTCGCGAGACGAATCTATTAAACCTAATTAGACCCAGTTTGGATACTAGGGGCTAAACTTTAGCCCAGAAGAGCTGAAGTTAGCCTCCCCCTTAGGCTGTTTGGAAACTAGGCTTCTTTAGCACCTTGGCCTACAAAAGACACTTATATCCCTCATTTCCCTCCTCCCGCGCTAGCTCTGCCCCTCTCCCGCGCGCTCTACTTGCTGCTCCCGCTTCCCTCTCTCCTTACGCTCTCATTTACCCCTCCTTCCCTCCACCTTCCTCCCGCGCCCCCCAGATCTGAGCCCCCAGCGCCCTGCGGCCATGGCGAGCGACAGCGACGTCGACAAGGACAAGCTCCTCCAGATGGCGCTGCAGGAGTAGGCGGCACATGACCTCAGCCACCAGCGCCCGCCCGCCACCAATAAGCCCATCGTCAACCTAGTCCGCCCGCCCGCCCGCCCCCAACACGCGCGGCGGCGGGGGGGGGGGGAGGGGGGAGGGCAACGCTCGGGGTGCCCCCACCAAGGCGCACCAGCCCAGACGCGGTGGCGATGAGGATGACGACTCCAAGGTCGAGCTGCTTTCCATCTCCTCCTGCGACAAGGACGACAACCCCCGTTCCCGCGGGTGCCGGAGGCCACGAGCACGCGGCCGGCCACCCCAGATCCGGCATCATGGCCCTGTCAGGGCCCACATTGCGAGGATGGGGAGCGAGGATCCGACCGGCCACCCGGGATTCGGCATCAGGGGCGCCACCGAAGAACTCGGTCGAGGCGGAGGCGAAGAGCGGCAGAGGCAGGAGGAGGGCGGTGGAGGCGAGGTTGGGCAGCAGAGACGGCGGGGCCGGGTGGAGGCGGCTTGGGCGGCGGGGCTGGGCGGAGGCAGCTTGGCCGGCGGGGCGGAGGCGGAGTGCGGCCGGGGTGCGGCGCGAAGGAGAGAGGGGGTGCGGGAGGGCAACCAGGGAAAGATGATCCTTCGGACCACTTTTAGCACCCATTAACCTATTTTAGCACCCCTTGAAGGGGCTAAAGAAAAAGGGGACTAAAGTTTAGCACCCACCTTTTAGCCCACCTGTTTGGGGCTCCCCTCCAAACAGGCCGGTTCATGATTTGATCATGTGATGATACAGTAAATATGTGCTAATCATGTTAATTAGGCTTAATAAATTCGTGTCGTGAATTAGCCACGGCTTATGTAGTTAGTTTTATAATTAGTTTACATTTAGTTTTTCTAATTGGTATCAAACATCCAATGTAACCAATTAGTCCATTAATCCAAACGGTCCCTTAGATATTTGGCGAGGAATTCCAATATTCCGTATCTCATAACTGCGTATATATGATACTCTTGCTGACGTTGGTCCTGTTAGCAAAGTTTGTTCTGCTGCTGGTAGGCTCTCTCTGATCAACAATCTACGATCAAAGTTGACAATCGGATTGCTGGCTTTAAGAGGATGTTTGGATCCTTGAGCTAAAGTTTAGTTCGTGTCACATCAAATCTTCGGAGGCTAATTAGGAAGACTAAATATGGGTTAATTATAAAACTAATTACAGATGGAGGCTAATTCGTGAGACAAATCTATTAAGCCTGATTAATCCATCATTAGCAAATGGTTACTGTAACAGCACATTATCAAATCATGGACTAATTAGGCTTAATAGATTTGTCTCGCGAATTAGCCTCCATCTGTGCAATGGGTTTTATAATTAATTTATGGTTAATACTCCTAATTAATATCTAAATATTCGATGTGATAGGGATAAAAAAATATAAGCAAAGGGAACCAAACACCCCTAAGTCTGCGCCAAGGCGGTGAAGTCTGATTGCTGGCTTGACCGGCAAGTTGAGAGAGTCGTGTGGACGTAGGCCTGCTAATTGGATCGTAATCCAACTTTAACCTACACCAATTCATATCAAATTTATTTATTTTTTCAACCCAACTCATCCCATATTTATATTATCTAAATCCAAGCCAAACCATGTTGGAATAAGAGGCATTTTTTACGGTTTATTTTAATCCGAATTAGATAATAGAACATGAAATAAATGATAGCATGAACATGAGCATAATCACTTATGTTTGTAGCAACGAACATAAAACATATGATGGAAATAACAGAAATCACACAATGAACTAGAAAGTTAATTAGAGAATACCTTGAAGCAGGGCCAGTTCCGGAGGAACTGAATGCGCCGTTACCCAACATCATTAGTCGAGCCTGTTCGATGTAGCCGATCAAACGTTGACGCAGTGTAGAGTTGATGTAGTGCAGATGAGTTACCGGGAAGTAGACGTAGACGACCAGCGAGCAGTCGCGCAAGGTTGCGTTCCTGAAAACTTGATCGCCCTTTTACTCCTCAGGTGCAGTGTCTCTGGTAAAGTGTACAGCTTCGAAGGCCTGCTCTTCCGGCGAAATCCGTGCACACAGATCGCCAGAACGAAGATAGCAAAACGCAGCGCAGCAATGGAAGAGCTCTAATTGTTTGTGTTTTGTACACGAAAGAATGAGAGGTAGCACCTCTCTTACAGGCACCAGAAGACCCTAGGATGCCCAAGTTAACACAACAATCAAATGGTCAGGTTCTGTGGTCATTTGTCAACTATTCAATCGTCCCAGTTACTAGTCACTAAATGTGTATCAATTACCGGTCATCAACTACGATAAAAAACTGCAAAACCTAACCAACCAAGCCCAGCCCACATATTACATCACATCCGGTCGCGGCACGGCGCGGCTCGGCTCGGCACGCCACACCACGACATGGCTCGGCGAGGCAAGCCAAGCGAGCATGTGCGCATGTGGCATCCGGCTATCCCTGCCTCAACTTCTCAACAAGTGCAGCACAGCTCCATCTTATAAGTTGGTTAGAGAACCTCTCAACTTCCAAGTTGGTTTTATTCTATTTGTAACTACCACCATTAATGTGCCTTGGGATTTATTTGATCATTTAAATAATGGGCCAACAACCCAATTATCTAGCAATCCCCACCAAATTCCAAGGCACATTTTTCAGTTCCACTGCTATTTGATATATCAGTGTTTCAATGGAGACCTGGTTAAGATTGAACATCCACCTAGAGTATAAGCTACGCTTGCACACAACTAAACAATGGACTATGCCTTGAATTGTCAGTCTTGCGCGAGCAAGTTTTACTTAAACCCTTAACTGATACTATGCTGCAAAATGCAGCCCCTCTGTTTGGAGCATATGAGTCATACTCCTAGCCTTTTTATGAGTCTTTAGAGATCACCCAGCCTCATAGACTGTGACTAGCAGTCAAACCCATATAGGTGTGTTCCTCAAAAGATATCTCTGCAGGACATCTTTGCTTAAAATAAGCCACTCGGATCACATTAAGATATATTAATCAACCTGCCATGCAGAACAAGAGAGAGTGCATCTCGAACGGAGTGGGTGTGTACGAAAATTACTCTCCTTCTCGGTTAGCCAATAGCTTGTTTCACCTTCCTACTTCACAGGATCTCCGATCAAATAGAATAGGTTACCACTAAGGCATAACTCTAGAATAGGTTACCACTAAGGCATAACTCTCATGTGGGTTTTAATCCCATCTCCCTTGATGCCTCATCAATCACATTCGTGAAAGACCTTTAGTAAATGGATCTGCCAGATTCTTAGCTGACTCGATATAGTCCAATGCTATCACTCCAGAGTTTCTCATCTTTCTGACAAATTTCAATGCCTTTTCACATGCCTTGATGACTTCGTGTTGTCTCGTGAACTGTTCACCTTGGCAATCACAGTTTGATTGTCACAATTCATTAGAATAGCTGGTATTGGTTTCTCAACCACCGACAAATCCATCAAAAGTTTACGAAGCCATTTGGCCTCAACTGTGGCGGTATCCAATGCTGTGAGTTCTGATTGCATTGTTGACCTCGTTATGATGGCCTGCTTGGAAGACTTCCATGAAATAGCATCACCTCCAAATGTGAATATATATCCACTTGTGGCTTTCAACTCATCAGCATCAGATATCCAGTTCGAATCATTATAACCCTCCAGTACCTTGGGATACCCAGTATAGTGAATTCCATAACTCGCAGTGCCTTTTAGATAATGCAACACTCTTTCAAGAGCTTGTAATGTTCATCTCCTGGGTTTGAAACAAACCAACTGAGTTTGGTCATAGCAAATGGGATGTCAGGCCTTGTTGCGCTAGCTAAATACCTTAGCGAGCCAATGATTTGAGAGTATCTCAACTGATCTCTAGCGATCCTTCGATTTTTTCTCAAAATCACACTAGGATCATAAGGCGTAGGAGCAGGCTTGCAGTCACTACATCCAAAGCGACTCAAGATCTTTTCCACATAATGGGATTGTAGAAGAGTAACACCACCATTGCCTTCTCTTAACAACTTAATGTTCAAAATAACATCAGCCTCTCCCATATCTTTCATCTCAAAGTTATAAGACAGAAAGCTCTTGACTTCCACAATCACATTGAGGTTAGTCCCAAAGATCAGTATGTCATCAACATAGAAACACAGAATCACTCCTTCTCCCACACCAAAGCAATAGTACACGCACTTGTCGGCTTCATTCACAACAAAGCCTGCAAACGTGAGAATTTTGTCGAATTTCTCATGCCACTGCTTAGGAGCTTGTTTAGGACCATACAAAGACTTCAACAATTTACACACCTTTCCTTCCTGACCTTGTACTACATATCCATCTGGTTGATCCATGTAAATCTCCTCATCCAACTCTCCGTTAAGGAAAGCCGTCTTAACATCCATCTGATGAATGAGAAAACCGTATGAGGTAGCCAAGGATAGTAGTACTCGAATTGTGGTCAGTCTGGCAACTAGTGAGCAAGTATCAAAGAAATCTTCACCTTCTTTTTGGGTATAATTCTTGGCCATAAGCCTTGCCTTGTACTTTTCAATTGTACCATCAGGCCTAAGCTTCTTCTTGAACACCCACTTGCATCCTATAGGTTTGCACCCATATGGACAGTCAACAACTTCCCAAGTTCCATTCGACATTATGGAATCCATCTCACTTCTGACCGCTTCTTTCCAATAGTCAGTGTCAGGAGATGCAAAAGCCTCAGCAATGGTTCTTGGAGTGTCATCCACAAGGTACACAATGAAGTCATCACCAAAAGATTTTGCAATCCTTTTGTCTCTTACTCTTTCGAGTGACTTCACTATCATCCTTCTCATGGTTTTCCTCATGTGGTTGTTCAAATGATACTACCGAATCATTATTTTCAGGGAGTTGTGTAAATTCATGACTAGAATTGCTAGCTGTTTCTTTCAATGGAAAAATATTCTCAAAGAATGTGACATCTCTGAACTCTAAAATCATACCAACATGCATGTCCGGTACTCCAGATTTTATTATCAAGAATCTATACCCAAAACTATGGAAAGCTAGCCTAGAAAAATGCAATCAATAGTTTTCGGTCCAAGTTTACGTTTCTTAGCAATTGGAATGTTAAATTTTGCTAAGCAGCCCCAAGTACGCAAATATGAGAGTGTTAATCTTTTATTTTCCCTCCTCGAATGGTGTTTCTCTTTATTTTTCAAAGAAACTCTGTTAAGAGTATGACATGCAGTCAACATAGCCTCATCCCACCATTCCCAGGAAAGTCCCACTATCTCTAACGTGGTGTTAACCATCTCAGTTAGAGTACGATTCTTCCTTTCAGCCACTCCATTTGAATCAGGAGAATAGGGTGGCGTTCTCTCATGAACAATGTCATGTTCCTCACAAAACAAATCAAACTCATTTGAAAAATACTCTCCATTTTGATATGATCTAAGATGTTTTATCTTTCTCTCAAGTTGATTTTCAACTTCAGCTTTATAGATCTTGAAATAATGTAATGCCTCATCTTTTGTTTTCAGCAAATACACATAGCAATATCTAGTTGAGTCGTCTATTAAAGTTATGGAGTATTTCTTTCCACCTTTAGTCAACACACCGTTCATCTCGCACAAATTGGAATGAACTAATTCTAATGGTCTCAAGTTTCTCACCTCCGCAGCCTTGTGTGGCTTGCGAGGTTGCTTTGATTGCACACAAACTTGACACTTAGAATTTTTGACTAAGATGAACTTCAGAATTAAACCTGAATTGGCTAGCCGCGACATACAACCAAAATTAACATGACAAAGTCATGAATGCCAAATATTACATTCATCATCATTACTCACATGATTAACAACTTTATTACAAGAGTTCGATAAAGATAAGCGAAATAGACCATCACAATCATATCCTTTTCCAATAAAGGAACCAGATTTAGAAACAACACACTTGTTTAACTCAAACACTAATTTAAAACCATCCTTACATAGAAGAGATCCACTAACAAGATTTTTATTTATTGAGGGGACATGTTGCACGTTCCTGAGCCGCACGATATTTTCTAAAGTAAACTTCAGACCGACCGTACCAACACCACGAACAGAAGCATTCGAGCCGTTCCCCATCAACACGGATCCAATCCCTGTGACCTGGTAAGAAGAAAATATAGAAATATCAGCACACACATGTATATTGGTCCCGGTGTCAATCCACTAATTTGGTAAATGACATACTGAAAGAACAGTAGCATGATTAACATACCCTGATGTTCCCTTCTCAGCATCGCCAATAACAACAGTAGCAGACTTCTTCTGCCCGTGCTGCTACTTGTCCTTGCGGTCCTTGCAGTCCTTGACCCAATGGTCAGAACCACCGCATACAAAGCATTTTCCCTTGTTCTTCTTCTTCTTCTTAAAATTAGCAGTCTGAGTAGTCTTGTGCTGCATTTTACCTTTGTTCTTGGGGGGCTGGAAATTATTTTTCTGCACCACATGGGCCCTAGAACTTCCCTCATTGCCACGAAGCCTTGTGTCCTTCGCTCTCGCCTTTTCTTCAACTCCAAGAGAGCTGATGTGATCCACTACTGTGAACTCTTGCCTCTTATGCTTCAAAAAAGTAGCAAAATTTTTCCAAGATGGAGGCAACTTAGCAATAATACCGCCTACCACGAATTCATCTGGCTGCGCGCAATTATAGGTATCAAGCTCCTTAGCAAGTGTAACTCATGAGCTTGTTCAACTACAAAACGATCATCAACCATTTTATAGTCAAACAACTGCTCCATGATATTTCACTGCCCGCATCAGAGACACCGAACCTTGCCTTCAGTGCATCCCATAATTCTTTGCTAGAGGTTAACTCCATGTAAGCATCGACCAAGTTCTCTCCAAGAACACTGATCATAGCTCCCCTGAATAAAGGGTCAGCAGTCTGATACGCTCGCTCCTCATCGAGAGTGCATGGCTCCAAAGGTAAACCTTCTGTGATAAACCACACGTTCATGGCCATGAGCCACAAATTGCACCTTATCAGCCCATCTCTTGTAGTTGGTTCCATCAAAAGTATTCGGTTTCAATTGTGCAGCAAAGCCAACTACCAAAAAAGTCCTATCAAAATTTTGGATTGTTGGAATCAGAGGCATTTTACGGTTTATTTTAATCCGAATTAGAGAATAGAACATGATATAAATGATAGCATGAACAGGAGCATAATCACTTGTGTTTGTAGCAACAAACATGAAGTATATGATGGAAATATCAGAAATCACACAATGAACCAGAAAGTTCATTAGAGAATACCCTAAAGCGGGGCCAGTTCCAGAGAGAAACTGAATGCGCCGTTACCCGACATCATTAGTCAAGCCTATTTGATGTAGTCGATCGAACGTTGACGCAGTGTAGAGTCGATGCAGTGCAAATGCATCACCGGGAAGTAGACGTAGACGAATAGCGAGCAGTCGCGTAAGGTTGCACTCCCCAAAAACTTGATCGCCTTTCTACTCCTTGAGTGCAGAGTCTCTAGCAAAGGGCGCAGCTTCGGAGGCCTACTCTTCCGGCGAAATCCATGCACACAGATCGTCGGAACGAAAACAGCAAAACGCAGTGTAGCAGTGGAAGAGCTCTAGTTGTTTGTGTTTCGTACACGAAAGAATGAGAGGTAGCACCTCTCTTATAGGCACCAGAAGACTCTTGGATGCCAGGTTAATGCAGCAATCAGACGGTCAGTTTCTGGTAACTGCCAGCTATTAGCAGTCATCAGTTATTGGTCATTTATCAACTATTTAATCGTCGGTTCCTAGTCACTAAATGTGTATCAGTTACTAGTCTCAACTGTGATAAAAAACTACAAAACATGACCAAGCCCAGCCTACGCGTCGCGTGGTGTGAATGTGTATAAATTACTAGTCATCAACTGTGATAAAAAACTGCAAAACATGACCAAGCCCAGCCCACGCGTCGCGGCACGCCACGGCGAGGCGAGGCGGGCGCGCGCGCGTGTGGCATCCTGCTATCCCTCCCTCAACTTCTCAACAGGTGCAGCACGGTTCCACCTTATAAGTTGGTTAGAAATCCTATCAACTTCCAAGTTAGTTTTATTCTATTTATAACTACCATCACTGGCCTTGAGATTTATTTGATCAATTAAATAATTAAATAATGGGCCAACAACCTAATTATTCTAACAATCCACCCTACTAGTTGATAGAATCCATGAGTTTGCTAAAAAAATCATGGTTTGCTATATAAACTTATGCAACTCACTGTAAACTAATGCAACCCACTCTAAATCACTTCTAAACTATTTCCTCTTAGGAGAAATCTAAATCAAACCAAACCAAACCATTTGATGAACCAGCCTATTAATAACTTATCTAAATAACTTCTAAAAGAAAGACAATCCATTAAAATTATTAAACCCAATCCAATTAGAAGGTACGTGGACGCCGCGGACTCAGGAATCATTCGGGCATCAATTCACCAGATAATTCATCCAACTATTTCGCCGGTGTGAACACGCGACGACCGACACCGCCAAGTGAACCCCCCCCCCCCGGGGTGCGCTTGAGTTCCTAAGGCTTGGGAACCCATGCCTCAAGTTTTCTTTGCAATCGTATGGTCGACTATGCCCATCCCTAACCCACT
>NC_028455.1:2915348-3063147 GCF_000263155.2 Setaria italica | reverse complement strand
TTCGGATGCCATCCAAAAGTCACACTCGGCTCGCTACTGCCACATCCAAAAGTCACCGTCGGGTTCAGGAAAGAGACACGATGATCAGCCGCGCGCGGGTATAAATGCCCCTCCCGGGCCACCCCGACCCCTACCATCTCGCTCCTCCGGCTTTCCCCGTCCGCTGCGCACCGCCCAGATCCTCCTCCTCCTCCCGCTGCATTCTTCGCCTCTTCGGCAACGCTTCCCTCCCCGGTGCGGCGGTGCCTCGCCTGCTCGCTCGACGGCCCTCTCCAATTAAGCAGGGGACTGCGGTGCCACGCGGCCGACGATGACCACTCCGGGCACCACGGAGATGTTCGCCGGCCTCGCCATCTTGCTGTTCTCCGTCAGCGCCGGATTCAACTCCGGCACCGGCGGATTCGGCTTGCTACTCTGCTTCGCGGGGGTTCTCGCCGGCGCCAACATCGTCGCCGTCGGCATCCTGGCGCCCGTCGTCCCGGCGGTGTTGGCCGAGGCGCGTGCTCTCGCAGAGTTCCTTGGTCGCAACCTCGGCGTCGTGGGGCTCGTGATGGCTTCCTGCGCCGTCACGGCGATCTCCGGCGAAGCAGGTCAGGTGTTCTGCTTCGGCATGTTTGCTCTGCTCCTCCTCGGCCTCTCCCTGATCAGCGTTGGGATTCTTGGCGAATAGTTGGCTAAATACTGGATGCATTGATGCTCGATTGATGATTTGGACGCGTGGATCGAGAGACACATATACATATAAGCAGTATGCTTTGGAGATAGCAGATTGTATTATTCCCTTTGTTACATGTCCCAACCACTCGTTCAGTTCCGTCTTCCCCCTTCCCCCGTTCCGTTGTCGTCGTCGCTCGCTCGCCGACCCCGTCTCCACATGTTGCAGCCGGAGCTAGGTCGCCACCCGCCGGAGCTGCTCCCCTTTCCATCCACCCCCCGATTCCAAGCGCCTAGACACCGTCCGCGAGGGTCTCCACCACGCGCACCTCGCCCGCAAGGCGTCCGATCCGCTCTGGCTGCCGCGGCTGCCCGCCGGTGATTGGTCCATCCGCATCCCGATTACAAGCGCCTAGCTGCCGTCGTCGAGGGCTTCCACCGCATCTGTCATGCTCTGCTCCACACCGCCGCCTCCGCCCCTCCCCGGCACTCCGGCCTCCGGCGGCTGTGCTGCAGCGGCCGCTTCCTTGTCCCCTCCCTGGCACTCATATCCGAGGGTGGGCCTAATGGACGGTGCCACAAGCTGCGGGAGCTGGTCGGCCGGTGAGGGTCGGCGGCGGCATCCCCCTCCACGCGACGATGGCTGCGGTGTCCCTCCCCTTACGGTGGACAACAGGGGCACCTCATACTTGCGGGCCGCAAGTGCTCAGTGGCTCCGGAGATGCCCTGCATCACGAAGGGAGCTCCAGGTTAGTGCAATCTGTGTGCCCCCATCCAAATCTAGTTCAAGGATTCAAAACTTTTGTGCTTATGTGCATGCAGATGTTTTTGGATTTCTTTCCTATGGAATTCAGGCATAGGTGCTACTGTTAGATGCCTTCTCTCCGCTGGGATTCTTGCCATTAACAGCACGCTCACCTACTCGTTCTTGCACTCATGGTCATCTGCGTGTCTCCAGGTTCTTGCGCCTTGTCCGTGCAGACGCGAGCACATGCGGCAACAGCGACGCTCCCGGCAATCAGGTGAGCAGGTGTTTGATGTTGGTGAATTTGATTTGGATGCCTAAAAATATTTTTGACTCTGTCAATTTTGGATTTATGTCACACGAATGTTGCTGGGGCATGTGCGGCCGTATCTAGTCAATTATGCTGGAAGACATCCATGATGGCACGCTGCTGAGACTGCATGAGGTCTGGAATTTTTCTGATGAAATTGATCTTGCCAGAGATTTTTGTGCAATTAATCCTATTTCCAATTTTAATCTGTGCTCCTTTGTGTAGATCTAACACCACTGGAGAGGTGGATCTTATTTCCTCCGTTAATCCCTTCTGCATGGTAATTGCTGTTTTGTAACCAAATCTTTCGTGTTAATTAAACTAGCAGTGATTTCCCATCTCGCAATGTATTGCCTCTCTGTTATTTTTCTGTAGATTGTTGCATGCATGCTAATCCCCTCTTCCTTGTGATGCAGTCGTGCTGACAGGTTCATGTTTGCAATATAAATTATCCCATATATAACATTGGAGAATCAGGGCAAAAGGGGATACAGCCCAGCAGGACATCTAGAATAAAGGTTTTTTTTTTACCTTACCATCTCATATGTCCCTCGGTGTGATTATGTGCAATAGCCAATATGTCCTTCTGCATGGTAATTGCTGCTTGTTTCCTGTAGCCATGCAATTAATTATTTTAGGATTATCTCATAAGAATAGAATCTTACCTTTCATTTCCTGAACTAGTTTTAGAAATGTTGGAAATTATCCCTTTTTGACAATGTTATATGGAGTTTTGAGCTCCTTCATAACATTGGAGATTATTCCTGAACTTTGCACTGCTCTTTTATTTTTTGGCAACAACTGAGGCGGAGGTGAGCTTAATTGCCTAGTAAAACTAGCATGTTTTATAACTTTATGTCCATATGAATGTACTGATTTCCGTGAGCTTTACGGCACGCCAGTGTATTATCAGCTCATCTTTAGCTAATGTTCCAAATAAATGCCATCACCGTTGTTTCTTGAATGTTGAAAATACTCATTAGTGATTTGCTTAAATAAAACTGATTCAGGTATTCAACATGTTTACTTTCAGAGACGTAAACTATATCTAATAAGGTTTCTTTCCTGAAAAACTACTTTTGTTCAGATTCTTCAGATGCATAATGATACTATAGTTTTAGATCAATTAGAATAATAATGATAATTTACCAGAACCAGGGGTTGATTATCTTTTGTTTCCCTGTACTTGAACGAATGGTATCTTCATCTTAAGATTAGCATGGTATCCTGAAAGAAATATCAGAGCTAATGCCACCGCTCCTAAGACATATATACTGATTAGATTTGCCAATCCAAATCTGCTAGCCTGCTAGGTTCAGATCTGGTTGGTTTGATTCACTGATATTAATAAGTTTGGATCAATATACTTTCCTAATCATTCCAACTGTTCTGAAGCTTTGGACTTCCAAACATTGTGAAATTTTTTTGTTGGGAAATAAGCTTTGGACTGATTTTTTTGGGGGGTTGTTGTGGTAACTTCACCTACAACAAATCATGCCAGATTCATGGTGTAGTCTCCGAGGAATGTATTGTAGGATCTGGTCATGCTTACTCTATGAATTTTGTGTTCCGCATATAATTTTGTTTGTTAAATGTTACAATTTCACTGTTCCTCGTTTGAGTTTCTTAATGTGCAACAGCTCTGATTCTGAGCTCCATCGTGGTGAAAGTTGCTTCAGATCGACGGTATTTGGCCCCCTCAAATCAGCCTGTCGTTTGTGTTTTGCTGTCAGTAAATTATGCAATGAAGCCAAATGGCTAGGAGGCCACGGTACAGAAGAGGTGCTCACGACGGTTCGGCAGCAGCACAAGGAGAGCCTCACCGGCTGTGAATTGGCCAGATCGGCAGAAGAATACTCTGCCTGAGCTTGGGTGCTCTGTTAGCGTCACTCACAACTTTCCCCTCACGTTCAGCATCAAGATTTTGGCTGATGCAGAAGCATACAGGCGTGTAATTCCAGGTATGCAGCTGTTGATTCATCACTAACAGGCCAACGGGGCCAGAAACGAGCCTGCAACAGCAACTAATCCCCTTATTTTGTGCACGCGGTGACTTGATTAACATTCTTAATTCTGCCTGATGCTTGCAGATCGATGTACATGTTGGCAGCCAGTCCTGACTTCTGCATAGGCCTCAGCCATGGAAAGAATCCCTGCTTTATGAAGTTTCAAAGGCAAGGCGATCATGACCTTCACTGAATTATGCTTTTAGCCACTGCACGTAGATGGCTATCCACATTCTGATCACCTAAACTATGATTGTTATGGATCATGTATTTCTTCGTGGATCATGTATTTCTTGTATTACATATGTTTTAAACTTGGAACAAATGAGAGACATCAACCCAGTAGGGGATAATAGCTGCTCCATGTTGCTAATGGAAAATCTATGAATATATTTTAGTACAAGCTCTGTAGACCAGCCACAATGCACTTTCTAAGAATCTGAAGGAGCATCATGGGGATTTTCTTTTCGTTTTACTTCTACTGTTTGCTAATCTGAGTGATGGTGCGTTCATGTGTAGCAGATTGCAATCCATGCCAAGAATCTGGAGTTGGAAATGGCACAGCTGCTAAAGATTTAGAAGTGAAGATGCAAAAGTCATAGAAATTGGTGAAATGATTGCAAGCAGCACAGGCAAACTGGACTAGGATTCAGATATTGGTTCTTGGTAGTGTTAGAAAGTTATGTGGTGTTGCCCTTTAGTTCATGTGGCTGGAAACGCTATGCACGGTCTTGTTTTGAATGGAATTATGGAAAAATTGTAGTGTGCATGTTGATTGTATTTCTGAATGCAAGTGATGAGCAATGGACCTCTCCAATCTTTTTATTTGTTTTTTTAAGAGATGCGTATATTCATCTAATG
This sequence comes from Setaria italica, assembly GCF_000263155.2. NCBI lineage: Eukaryota > Viridiplantae > Streptophyta > Magnoliopsida > Poales > Poaceae > Setaria > Setaria italica. Next base: position 3,058,571 of record NC_028455.1, on the reverse strand, counting down.
TGATAAACGGTTCCATTTAAATCAGTATCTAATGTCACCGGATCATGCACTCTTCTTTAATTAAACTGAGAAAAGATTCCCCTTTACGTTCTACACGAGATTTTACCTTCTACAAATGGGCGCAGGCTTTATACGAGAGAGGGATGTGTTGGGGTACTATGACCACAAATTACTCGGAATCTCTTAACGCTGTTTTCAAAGGCATCCATATCCGGAATTATTGAGTACTTATTCGAAAAATACAATGCGTATTTTGACAGATGGCAAAAGGCACGTGATCTGTTGAATGAAGATCATAGGAATGGTAAGGTTGCAGATGAACATGTATCAGAAGCTGAGCTTAGGTCCGTTAACCAATTATTAGAACCGTACGAAAGAATGGTCCGTTAACCAATTATTAGAACTGTACGAAAGAATGGTATATTCTATGAGAGGTTCCGGTACTACTAATGTTGGCGGTGAGAGCTATTGAGGCCGACACTATGGAGTGGATCTCAACGAAGGTTCGTGCAGCTGCAACGTTCCTCAATTGTTACACCTTCCATGTTCACACTTAATTACAGCTTGCAAGGTAAGAGATCTTAATTATGAAAGCCCCGTGTACATGTCATTGTTTTAGTTTAGAGAGCACACCATTAAAATTTGGGAATCAAACTTTAAATCTTACCCTGATCCGTCATAATTGCCACCATACGAAGAGCTAGAGTACGTCTCAAACTCCGGTTTGAAGAGAAACAAAATAGGTAGGAAGCAAAAGAAGTGTTTGAGAGATGATATGGACGAGTTGCAAGGTAGGCTTTCAGCAGATTATGGGACTGACAATTTTGATGTGGATAAATTAGAAAATCGTTGCTCCAAGTGATACAAATTTATTAAGAATTGTTCATGCTGTAAGAAGAAATCTAAGATGAAAAATAGAAGCTAAGTGTTCTTCCAACCTGAGGGTAGCCGTGGAGGCCGGCCGGACACCTCAGGCGCTTCCTTCCTGTAGCGGGAATCGTCGCCTCCTCCGCGGCTGTCCCAGGCTCGCTGGCCTTTGGCCTCTTCGCGCTGCTCTTGGCCGGCCTGGCTCTAGTTATTCTGCACGTGGTCCGCGCGTATGAGCTGATCAGCTGGATCTTCCAAAGATCGATGGGGGTACGATGTTGATTTCATTTGGAGCTGCGCTTAGATTATTTTAGAATAATCCGGCATGTGTGGTATAGAGTTGTAGAGTCGCTGGTTGTTCGGTTCTGGTTGTTCAGTGTTGATCTCTGCGTCAGGGTTGCCTGAATTTCTCGGGTGTCGCCTGGAGTACCTGTTAGTGAAGAAGATGGTCTTTTTGCTTAGCATTGCGTTCCACTTGTTCTTCGTTTACTTCTGGATACATGATCAGTGTGTAAAGCAACAGTAAAGGATCCATTTTGTGTTCCTCTGAAATTTAGTCTTTGTCACATTGAATATTTAGATACTAATTAGGAGTATTAAATATAGATTAATTATAAAATCAATTGCACAAATGGAGGCTAATTTATGAGACGAATCTATTAAGCTTAATTAATTCATGATTAGCACATATTTACGGTAGCATCACATTATCAAATCATGGACTAATTAGGCTTAATAGATTCGTCTTGTGAATTAACCTCCATCTGTACAATTGGTTTTATAATTAGCTTATGTTTAATCCTCCTAATTAGTATCTAAACATTCGATGTGATAGAGAAGTTCTCCCCTTTAACTCAACGGATTCAACGGTAGCAGGAGGGGGCAAAAAATGATTGGTCAATTTCTGTTGCTCTCGACTGATTGGTCAAATATTGCTCCAGAAACAATAAAGATTTAGAACAGGTGTTCCACGAGGATAAGACTAGTTTTAATGGAAGTTCATGAAGAGAAATATTGTATTAGGTACTTTCAACATTTTGAAATGTAGGTTTTTTTGACTTTTCTAAGTATATTATTTTTACTATATATCTAGACATAACGATTTTGTTTGAAATAAAGGAAATATTTTATAAACATAAAACCTTATTTACTATTTTTTTTTTGAACACGACCGTGTCGCACAGCTAGCCGTGCGAAAGCCAACACCGAGCTTCGCCGGCCCATAGGGAGCGCGGGCGGGCGCCGCAACTCACCCTGGCGAGCAGCAAGCTCAACCGCGTGGAAGCTGCCGCCGAGTCTCTCTCCCGTCGGCCCTCATCTCCAGTCTCGACTAGGTCTGAGGCCCTGTTTGAAAATCTAGCACCCTCAAATGAAGAGCTAAAATTTAGCACCTTGGAGTGTTTGGATAGGGTGCTAAACTTTAGCATATTTAGTGGCAAAAGACAATTATACCCCTCCTTTCTCTCCTCTCCTTACCCCTCCTCAATTTCTTCCTTCAGCCACCGATTCCTCCTCTTCCCCGGCCGCACCGCTCGCCTCCATCGGCCGCTCCCTCCGTCGCCGACGCCTTCCAGCGCTGCGTCGCCAACCTCCTCGACGATCTCCTGGCCCTCGACAGCGACGACCTCCTCTCCCTCACCTGGACAGCCCGCCTCCTCGACGCCTTCCTCCTCTGCCTCGAGGAGTTCTGCGCCCTCCTCTTCGGCCCCAAGGCTGGCGCCGCCGCCCGGTCTCTGCTCGACCGCCTCGTCGCCGACTTCTTCGATCGCGCCGTCAAGGCGCTCGGCCTCAGCAACGTCATCCACGACAGCCTTGACCTCGTCCGGCGGCTTGGGTGCAGGCGACGGGATAGGCGGAGTGGACGGGGATGGCGGGACACCAGATCCGCCTCCGCCGGGGCTCTGTGGCTTCCCGCTCCAGGTCCTCGGCCGGTGCCGGAGAGGGCGAGGCGGCGCCGGTCGGATCCGCGGCGGAGGAGGCGGGGCCGGCGGAGGCGGCGGGCCGGGCGGAGGCGGCGTGGCACGCCGGCACAGGCAGCGGGGCCGGGCGGTGGAGGCACGGCCGGCGGAGGCGGCGTGGCATGCCGGCGCAGGCAGCGGGGCCGGGCGGCGGAGGCAGCGGGGCGGGCGGCAGAGGCACGGCCGGCGGAGGCAGCGGGGCGGGCGGAAGAGGCAGGTGGCGGGGAGGAGAGAGAGAGGAGAGAGGGGGGCAGCAGGGTAAAAAATGAGCTTGGGACCACTTTTAGCACCCATTAGCACATTTTAGCACCCCTTGGGTGTGCTAAAGAAAATGGGGATGCTAAACTTTAGCACACCCCTTTTAGCACTCCTGTTTAGGAGTCCAAGTGCTAAAATGTGCTAAAAAGTGGGGTGCTAAAGTTTAGCACCCCTCTCCAAACACCCCCTGAGTAGGAGGAAGAAGGAGAAGGTAAATGGAAAAGGGAAAAAAAAACAAATCGGGCTGGGCTGGGAGACAGGTGAGCACGCCTCCCGCCGATCATTAATGCCGCATGGCCTTTTTAAGACGGATTCTCAACGTAACTTAGGGCCTGTTTGGTTATGGATGCTTATTTATAAGTTGCTTATTTGCTTATTTGTAGTTGCTTATTTATAAGTCTAGGTGTTTGGTTTGGGTTGCTTATCTGATTGCATATGACATATTTGCCCCTGCCATCCTACTTCCCACTACCCCCAACCATTACCAGCTCAGTACAGAGGCGGCGGCGGCGGGGCGTGAGCGGCTTTGGGCGGGAGTGGCGGCGGGCGGCGGGGCGCGAGCGGCTTCGGGCGGGAGCGGCGGCGGGCGGCGGGGCGCGAGCGGCTTCAGGCGGGAGCGGTGGCAGGCGGCGGCGGGGCGCGAGCGGCTGCGGGCGGGAGCAGCGGCGGGCGCGGAGGCGGGCGGGCGGCGGGCGCAGCGGCGGCGGCCGGCGCGGAGGCGGGCGGCGAGCGGGCGGTGGGCGCAGCGGCGGCGGCCGACGCGGAGGCGGCGGCGAGCGGAACCGGCGGTGGCCTGAGTGGTGATAGGATAGAGGAGAGAGAAAGGGGAAAGAGGAGAGAGAATGAGGGTAGGAGGTGGAAAGTGCTCCATAAGCAACTCAAAACTTGCTTATTTGCTTATGCATAAGCAACTTATAAGCAACTCTATAAGCAAAAGTGTTTGGGTTATAAGCAACTTATTTGCTTATTTATAAGTTGCTTATAAATAAGTAATGCTAACCAAACAGGCCCTTAGATATTCTTAGACGGATGCTAACTACACTTAGGCTAATCTCAGTGGGAGTTTCATAGAGGTTTCATGCACATTAAATACGGTGACAAATCAGCATATGTGATGACATGGCATGGTAGTTATGAAGTGAGAGAGGGAAGGAGTTTCATCAGGATGAAACTGTGTATACACTGTTTCCAAGACTATGAAACCTATTGAAACTTGCATTAGGGGCTATAGAGTTTCATTTCATCTAACCATATCCAATCACATGCCTCACAATTAAATATCATAAGTATCCTATGAAATCGTGAAATGAAACTGTGCACTAGGACTTCCTGTTTCATTCATGAGAATATACCTCATTGGATAATGTGGCATCCTTGGAAACAGTGCAATGAAACCTTGCACGGAGACTAGCCTTAACGTGGTAGCATCACCAGATACTATCATTATTATTGCCACCATGCAGCATTATTCGCCAGACAGCTACGAGATACTATATATGAATATTCCTATTATACTCATGGCACCATCAAATCCACACGGATTTGCTGCTGCAGTCCCCAGATACTAAATTAAACACAGACGCCAGAACAGCTAGTGAAATCAATGAGATGGAAACCACTAAACACAGACGCCGCAAATACTTCCAGCATTGATCACAATCATGTCTCATGCAACCCAGCGTATCCCCATCATCTGTCCATCGACCCATGCATGCCTTTTCCCAAACCTCAAAAACCACGCACACGTGCGTGAAACCAGCGGCGGCCCTCGCGGCCGCGGGACCTGCGCTGACCCCGGCCCGCGACGCCGGCGCTGCCGGTACGGTACACCATGCTCTCCAGTCTCCGCCCTATAAGTAGCCCGTCTCCGGCCGGTCACCGCACCGTCGTCTGCACACCCTGACACACATATCTGAATAACAGTGTAGTAGGCTAGTAGCACGATGGGATCCCTGATGCCCAACGTCGTCGTCGTCGTCGCCGCCGTTGCCGCCGCCGTCCTGGCGGTGCACGTGGCCGGCGTGTCGTGCTGGGCGCCGCCGGGCCCCAACATCACGACGGACTACAACGGCAGGTGGCTCCCTGCGAGGGCCACCTGGTACGGCCAGCCCACCGGCGCCGGGCCCGACGACAACGGCGGCGCGTGCGGGATCAAGGACGTGAACCTGCCGCCCTACGCCGCCATGACGTCCTGCGGCAACCTCCCGCTCTTCAAGGACGGCAAGGGCTGCGGCTCCTGCTACGAGATCAAATGCAAGGTGCCTGAGTGCTCGATCCAGCCGGTGAGGGTGTTCATCACCGACATGAACTACGGCCCCGTCGCCCCCTACTACTTCGACCTCAGCGGCACCGCGTTCGGCTCCATGGCCAAGCCCGGCCTCAACGACCAGCTCCGCCGCCGCGGCATCATCGACCTCGACTTCAGGAGGTCCGATCCGATCCATCATTATTAATTGCTCACCAGTCACCACCAACAATGCCATGGATTACATACCATGAACTGCCTGCTGCATAATGCAGGGTGCCGTGCAAGTACGTGGCCGGGCAGAGAATCGTGTTCCACGTGGAGGAAGGGTCGAACCCGTTCTACCTGGCGGTGCTGGTGAAGTTCGTGGCGGTGGATGGCAGCATCGTGCAGATGGACCTCAAGGACCAGGCGTCGCCGGAGTGGCAGCCGATGAGGCACTCCTGGGGCGCTGTCTGGAGGTCCGACACGCCCAGGCCGCTCAAGGGCCCCTTCTCCATTCGCCTCACCAGCGAGTCCGGCAAGACGCTCGTCGCCACCGACGTCATCCCAGAGAAGTGGCAGCCCAACACCGTCTACAACTCCAACATCCAGTTCTAGATTATGCTTCTACCGCTTGATCGATGCAATTAATGCAGCTTGAAGTGTTAACCAGATTGAAGTTTCTGAATTCTGGTTTGTAATAACGGGTCCGTCTTTAATTTGTTTGAGTCCAAGATTTAATCAGTGGGAAAGAAAATTAAAGTTGTAACATATCTACATACTCAAGGCTCTGGTTTGTCTAATCTATGTATTCCGCATTAATTATGATTACTGATCATGATTAGGCTAAGATTAAGATCGTGTTTAAGTTAATGCTAGATTAGTTAAATCTAACATCCACCTAGGGTAATGACCTTGCCAGTGAGTGTCTTTGCAAAGATCTGCATGCCATCAAGTGGCCGACGGAGGACAAGGTGCACGGTGGATTCCTGAAGAATGTTATAACTGGCAAGTGTGTGCCAATCTGAAAGCTGCTTGTGTGCAAAGATGAGCAGCTGCTGGTACGGGGGAATGCCCATCCTATCCTGAATCTTCGCCTTGACATTGCTGATCTTGTCACAGGACTCAACCTCTAGCGTAATGATCTTGTCAGCGAGGGTCTTCACAAAGATCTGCATCTGAAGCAAGCAACAAATATGCTAGGATATACAATGCCAACATTCTAGCGTCATATTTGTAGGAGCAAGCAGGAGTTTGCAAAACAAGTCCTATCATGATTATGACTCTGACAATATGCAAACCCTCAGAACCAAATAGCAGCAGGAACGCTACTTGAAGAACTACTAGCACACTTGAAGTAGCACACATAATCGTTCAAATGTGCTGCCCCTAAGTGGCTAAGTATGATCATCATAGCAGTAGAAGTAAATGTAAAAATCTACCAAGATACATGGGAAAATCATTGATCACACCACACGCATTGGTAACCAGACATTCAAAATGATCATCCCAAAGCATGCTAGATTAGGTGCTATTAGTAATTTAATCCAAAAGATGCGAATCAATCAGGGAAATGATCACACTGACACATGAGTGGCAGCAAATTGAAGGGTGTGAAAGGTTGGAATTCAGAACTGAAGAAACACAGGTAATGCCACGAACTGACTAAACAAATAACTATTGCAAATCGCATGAGTAGAAATTAGCATGCCAGCGATCAATCCGAGCAGAATTTAATCCCCACATTTGATCAACGAAATTTGCAGACCAAAGGAACATCGACTTAAGAACAGAATTTCGAAGCATCCTACAGTACAAGCCCCTGTTAACCCAACGCAAGATCTCACGGAAAGCCCATGAAATTCCGAGATATCATACATAGACAGGTTGAATGCGCCGCTCAACCGCACAAATCAACTAGCCGTGAGGGGAAAGATTAAACAAACTAGGCTTACCGATGAAGATTGATGATTGGGGCCAAAAAGCCAACATGCCTCGGAACAAATTGGTACTCGACCAGTGCCTGCCTGCGAAGAGATGGAGCACGGCGAGATTAGGAGGAGCGGTTACCTTGAAAAGGCGATCAGAGGGAGTTCCGCGACTGGTATCGCTGGTTAGCCGCGAGCGGGAAGATGCGGCGGGGCCGGGGGACGCCGCGGATGACGGTGGTGGAAGGGGAATGTGGCGCCCCGCCGCTGACTAGACAGGGTGGGAGAGGTGCGGCGGCAGTGGCGCGTTGCGGTGCGGGGGTGATGGCAGCGGCGGAGGGGCCGACGCCGGCGAGGAAGCCGAAGCAGCAGGGTACGAACTTACGAAGCGACGTGCAGTGGCTCGCTCACTGTACTGTGGTGTGGTGTGGTGTGTACTTGAGCTTGCGTCAGCGCGTGGCCTCGTGGGCCAGGGCCAGGTTAGCCTGGTTAAAGCCTTTTTCTGTTTTTTTTTTCATGGGCTGGAATTGCAAGACTTGAACCTAATATGGGTCGAAAGTTTGGACTGAAGTCAATTGAGTCCGATATAACGTAAATTGACTAACTCACTCAGCAATAATATAAAGATACAAAGCACTCTAACCCAATTCTAGATTACCACATGCCCGTTGTCGCAACTCGGCTTCTTCTTGGATCAGCTGGAAGACCTGCTGTGGCCTCAAGCTTTTTTCCTCAAAAACACGCGATTCCATTTCTTCTGGATGTTCCATGCTGTAAACATGATTAATGCAGCGACAAACTTTCGTTGCTTCATTGTGAAAGTTGCTAGCGATTTCCACCACCATTCTTCAACACACACATCCTCAATATTCGGCACCTTGATCATTCCTCCGGTCTAGTTGCTCACCAACATCTAGTCTTCCTTTGCAAAATAGCATTGCAGGCAAAGATGTGTTGATGTTTCAGGTTCTTGATCACAAAGAGGATATGTAAGGTTGCATTCCCAATTCCTCGCTTGCCATTTTGTCAGCTTTGTACCAACAACCATGCAAAAAATTTATATTTCCCTTCCGCATGAGCATGCCAAATTGCGTTGCAATCAAAAGTGTTGTATGTTCCCTGGCATTGTGCAAGGTATACAGACTTGGAAGTATAAGAATCATGTCCTGTCCATCTCCAAGTAATTTTATCCTGAGGATTCAGAGGAATTCACATTCTGGACCAGATCCCACAAGGTAACAAACTCTGCAATTGGGCTGGAATTTCAAGACTCCTAAAAAGGCAACCGTCCTCACCCTCGTAAGCTCCTATACACCCGAGTTTTGTGAACGAACATGCATGTATCTTTACTTCTGAGAAAAATGGATTTTTTTCGAAAGATCCAGACATTGCCGGCATTAATTAATAAGAAGGAGACAACATTACAGGCACAGCCGGGGTATCGGAGTAGCCCCCAACAAGAAGGGAAGAAAAAAAATTGGAATACTCGCAAGAGTTCGAAACAACAATGCCAGTTAGATGCTTTGCACCGGCTGCACCCCAAAGACGTGCTTCATCCTTGATCTCGCTGATGATCCTGCACATGGACTTTTCCTTGTCGTTGAAAACTCTTTCATTCCGCTCACGCCATATGCTCCAAACAACAAGGATGGACAGTAAGCGAATGCCTTTCACTGTAGACGAGTTTGAACTTGATGAAACCAGTCCTGCATTGCTCCCGCATTCGACTGAATTGGGTCCAAACTCGGACAGTTTGCCCAGTTGCTGATCTCCCGCCAAACTGTTTGCGATGTTGGGCACTGAGAGAAGAGGTGCAAAGCTGTTTCCAAATTCAGAACTAGGAGTTCGGCCACTCACGCTCAGTGGCGTAGCCAACCCCCCCCCCCCCCCCCCCACACACACACACACACACACTGTTTGTGCAAACATGTGAATATATACTAATTACTAATACATTTCTAAGTAAGTAAGCACACAAAACAGTGATTAATTGAATAAATATTGGTTATTTTTTTGTTTGTGCACTTGATAAAAACATGTAGTCTATTAAGTTAAATTTAAACTGAAATCAGGCACTCATATACTACATGTAATCTATTAAGTATTGTTTATGGCCCCCTCTGTACAAAAATCCTGGCTACACCACTGCTCACGCTGCAGCAGCCTATCTGCAGTCCAGACTCTGTTTTGCAGTAGCAACCACATAAAAAACTTGCGCTTGGACGGCGCCCAAACCTTCCACACCATCTTCAGGAACAGTGAGGCCAGACCTCCATCAAATTGCATGCCATATGCTGATTTGGCTGTGTATTCTCCTGAAGATGTTCTCGTCCAAATGATGGTGCCCTGATCTGCATTGCTTATGTCAAACTTCACCTCCTCGATCATCCCCCACAAGTTTACATATTCATCAATGAGGTTCACTGTGAGGTCTTAAGCAATGTCGCGAATCCACTGGTCATTGACAAGCGCTTCTGGTTTCTGCAACAGTTCTGTTCTTCCTCTTGCTATGCTTGTAGAGGTTTGGAAACATAAGGACTGGTGAGCACCCATCCAGCCAGCTAGATGTCCAAAACCTAGCTACTGTTAACCGTGACTCTCGTTGCTGCAGCAAAAAGTGCCATATTAATGTTGTCCACAGGTAGCTCCATTCCGACCCATGGGCGATCTAGGTGCTTCCATTGAAACCAGAGCCAACGCAGTCTTAGTGCCCGGCTAAAGAATTGGCGTTGCGACCGTGCCGAACTGACCTTGCATTTGCCACCATGTTAATACAGGAGGGAGTATTCTTTTGCTATATTGAAGTCGTTGGTAATACAGGAATGGTCGTCTTCCACAATAATCGACACTATCCCTACTTCAGTCTAAAACTATGTTAAACCATGTACTACCACACAACCAGTTGTGTTTGCGTGCCAATCAGTTCGTACAGAATGAAAAGCCAGAAACATTTTTCGTCGATTCTTCAGATCCGGGAACATCCGAAAACGCGGTTCTTGACCGATTCATTCGCAGGCCTGTTCCTCAACGTGGCTGCATCTCATGCTTAATGCAATCCACTTCTCCGTTAGATTCTTAGCTGTGTCCGTGAGACAGCAGCTAGCCCATAAACAGGGGAAGAACGAAGAAAGAAGAAACAGTGCATTTCCCCTGCAGAAACAGGATGCCACGGCATGGGACGTAGATTACCGACAATGCCGTTTTCCCCCCTTCCTTGAAGGCAAGTCTAACCAAATTGTTATAAACAAAAACAGGGTTAAAAATAAACACATTTTATTCTATTCAAGGAAATGTTTGGATTTGCTGTTGTACTTTCTCTAAATGGCAGGGAGGGCATGCATAGACAGTCTTTGCCACTTCCTCGCAGTGAAAGCTAATTACTAACCACTCTCTCTGTTTAGTAATTACAAAGCGTATTTCATTTTGTTAGGACAAAATAATTGACCGATATGTACTCTATTTTTCCTTTTTTCAACAAATCAAATATGCCACGATATTTGGCATATAGTTGAAGTTCTAGTTTTCCAGGTACTGTGATGAAAATTTGGAATTCAGCTTTCCGAGCTCAGATCCCATGAAATAGCCATTACTCTTTACAAATATTTTTTTTTATCAGGTCAAAAGACTAGCGACCCATTCTGATCCTTCCGGAAACATCTAAGAAAAGGGTTAACTTACTTATTATTTAATCGTAGAGGACGGTTGCAATCATAGAAACCTACTCTTCTGGTTTCTTTATTCCATTCCTGCTGCCAATGCAACGATATAAGTACCTATAGATGCAGTCTTCTCATGGTTGCTGCTGATGCCTTAGAGGAGAGGATGGGAGGTGATGGGACTGTTGCGTACTCCAAGTAATTTCATTGAGAAACATTCAACGAGGGTATCAACACCACCATCTTCTACCTTCAGGTATGCATTACCCAACCAATAAATTGCTCTTTTGGCTATATAAAACTTCTTCAGCTGTGCATATCTTTTGTTTTGGGAAAAAAAATCTTGTAGAAACAAAAGCAGTATTGAAACTAGCTATCTTTGATTGACATTTGCTGCCTTCTTTGCATTTCTGTCCAAGGACCTGTTCTTGTTCACATCTACCAATGGCGTACAAGATGAAAGGCGTATTCAAGGGCCTCAAGGTCATCTCTCAGATCTTCGGTATGTAATCAACATCAAAATGTGTGGCTTTTTGACGTGTTTTCATAAAATAGAAAATATGGATGGATTTGTGACGATTTCCGAGATGATCTTGAAAGTTCAAGTTCCTTCCTTTCAGTGGTCAAGGAGCATCAGATGGAGATCGGTCATCCGACTGATGTGAAGCATGTTGCGCACATCGGTTGGGACAGCCCAACAGGGAGTGCAGCCTCTCCTAGCTGGGTACATAATACATTGCAAAATTCACAATTCCGAACAATGCTGCAACTCATATTTTCTTACCATTGCCAGGTTGCTCCGCTAGGTAGGAGTTTATGACCAGTTCAGAAGCTGATAACTTCCAAATTTCTTTGCAGATGAATGGCATGAAGGGGTCACCGGACGTCTCATCGCTGAGCAGTATTGGACCGTCGGCACGAACCTCCTGGGCTTCTCAAGGTGATTTTCAGATCCCTTCGTTCATGAGTTCTTGCAGTAGTGGTGCCCATGTTGGATCCAATTGCTTCTGCTTTTCTTTAGTGAAGAATATTCTTCCTTCAATTTATTTTAGTGACGATGTATGTATGGGGAAGGAAACTGCAGTTGTTTATCCCAGGAATGCGCTCTCATATTGCCATTTTTAGATAGCAATCTTATGCTGGTTCATTAATAATTGAGTCATGATCCATCAAGGATCAGAGTTGTTAGCAGGCATTCATGATGCTATTGAAAAAAACTGTGTGTCTTTCAACTGCCAACAGCATCTTGTGTGATTGGTGGAGCTGGGACCAATGCAACTTATGATAACTAAACAATAAGATTTGGCCCATATGGATCTAAATTATACCCTTGAGAGAATGCCTTTGATGAGCATTGTTGATACAGTTTCTCTAGATGTTTGTCTCTGGCATCATATTTGCATCACTTTCATTCTGTGAAAATTTTGGCTAGTTGAGGTTCTCAACACGAACAGCAGCCTTACTGATTATCCTTTTACGAAATGCCATAAACACATATTTAGAGTATTCAAATATTTTTCCTTCTTAAAATCATTCAGCAATTAATGAACCAAAATAACTCAGAACATACTTTGCGGGTGACCAAACTTGCTTTAAAATACAAATAAAGCTCCTGCTGAACTGCAGCTGGTCAAACTTGATAACATGTCATCCACTAAGTTGCCTTCTGTCTGAAACCCCATATGCTCTATGTAAACAAAGAGATTTTCCAGTGTTCCCAACTAACAGATCCATTGCAAGTTGATGGGAAATCGTGAATAAAAGATTAAGAACAAGTGAAGGTGTATCATGGACCAAATTTATGAGATACTAACTTAATACTCGTGTCGTTCATGTTCTCCTCCCAATAAGGCGGCTATAATAACTCTGATTATCATACCCACATATTTATTGAAGTAAGCACATGATTAAGTATATGGCTCTATTAAAAATCAATTACAAAAGGTATAGCAAGATATTTGGAAAGGGTAACTTAATTTCCTCATACGCAAAAACGTATTTAAAAGCTTTTTTATATTCTGCTGCAATGTTTGTCACTTATTTGCTAAATTTCTTCCTTTTTTTCCTTCACAGATTTTGACGAGCCTCGTGATATATCACCCTTTGGTATATTCCCAGAAAATGCCAGTCGAGAAGCAACCCCATACCTTGACATACCAAAGCCACCCAGGAAGTCAAGAAGGAAGAAATCCAAGAACGATTCGCCGAGGGCATCCGCAAGATCTTCAAGGTCATCAAGATCAAGGTCCAAAAGCTCATTTTCATCTACAGCTGACAATATTGGTGCCAATGATAGACAACCTGAAATCCAGACTGTATAGGTCTTTCTTGTGATCCACCGTCGGTAGTTGTCATATATTTGTTGATTTCAAGTGCAGATGAAAGGTTAAGTAGGCTATCTGCTTTGGTATTCTGTGGACATTGAGGCAAGACTGGTTCTTTTTGACTCTTTTTGTTAAGTGGCTGATTAGTTGTAGGGATTCTTTAATTATTTCCTGTTTAAAGCAAATCGGCAGTAGAAATTTATTGTTGTTGATGGCATTGTGCTCTCCAGCCTTCATGGGATTCCCAACACCGCATAAACAATTCAGACGAGGCAGCATTTGGATCCTCAAATATAATATAAGTCGGGGGAAAATTCTTCTCATAGTGAAGTCGATTGATGCATAAGTGAGTTCAAAATACAGGTTACAATGCCAAGAATTAAAAAGCAATATACGACATATAGAAACACAACCATTTGATTTCTTTTGAGACTAACACAGACATAATATGCTGCCATACAAATGCAAGTAAAATTCCAGAATAAAAGTTAAGCACAAATGACAAATCAACCGGCCATTTGTTCACCAGGTTCCTAGTAACCAAAGGGAACAAACAATGATACACATATGAGATCAGAGACAGTCACCCTTACTGTACCACACAACTCAGCATATAGTATTTGTCAAGTCTGGTATGCTAAAATAGTACACGTTTCAAGGATAAATCTGGCGGTAGCATAATGACAATCTTCCAAGAAGACACAGCGATGAGATAGAAATCACACTTGTATTACTGCCATCTAAGAACGAGATACATGATTATGGATATATCCATCATCAAAACTGTATAAGCTTATGGTACATACACTATCACCACAGTTCAAAACTTTTAGATCATCTATCTAACCAACCCCTAGGATGCTTACTCTGAATAAATGAGAATCCCAAATGAAAGAACAGCCGAAACCACCAGTTGCGGGTGGTCTGGCAATAATGCTAGTATACAACAACATTTGCTCCTTGGAATCCTTAATAATACCTAGAAGCTCGTAGTCATTCACTCATAAAGCTGAGTGCATATGGCTACGCCAACGTCCTTCACGATACTTGGAAAGTTTCACTAACAACAAGAACAGGCTATAACAGTACAGGGTTGTTTGGAAGAGGGCATTGCTTGGCGATTCAAAAAAGAACAGGGCTATAACAAAGGGGTTGTTTGGATTTAGATCCATCCTATTACCCCTCTATTCAATAAGGCCCCTATCGGGTTAGGGACTAGTGTCGACCATGACTCCTCTTGTTAGAACCTTTATCTAAGGTGCCATAACGGTTCTGTGATTGCTGTGAGTTAGGTCTTGTGGGAGGTGCTCCACCTCCATAAGGTCGCTGCTGCCACTGTTGTGCTCCATGTGGTGCAGGCTGGTAACCCCCACCATATGCTGGCGGGGGCTGTCCATACCGCCCAGGACCTGCTGATGATGCAGCAGAATGCGAGTTGCCATGGTTTTGATGGTATCCAGGTGGAGGTGGAACTCTTCCTCTAGAGTCATGGTGATTATCTCTCGCGTATGGGCTGTAGTGTGGCCTTCCATGGTTATCTCGTTCATACCGAGAAGGCCCTGGCCTTTCATGCTGATAATGACCATATGCTGCTTGACCATTGGTCAAGTTATCACCAGGAACATACCAGCCTTGTCCAGCAGGCTGTTCCATTCTTGGTGGCACTCCCTGATTACCCATATGGTGCCTTCCATTTGGATAGTTTGTACCATTCATTATCGTTTGATATGGCATAGACGGGGCATTGTGTTGCCCACCACCTCGAACATTCAAGCTGTTTACAACCAGTCGATGGGCAGCCTCCCCAAGTTGGTGGCCAGATAGAGCTCCTGCTGGGTTTTGCCTGAACCATTTCATAAGTAGACATGGATTTTCAATGTGGCTGCAAGATATGATAAAATTAAGGAAATAAGTGGTACAGTACCTGCTGCTGTTATCAGAAGGCCTCCGATTGTTGTTATCATAAGGTCTCCGGTTGTTGTTATCATAAGGCCTTCGGTTGTTGTTATCATGAGGCCTCCTACCACTGTCTTCATGCCACAGCACTGGTGGTGGTTTCAGATCACCAGCTTCAACACTCTGCAAATTTGATCAAACACAAAGATTCAATTACTCAGAAGAAATATGCATATTTTGGTCTATTAGGGGGCAATCCTATAGGGAGTATGTTGATTGTGCAAAGTTGTATACCTTCTTAGGTATGATAACACCAGCAGGTGGACGGGCAATGTGCTTGTGAGGATCCGGAAGTTTGTAGATTGAGCATCTGGTTAAGGGAAATGTTATGCTCGTTAATTAGATTGCTAAAAATCTTATCAGTGATGCTTGGCAAAAGTAATGAAGCTTACATCACTTGATTGTCCATAATATCCTCCAGCCCATCTACAGGTGATCTGAATACAGGAGGGGATGGATCCCCAGAACAAAGTGCAATGTAACCGTTCATTCCTCCACTAAATCAGAAAGACAAGAGCAGCAGTGTTAGAGAAATCACTCATGAACTTTTCAGGAAACTCCTACAGTAGGCAGACTTAATTTCCAGAGACAAGAAGCAGGTAGATTTGGTTCCGTTACATCAACTCATGGTCAATTGATTAAGAATGCTGAAAAGCTTAGCTAACCTATGAGAAGGATCAAGCTTTTCTTTGATTTCATTGCGGTCTTTGTCTGGCAGATTCCCAAATTTGCTGTTGAGAGAGTAGATATAAGGCGAAAGTGGATGGGAGCCATTCACAAAAAGCATATTGCACATGGTACTGTTTCTCATTGCTTCTTCAGGCTGCACAAAAGATGAGGAAAGAGATGCAAATCTTAGATAATATTTTTTTATGCTACATGGCTTAAAAGAACATATGAACAGGAAACTGCTTCATTTTCGTACCGTCAAAGTATGCTCGACCTTTTTAATCTCAGCCAGCAACCGATCCTCATCAATAAAGGGCAGTTTTGCTATCCCCTGTGAAGTATGCATTGTTTTTAGTCATGGCTGATTAAAAAAATATGTTATCCTAGGACATTTAGTTAGACATGTCCGATGTATGACATATAATTATGCTCCCTTAAGTACCTGCCAAGAGAATCTCTTGCCATTCATATCTACCTCAAAATCTGCATAGTCAATGGGAGAACAGAGATTAGAAATATCTTATAGCTTAAGAGAGGGTCATTCTTATGTTTGCGAAATCAGCATACCAGTGGGATAAAAATCAATTATTGGTGAACTTGGATCAGTCATCAGTTGCCGATACTGAAGAGGTAGTGCATGAGCACTGAAAATGAAAGGTAGAAACCAATAAACAAAAAGCACAATGATTAATGAACTATGACAGGAGAAATGCAATCTTCGCATATTCACCTTGCAGCAGGGAAAACCCCCATAAGTTGATCAAATGGCTTGAATGGTGACCCAAGTTCGAAAGTTATATTGAGTTGACTCAAACTCTTTAAATCCGAAGCAAAAGGAGCATAATGATAAGGGTAAAACCTACATGTAGTAAGATAATAAATTTAGAATGATTCAGTAAATTCTACAGCTGCTTTACAAATAACTATTCATTATTTGCATAATTGGCTAACTAGAGCAAGCAATTACCATTGCCATGAGCAGACCCCTTCATAGTAGTAATGCATTACCCAACACAAACCTTCAGCATATTTGAGAGCCTAAAGATGGATAGAGGACATTAAGTATATTGAAAAACTAGAAAACTTTACATATCTAACAAAGATCAAATGGAATATTCTACCAAGCACAATTAGGTGTGGCAATATTGCTTCCAATATACTTACAACATCCCTACGTATTTCTTCCATCTGGTCAGATGTTCTTGCTCCAAACTTCTCTTCATAATACCTATCCCTCCATCCCGGTTCTCCAAGCTTTACCTGAACATTGATAAAATTGTGTGTCATTTTAAGCCTTTGATGTGCACAGATACTAGAGGCTAGACCGCAAGAAACAGAAATTATGTGTTATGCTTAAACAATTTAAACTGCACAGACACTGGATGTCAAACCATGGCAAGTAGAAAGTAACTACTAAATACAATGTTTCAATTGTTTTTAAGTTTCAAAATATAGGAATGCTGATTCAAACCTAGAGACTCAAATGTTAAGTTCCACAATATTTGCAATCTATCAATTATAACCATATAAAATCAACATAGTGGGCATAATGGGATATGTTCGGTGCATACCTTGTCCTCTTCTGGATTTTCAGAATTAAAGACATCTGATTTCTCACGAAGAGCATCCTTAAGCCTTGACTTCAAGTCTTCTTTGTTTTCACGCTCCTAAGATACAAAAAGCAAGAAAATAAGATTAAGAAAGCACTACTTCCAAAATGCTCATAACATCTTCCAAGACAAAGCCAGATAAAATGAACTACCTGTGATCCAAGATCATTTTCAGCCTCAACAATCGCAGCAGCAATGCTGGAACCTGGTGATGATACCCGTGCAGCTTTCCGAGCTTGGCTATGAGCTCCATTTTGTTCATACGGTGATGGTACTGCCCCAGATGCAAGGCGAGATCCTCGGAAATTTGCAACGGGAACAATAAGATCCTCTCGGACATGGGGATCAAGATCATCACCACGCTTTGCTTGGGCCTTTTCCCGTTTTATTCTTTCCGCTTGACGCTGAGTACAATATTAAACAACTTTTTAACAATTAAGCTTCCAAATATTGTGTTCAAATGTTTAAGATGTTCCTTCCAAAATCTTTAACCAATTCAAGCAGCATATTTGAGAGGTGTATTTATAATACTTATGAATGTGTTAAGCTACAGATGAAAATTTCATTCATACAAGAATTATAAGAAAGTAAATACTGGACAAAGGACCTTGAATTGGCAATTTTTTTATTGTGCCGTCCATTATATCGCACGCAATAAGATGCAAGTTTGGAAACTATATGAAACCAATACAAACATGATCAGAGATGGAGACTTGAACCCATGAAAACCACAACTCTTTGCTGTACCACTAGCCACATGGAAAAAACAAATACAGGTAGAGCCTAGAACCCACTGCAGACAGGGACATATTTGTTTTTCTTTTCTTCAAACAAGAATATAAGTTGCCACTCGCCAACATGAGCACACAACAGGAAATTGATAAAAAGTAAAAATGTAACCAAATAAGTTATGAGTTCTTTATAATATTATTTCCAGGTATAATTCAATAAGTTTTAAAAGAAAAAGATAAAATTTAGTAATCCTTCTGCACCTGATGCAAACGAGCCCTTTTCTGAAATATTTTATCCTCGTAAGAGCCAACTGCTTGAATGAAGTGTTCCACTCTATCCAAATCCGGCTAAAATATCAAAGAAACATTACAAGTTATAACTGAAGCGTATATGATTATCAAAGGTAAAGTTTCTTGAGAAAATGTTATGGACCAACCCCAATAAAATTTAACTTCCATTACCGTGCAAGAATCCGTTAAATAGCCACCCATTGAAGGAAATTCCTTCTTGTACACAGCCATTAACAGATTTATAGCCCCCTGCAGACACACAAGGCAGGAATTTGACAACAGTTACATGAAGTAGAAATCAAATTTTGTAAACTTTGAAAGAAAACTGAAGAGCATGCCTGCTAGCAAGAAAGTGACAACTTAAAAGCTACTAGCTGCCAAGGTAGATATTTAGTAAAAATTAAGTAAAAACTAGAAAACTAACCTCCCTGATCTCTAATGTTGGCATATGTGGAAGAAAATCATTGCCAACAAAAAAGCACATGAAGATGAAATCATCAACAATGCGTTCAAAATCTATCTGGAAAGGAGGATTTGGCATTCTGAACTCGTATTCTAAGTACTCCCGAAGGGTCCAGATATTCAAGAACTGCAAGGGCACAAAGTCAAGAAGCAATACAAAACAAAAAATTAAGACCCTTGGGGGATACAAATTGCAACAGAGTGTCATTACCTGGTATGGTTTCTTTGGAACAATAGGATCACCTTTCTCATCATATTCCCCAGCTTTTCTTTTGCCTTTTCCTTCACAGTTAGCAGCAAGATGTCCCACCTGACCACATAGGAAACATTTGTCCTGCTGTCCAGGAGTATAAACTACCTGCAAACACAAGATGCATGTAACTAATCTTTAACTTGAAAATCCTAGAAGGATATGGTAATGAATAACCACGGATAGAAGGTAAAACTTATGATTTTCTCGAGTAAAACAAAAGAAATAATGACAAAGACAACAGGAAAACCAGACGATAAGTTTTTCCTTAGCTTATGGCATCAACACTGCTTATGAAGAAAAGAGTAAATTTCAAATTTGAGAAGGGAGACTTACCTCTCTCAATATAGAGAAGTGTACTTCATGGGTTGCTAAAGCTAACATTATGAGGTCTGCATCCTGCATTTGTAAGCGGCCATGCATCAGCAAAACAGAAGAGATGAAATCAAACGGAAAATATAGAATTTAGTTTAAAGAACATACCAGGCCATACAAGCAATGGCGTGTGTTTGGGTTAAATCCAGGGAGATTCCGTTGACCACGAATATATGACATTATTTTATGTTCTCCTTCACCAGGAACATTGGCATCTGATAGAATAACCTTCAAAAGGATTTGGTAAAAAATCAGAATGTGCTACTTATTCATAATTAATCTCTTTCCAGTGCATATCCTTTTTCAACTTGAATAAATATGATGGAATATGCTAACAAAAAAGGCATGGCAAATCAGACTTCAACTAGCAACAGATAGCACTTACTTTAATTTGTTTCCATCCAGGATCGTAATTCAACCTGAGATGGATGTAGTACTGCAAAGCAACTGAAAGAACAGCCATAAACTCTGTTCCTGGAGTAATAACATTGGAATCACAAGTTTGTGATTGCTGTTTCGCAGGAAGCCTTCTCCCTTCCCTCTCAAACTCTTCGCGCAGCCGTTCCTCCTCTGCAGCCTGGATATAGAGCAATACTGAGAAATGAGTGCCACTATGAACGGTTGATACAGTCCAAAACCAACAATTGAAATGACAGCATATGATCATACACTGAACATAGGAAGACAATTCCACTAGAATACTAACCGCGTCAGATGCATCTTTTGCAGCTCTGAATCGCCTAGAACGCTGCTGATTCATCTTAGCACGTGGAGCCACACCATCTGTAAACCCATTGTATAATCGGCATACACATCAGAACAATTTCAGCAGTGGCACAAATTCTAATAACATTTAAAAGAGTAACTATCCTGTGTATTCCTAATTGCATTAGAATAGATTGACAGAAAAAAAAAAGTAGGAACAGAGTAACCTGCATAAAGATTCATGGAAAAACGTACCAATGGCCATGTACATAAGTTTCCTAGGGCGAACCATGACGAAGAGTCTATCGATGTAATCAAACATGCACTGGAAAACCTCAGCAAATGTTGTCGGGGAGGGCTGTAGCAGAGAATATGACATCAGACAGCAGTCAATACAGGTAACAGAATAAGTAGTGATGAAGGGAACACTAAAAGGTTCCAACAGAAGAAAGGAAAAGGCTTCCTCAAAAACTACTGGCAGTACAACAGCATACAGTGTGCTAGCTCACACAGCTTCCAAGGGGCATGTTAAATGAAGGTGCTTAAATAAAATTAGATGTTTCGGGCTACATAGGACAGGTGAGGAACTTCATCATAGAATTGTTCGGTCCTAGTTGCTATTTTGCTATATGCGATTACGAAATTATCTAACCCCAATCAAGATAGACTATTGCATTAGAATCTTGATCTTTTAGATGGATGCTTAATGATGTGGCACCCCCCTAAGCATCTTCATAAGCCCTCAATGCATTCCACTACAAGCTGAATAATGAAAATAACCTCAGCTCCTCGTAGGTATGTGGCAAATCTGCAGATCACACCATTCGAAGTGCAGTTTCGGCATGACAAGAGAAGAATGGATTCGAATAATAAATCCCCCGAATTAATTTAAACAACGCGGGGTGAAAGGGCCTCTAGCCTAGCCTAGTGGTTAGAGCAGCTGAGCAGCACCCAGCAGGCTCGGGTCTCGAATAAAGAAAATTATAAAAAAAAATAGGTAGAGGCTTCCCCTGCTGACTTCGGTCAAAAAATTTAAACAACGCGGGGGCAATTCAGCGGCCCCTTTTATCTGTCAGCACAAGGTCAAGCTCACGAATTCGCCCAAATAAAATCTCTCCTCTTTCTGTCAGCAGCTTACAGCTCTTACACATCGACAAGCCGAGCACAAATCCACCTCACATACCCCAGGCCAACCTGAGCCGGATACATCTGGTGGTGGAGGGCAGAGCGGGAGGGAGGAAGGAAGGGAGGGCGGCGCTGCGTGGTAACGTACCCTGTCCTCGGGGTGGAAGCAGGGGTGAATGATCCCGTTCATGTCGAGGTAGAGGTTGTCGAACTCGAGGCCGTTGGGGTTGGGCTTGGAGGTGTCGACGGGGACGCGGACGCCCCCGATCTCGACGGGCTCCTCCTCCACCACGTCCACCACCACCATCGGGTACTTCTCCGCCAGCCACCGGTAGAACGCCGGCACGCCCATCTCCGCCGCCGCCGGGAACCCTAACCCTAGGAGCTTTCGCTGGCGCGGGTGCGAGAAGGAGAGGCGCGCGGCGCGTGACCTAGGCTGGCTGACGGGGCAGCGGGGGGGGCGGGAACGCGCACGGGGCGGCGGAGCGAGAAGGGGGATATGCCGTATGCGCTTTTGCGGCGCGGCACAAATATCTCGGGAGGGAAGGGAGGAGGTCGTTTTGCGGTCTGGACCTTGGAGACCCGGGTTTTTTTGTATTTCTATCGACGCGTCGTCGACGAGAAAGACGAGCACGTGATGGGTCGGTGGCCCAAGAGTGAGAGTAAAAAAGTATGTAGAGGCCCAGCATATTTTTCTGGGCTCGTGATTTTGGATGCGGCTCAAACTGGCGAGGCCCAAAACTATGGGGCTGCTGAGATAAAGCCCAGATGAGCCTGCTTTTGCATATCGGCCCTTGTTCTCTCTTTCTGGGCTTTTATGGCTTCTGGCTGCATCCAACTTACCGGGGCAGAAGCCCACCAGAAGGCCTGATTCCTTGGCTAATGAATTCAGATATACTCCATCAAAAAATAAAGACGCCTGATGTACCCTTTGTACCGACAATCTAGAACTTACAATGCATCCAAATAGGGCACTCTCTTTCGGTTTTGTTATGGTTTTTGTTATGAAACATGTCCACCGTAGTTCAACTCAATTACTGGACGCTCGCATTTTCTCATATTTACTTTGAGAAAAAAATAGAACGGCATGCACACATGGGTCAAAGCACGTGCATTTGCTACTTCAGGCTAGGCATCAAATCTTGCTAGACACATGTGTTAGGATGTACCTAGGTTAGTGCGTGGATTTCAGTATGGTGCGTGGGTGTTTGACCTTCAACTCTCAAAAGAAAAACAAAGGTTGTGTGTGGCCACTTGAGCATTTACCCACACTCAAGCTTGGACTATCCAATATCCATAAAATACCATATTTTCAATTCCTCCGTATCCCCTGCAACTCCTTCATCACCTGCTTATTATCTTCTCTAACATGGGCAAGAAACTCCGACGAGCATAAGTTGCCGCTCATGTCCTTACAATCTTATTTTTCAACTCCGATGACCTTTCAACATGATTGCCCCGGTAGTGTCAGCGTGGGCGGAGGAGGAGTAGTGATGGAGGGAGCGATGCGGCAGAGTCACCGGTGACGGTGAAGGCCGCCGGGTGGTAGGGGTGGCACAACGACCGTCATATTGTGGGGTGTCGGAGAAGAAAGAGGTAAGACAGAAGATGGTCTTTGTTTGTTCAAAGGAAAATAAAAAAATAGGTGCATTGATAAGATCAATCAGTGATGTACTAACTTCTTAAGTTTGGGACACTGTTCGCTTCAGCTTATTCAGCTGGCTTATCAGCCACCAAATAGTATTTTTCTCTCACAACAAATCAGCCGTTTCAGCTTTTCAGCCGGCTTATAAGCTGAAGCGAACAGGCCCACTCCAAATGGTTGGCCATTAGGAAGATCTCTTGCCACATCTTTTATATCAAGCATAGATTTGTCAGATTAATTGGACATCAAAATCAACACCAAACCATATGGACGTGCCTGGTTACACGCCACCAAAAGCCACACCACTGTAGCGTGGCAGGTATAGGGCTCTTTCTAACGCCACAGCCCTGTGGTGTGGTGTGGTGTGGCTTGGCTGGGAACAAGTACACCCTACATCGTGGCAGTCTTTACTTTTGAATCACAATTACGTCATGCACGATTGCACAGCTAGAGGAAATGATGCATCGATGTTGCAGTGTTGGTACAAGCTAGCTAGTTGCCGTACTTGATGGTCCAAATCTCAGATCCTATGCATCCCAGTGCCACATTGTTCGTAAGCTATTCACATTCAATTCTTTGCCTTCCAATCTTTGATTTGAGCTTTTGGTTAAAGATTTTCCTCTCCTTGCAAATAAAATGTCAACGCATGCATCAGATACAGCATATCACCCATGCTACTACTTGTCCTATTTTCAATTATATATGCTATATATGAGCCAATTATTATCATCTTCGCGGCTGGGAAAATCAACTTTATTTCTAACAAAAAATCGTTTTTCTCACAAAGTTTATGGTCAAATAAAAGTCGTTTCTCATGCAGTCATGCTCACGCAAGGTGAACGATTGATCAAGGTAATTAGAAGAAGCTACTTGGCAGTGTAGTAGGGTATGCATGGCAGGCTGGCACCTGCTACACCTCCTGTATTCTACAGGCGTAGTATCTGCGATGCGGGCACCCATGTCGTAGAAACAGCTGATGATCAAGTATAAATCCACGCCCCCACACAGGCACCATCGATACCAAAATAAATGCACGCTGCTCATTGCTGTACGCATTTTGCATGTCTATTTATTTAGTTCTCACCTTCTCCCTCTCTTGCACAATTTTTAGAGCTGTATTATTCTTTATTTATTCATTGGAAATGAAATTATTTTTCTCTATTGTAACAAGATTGGTGTGATGCCCTATATACCAAGGAGGCAAGGACAAGAGTTGACTGCAGACCTAATCATCTTTATCCCAAATGACTTTCTGCAGTCGACCTAATCCTCCCATCATTAAGCTGTGTTGAAAGCTCTATCACATTATTATTGGTAGCAGATTTGCCTAACATGGCACATAATTAGTTCTTTTTTTCTACCATTTGATCATGTATACCAAGGCTGCAGAGCATGCATGAAAAACTAACCATTTAGTTCAGACTGAAGAATGCATCGTTCTGCACTCACTACTAGAAATATGAGCATTCGTATTAGTAAGCCATCCGGTACTAACACGCGAATAAGCCGTCCGGTACTAACGCGCGAAATTAGTACTGGATAGAAATTTTCGATCCTCGGAGGACTTTTAGTACCGGAGTACTCCCATCGTCAGATCTTTTTCCCCTTCAGAATTTTTTTTCAGATCTTAGGAGGCATCCTCAATTTGCATATACAACAATTACTAATTTGATGGATAAGAACCGTACTTACATTGGCGCTTGGACTTGTGAATGAAGCAATGGTAGCAAAAGAAATACTGCTCAAACAGGAGATCCAATAATCCAAACTACCCAAATTTCATGCAGCAGTTGTCATTTCTTCAGGTTACAGACAGGTCAGTACAGCAGCAACTTTCAGTATCACCTACAGTACACTTGTTTGTATAAATGCAAATTTATATCGCTGGGTACTAAGTGAGGATCATGTATGTATGTACCAAAAGGAACATTTTGCAATGTTAATGCTGTGATATTTATATCTTGGTGGACAGCCAATAAGTGAGGGTGCATGGAGTATTGAAGTGGTAAAGGGACAATCTTTATTTTTAATGCCGCTATAAGCCAACAAATTTAATGGTGGTTTCGAGGGGAGTTGAATTAGATCGATCTTGAGGTTAGGGAGCAACTTAATTATAATGAGCTAGTGGAACATAGTATGACAGTGATATGTCTAGAGTTTATTTAGGGCCATAATGTTTGTAGGCATTTATGGTTTATCATGATTTAACTTTGTAATGATGGCTTAGAAAGGAACCCCTTTCGTTTTTCTACTTGACAAAACTTTTGTCAATCTAATTAGAGTTATTGTTCAAGTTGTATAGATTATTCTTCCTACCTACAGCTCGCTCCAATTAAGTTGTTCACAGCAAACTCTATGTATTCAGGTCTCGTAAGACAGGAAGGAACACCTACAAGATGTGCTTCCTGGAAGTTAAGGATCCCCCTTAAGATCAAAATTTTTTTATGGTATTTATGGAAAGGGGTCATACTTACAAAAGATAATCTTGCTAAACGAAATTGGCAAGGATGCACAAAGTGTTGTTTCCTTAACTCTAAGGAGACCATACAACATTTGTTTTTTGAGTGTCATATGGCAAGGTTTATCTGGAATGATATGTTCATTTCTTTTGGTATTCAACCTCCGACTAGTGTCTCACATATGTTGGGTTCTTGGCTGAGTAATTTTTCAGTAAAGACCAGAATCAAATTCTAGTGGGAGTCGCTGCCCTTTGCTGGGCCTTGTAGTTGAGTAGGTTCCTAACTCTTTTTTTAGATAATTTTTAGAGAAACTTACTGGATAAGGTGTTGGTCACTGCTATCTAAAGACGAATAGAAAATTAGCTTGAAAAAGAGCTGTAGTTTGCTAGAGGTCACGGTCGTGGAGATTTTTAGTAAGTTTGGATGGAATCTCGGAAGCAGGCTTTAAGCATCGTCCTTTTAGTCTCGTTTTAAGTTTTCTGTTTTCCAACTTTTGTGGAGTTTTGTGCTCCTTTGTCAGCCTTAGTGCTGCTAAACTGCGCCATTTGGGTGATATAATTCCGTTGGCTGGAGACATTCACTTGTGAATGGTTGAGGCCGGATTCTATTCCTTAATCTAAAAAACAGCTCGCTCCAATCGTACAAGAATGTGTGTCATCTTGGGCATTGACGGATTATACAAAAGGCAAATTAATTAGACCCTCAGCTTCTACTACAACATAATTATAGTAACTATTAATAATATGGAAGCAATTTCATAACAAATTCCAAATGTTGTTTAATATTTAAAATCTCAATATTTTAATATAGTTTGCCTGCAGGGATCATGAGCTCTCTTTTCCAATAAAAATGAGTACTTGTCTGCATACTCTCTAATAAATTAATATACCACCATTATATTGCAAAATACGTAATAGATTATTACAAGTCCAAAGGAACACGCACACACAAAATCTTGGAAATAAACGCACTCCACATCAATGAACACAAGTACTACTTATGTTGAAGAGGGACAATTGAGTGTTTGATCCCTTATGGTGAGACATCCTTAACCATGCACAACGTAATGCTTCCTATTAAGTTTTGTCTAGGGGATACAAGCAATTATTGCAAGAACTTTGTACTAGCATACTGCTGTAGAGGAGCCTTGCAAGCATCACAGGGAATTGAAGTTGGTATTTCCACATCAACCAGCACATTAAGACTAGTCTCAATGCACAGATTCATTGCACAGTTACCAAGGCTGAGAATTAGGTAATTGTGTCAGCTGAGTATCATAGGGATGAAACTCCTTTCTCATCTGATGAAACTCCCCCTCTTAATTACCTTGCCAAGTCAACAATTTTGCTGATGTGTCATTGAATTTAATTAATGCCATGAAACTCTCATGAAACCCTCCATTGAGACTAGCCTAATACAAGGACATGGAGACCCACATATCAAAATCAATGTCAATGTAGCATTAGTGATGATCCAGACTTGTTTGATTTTGAATGGTGTGTAGGCCACCAACATGTGTGGTTTTGTAATAAAAAATATTATATATTCATGATGCTGACCGACAGTATTAACTGGATTTCAGAATTATTCCAACCCAAAATGTGTTGTTTTGTTTTGTTGTAAATATCCTTAGTATTAATTTCCTAATATTAAATAAAATAAAGAACAAGTTAAACCTAGGTAATTGAACCACATTTGATATTTGTTATGAATATTTTCATATCAATGTTTATTAATAAAAGCTGTAGTTTATTTAGAGAAATAATACAATGGGCTATACACAAGTGGCATTTGATTTGATAACTCCTATTTGTGGGGCTCATTGTGACCATGACAGGGGGGCACAGCAACATGTTTTTGGCCCACACATCAACAAGGGAAAAGGACGTATACCAATAATTTGGAGTCAGAGAAGCTAATACTTGGCATGGTTGCATCCATATATTCACTGTATGGACAACAAGATGTCATGCATGTTCTGCAAATGTGATGAATTAGAGGCCATGTATCATTTTTGTAGCTAATATAATAATCATTAATCGTTCAGGACTCCAATCTAGATAGCAGGAGTTTTTTAAAAACTCAATCTTAAGGATTCTTGCCAATCTACCACTAGATAAAGCTAAATTGTATGCTTCTATTGACCGTGTTTTAGTTGTGGAACCTACTAAGGATGAACATACCAAGTAATAAGTGCCTTTTGAAGGCTACATCTTGTTAGAATATCCTTAATTATATTTTTATCCTTCCACTAAACCTCAAGAGTATTTATGTGGCTTTTATTAGTTTCATATTCTTGATTGGTCAATCAAACAAATTAGATATTTCCTTAATCTCCAGAACCTTTGATATATGAGTATATGACTACGTACTAAGGGGCCAAGCCCACCCCAACCCCCTAATCTCCAGGACAAGAGAAATAATCTAAAAATGCCTAAGTTTGCTAAGGATATTTCCTTTATAGTGGACCCCTCTCCAATTTTCTCCAGGCTGTCATTGTGCGTGCTAATGTGTTATCGTGCATCGCCTACATATATGGTGACAATATCTTGCATTGCTACATTTTGGTAATTCTCATATATTTACTTAATTTCACCTTTGTTGCTCATAATTCTCTTTTAGCCTTGTACTGTATAATCATATAATGTTGTCTAAAGAGAATAACGTGTCATACATTTTCCATAGTAGTTTTGTTTTATATTTTTGAATTTATTTACTTGAAATCTAAAGGTGGAACTCATTTTTTTTCTATACCTAGGTTAAACAGTAGAATCTCTAGTATCTGGTTCGAGATGTAATCCACTGAGAAGACATGTATGTTAAGTGTATAGATTCTGTCCTCTCGGTCATTTTTTTTATAGATAGGTTAAATAATAGAAACTCTAGTATCTGGTTTAAGATGTAATCCACTGAGAGAACGTGTATATGTTAAGTGTAGAGATTCGTGCCATGCATGGGATATATACACTTAACTCCATTGCACGTTTTTATATTAATGTTGGGTGGATTAATTGTAAGGCGGTTATGGGTTTATTGCGACAAAAACATCCGAACTTTTATTGACATGAAGATGCACTGGCCACAAAAGGTTTTTGCTGGCGGCTAGAAGGGGTCTAGGCTGGCAGGCCGAGCACCCGCTAGCAACCTTGAGCCAGCACAAATGCCGCCTGTGCTGGTGGGTGCTCGGCTGCCAGCACTGGTAGGCGACGTTAGCCACCCGCTAGTACAGATGCTTTCTATGCTGGCAGGTGGTTACATCACCCGCCAGCACAGATAGCCAATCTCTCATCTGGTATTAAGTTGTAGCTAGCCGAGGGAAGGTAATACTTACCATTAAGAAGTTCTTGTGGGTGGAGCTCTGGCCTGATTTGAAGGTCAACTAGATCCTTACGTGATTTTAGTCCGTCCTTTGCCTTGCCTGATAAGCCCAAGAATCCGATGGTGCTATCAAACACATTCTTCTGAAGATGCATCCCATCAATGGCATGGCGCACCGCCAGCTCTTGCCAGTATGGCAAATACTTAAAGAAGATAGACATCTCCTTAAACGGCATGTCCGCGACATTTGTAGTTTCACTCTGCTTCCTTCCCCTTTTCGAATTATCAGCACCACCTAATGAATTTTACCAAGTTTGAACTTGACCTTATCGCACATTTCAAATACTATTTTACCCGTAGCTGGTTTTGAGCAAAATCATTCTCATTGGTGCCATAAAAAAGTCCTTCATCCTGCGGTATGTGCATCTTCAATAAGAAGCGCCTGTGCCGCATGAACACTATCTTCGTAGATCCCTTAAGGTACACATATGATGCTCCATCCAGGCAAACTACGCATGATGTCTTACCTTTTACCAGACCTATCAGGGTAACTAGGGCGAAATAATTATTGATGGTAACAAAGATAATGGCCCTTAGTGTGAAGTGCACATGTCTGTACTCATCCCCCATCCGAACCCCATCTTCCCAAAACTTCTGCATATCTTCCATCAATGGCTCAAGAAAAACATCTATATCGATGCCAGGTTGCTTCGGGCCTTGTATGAGAATGATTAGTAAAATGAACTTTCTATTGTGACATAGCCATGGGGGAAGGTTGTGGTCATCAGCACTGGCCATGTGCCAAATGGATTCATGGTCTGTACTCAATGTGAACCGTACATTCATTTTTTCATCTGAAAACTCTAGATGATTGGCATCAAATGTCCTCCACTAGCGAGCATCGGAAGGATGTCGAAACTTTCCATCATCCTTTACTGGGCGATCAGCATGCCAAGTCATCATTTCAATAGTCTTTGGGTTTGAGAACAAACGCTTCAGACAGTCCACCACCGGCAAGTACCACATCACCAAGGCAGAGACTCTGCACTGAGTCATTGTGTCAGTACCTGTACAGGACTCGTCCTCCACTTGAGCGCCAACACTTTTGTTTGCAACCTTCTTCCTCTTATTCCTAATGGAGGAACCGACATGGTCCTCATAGAAATCAGCATTAATGACTAGCATCGCAATTTGGACACTTCTCCAATGCTGCGTACTCACCGTGGTACAATATGCAGTGATTCCTGCATGCGTGTGTTCTTTGCACATGCATCTTCATTGGATTGATAATCTTCTTTTCTTCATATGTGTTTTTTGGCACAAAGTTAGGCTTCGGGAGAAAATTGCCCAGCAGAGTAAGGAGATCATTGAAACTATTATTTGACCATCCGAATTTAGTCTTTAGGATCAGAAGATGAAGGACGAAACGTAGCACTGTCCACTCCTTCCCACATCCCACATACATACGGTCATTTGCTGCCTTCTTGAGTGTCTCGAAATTCTCTAACCCTTTAGCACTCCCTAGCAACACTTCCGGTTCAATGTGGCGCAACATGTCCTCCATATCAACATCATGTTCCTTGTCCACCTGTGGTTCCACACGCGCATCTGTTTGATCACCATTTTGATCTCCATGGTCGTAATCATCATCCATCATAACATGATCATTTTCGTTTGCATCATCACCACCCACTTCATCACAGCCAGTATCGATGCCTGTGTTGTTGAAGGTACCTCCTACCTCATCATGGTGGGACCAAATTGTGTATCCATCCATAAAACCTCGCTTTATCAAATACCTCTTGATGACATCAGTATCCTCCCATACAATATTGTTGCTACAGTCAAAACACGGACAACATATTTGGGTTGTCTTGATTAATTCAATCAACTTCATTAATTAAAACTATGGATGTAATAATTAATAAGTAGGAAAAGTATAATAAAAACCAATTCTATATTACCCTAAATGAGACTCAATTGAACCATGGATGTAATAATTAATAAGAAGAAGGAAAAAAATCAAACTCAATTACATATTAAGATAACCAACTTCATTAATTAAAACTATGGATGTAATAATCAATAAGTAGGAAAAATATAATCAAACTCAATTCGATATTACATTAAAATGACAAACATAGCATTGTAATGGTTATAATATGACCATAGAATTTTATTTAAAAAAATAATCCATTTATAGTTATTTTCTCTCTCATCCCTCCTCTCTCTCCTCGGTTTAGATCTAGATCTAGATGACAACCTAATAAAGCTAGAAATGATCAATAGAAGTTGAAAAAGAAGGTTGGAATGGCACAAACTCACCTTATATAGTCACCTTCTCCAAATAAATCAAGAGCAAAACCTTCCCCCTTAGATTTGGTGTTTTTGGAGCTTTTCCCGAGCTCCCCTCGAGCAAGCTCCAAATGGAAGGTTGCATGGGGAAGAAGATGCCTGCGGTCATAAATGGACGAGCTCTGTGCTAGCAAGCTCTATGCTGGCGGGCAACATAAGCCAACCGCCAGCACAGATTGGGTGCATCTGTGCTGGCAGGTGCTTAGGTCGCCCGGCAGCACGGTGTCCTTTGTGCTGGCGGGCGACATAAGCCAACTGCCAACACAGTGGCTTCTGGCGGGTGCTTCCCCACTGGCCCAAAGAAGCTTTGTGCTGGTGGGTGCCAATCACGCCCGCCAGCACACCAAATTGCATGTGCCAGCACAAATCAAATCTCGCGTAGTGATGTAAAAGAACTCTTAATTAATTATAGAATATACTTAATAAGACCTACATATATATATATGTATGCATGCGATTTCACTCCCATCTGTAATGTTGAATGGCTACTTGGAGGCTTAGGTCCTGTTTGGTAGAGATTCTCGATCCAAGCCGTTTCTCTCCAAAAACTTGAGAATCCATACCAAACGAGAAACACAGAATCCCTACTGAGTGATCCAGGGATTCAAAGAAAAAACCAGAAATGCTTCTCAAATTCTATAAAAACGAAAAAGAATTATTTCTCAGGCGAATCAAAAACAGATTCTCGCCTGAAATGTTTCTTTGAGAAACTAAATACCTGCCAAACTGCCGTGTAAGTTTTCTTTTCCAATCCAATAGTATGTGAGGATATAGTTTTGATTCCCTTGCTTTTCTCTTAT
Source organism: Setaria italica (assembly GCF_000263155.2). Lineage (NCBI taxonomy): Eukaryota > Viridiplantae > Streptophyta > Magnoliopsida > Poales > Poaceae > Setaria > Setaria italica. The sequence continues at coordinate 3,026,602 of NC_028455.1, read as the reverse complement.
GGACAAAATTATTTGTCTTAATGCTAGCAATTGTACCGTGTTTTTTATTTTATGAATTAAGATTAGAAAACAACAATAGGTTTAATTAACCAATTAAACATCGGAAGACAGAAATAAAATCCCACGCTAACAATTAACCGTATGTCACTTCTCGAATGCATTGATTATATGATTAGTCCAAGTAAACCGTACTACTACTACCTAAAGATCATTCAACCGTGGAGTTGACTTATTCTATGCAACTAATAAATCTGAGTCCAAGAATAAGTCTTACTATAGTCTAGTAGCATCAGACCACCTCAAAGTTCATAAAAGCCTGTATAAGGTCATCCTCTTGATCAAGTCAACAAAAAGGAAAACAACAAGACTATGTTGTATATATAGTACTATCAGAAGTTGACATGAAGTAATGACTGTATTCAATGTAATTTGAATTCTGGATGATGAGTCAACAGAAGAGCACTTGGTTGTTAGTTACTGCATGTCCCATCGACCTGCAGGTTACATTAATCAAAGTTTATGCTTACCAGCTTACGTAAGTGTACCGGTACTATATACTCCTTCAGTGGAGGAAATTAAAAGTGGTGACAGGACTATTGAGTGGAATCTCTGAACTTAGGCTAGTGATGTCGTCCCTCCGTTCCATATTTTGGTTTTTCTATGTGAATAGTTTTTGCTATGCATCTATATATAGTGTATGTCTAGATGCATAATAATATTTATGAATTAAAAAAATTAAAACGACCTATAATTTGGAACAGAGGGAGTAACGATTTACTAGCTAGCTCATGTTATACATAAGCATTCGGTTGACATGAAGTCTATATAGGTCATCATGCATCTTGATTGTTTCGATGTAAGAAACTGCATTTTCATGCGAAATGAGCATTGGTGCCCCCATAATTTTCAGAAAGAAAAAACTTGGTAATTTTTAGTTGTTATCTGATAAGTGAAATTGCCATGTCTCTGATGAACCAATTTGTTGTCGGAAGGATTTTCTGTTTCTGCAGGGATGTATTCTTGATTGAGTCTAAATAAGTGTAGAATAAAATGAACAGTAGTATTCTAGTTATTTCGATGGGATATGTAAAATTACTTTTCAGTAGTAAGTAAATAAAGAAAAAACTACTGTAAGTTCCACAGCACTCTCAGTGAATAAACTTGCATATATTAGAGCATTCAACGCTTGTCTCACGTATATTGAATTTACAGGTCTTCAGTACGGATCAAGGTACACTCAATTTAAATGAATCCCAGGACGCAAACATCAAAAATTAACTCCACGTAGGGGGGAAATGAAGCTACAAAATTTTGGACTTTAGTCCTTTAAGTCCCTTTGCTTCATAAATATTGTCAACCACCAAACTGATGGTCATGCGACATCTGAGTTGCCAAATCACATCAAGATGAAATATATAGGTGGATGTTTAATGAATGAAGGTTAATTATATTAGCTTATGCCATAAAAATATGGATGAGTTTAAATTGAATTAGCACTTTTTGCTAATTTAATTGCTTCTCACAAGCATGGTGCACATATGTACCTCCGATGGGAGGTCGGTCATGACCCACCCATTAATTGGCTTTTTTGCCACTTAGAGAGCGTATATATCAGTTTCCACCTTGCACTTTTTCTCTATTCATGCAGTTACACACGTAGAAAGATTCCCTATGTCCTAACCATTTTTGGTTGTTTCATTGGTTATATATTCTTCTTACAATTTTATCTAGAGTGGCTTCCTCCTCTATTTCGACCTAACCCTAATTGCGCCCGACTTAGCCAAAATTGGCATATAGGTCCGAGGATGCATACCAAGATGTAAAGCTAGCCTTTTGATTTGGAAATTATTTCATTATTTGAGTTGAGGAATTATTAACTGGAGCCTCAAACCCACACTGAAAATTTCACTACTTTGATATGAAAGTTTTCAACCATTTTCGTTAGACTATAAATTATACTGTTATATTTTATTTGAGTTAAAATCAATGCTTTTAGGAAATAGTTGAATGCGGAAGATGTATGCGTTGTGGTTGTGAGCAGAGGACAGTGTTGTCCACCTCATGATCTTGTCCATTGTCAACCGCAGGTACGGTGAGTGGTGAAGACTTTGCAGCTAAACGTCTCTAGGTGACAAGACGTATGTGTTGCATTGGAAGTAAAGCTCCAGGTGAATAGTTTTTAAAAATAAGTTATGTGTATTCTAAGAAAATATTGATAAACTATAAAAACCAAGCTAGTTTCTAGTAGGCATGGCATATTAGCACTTCAAAGATCAAATTTCTTTTCTCCCTGACATATTGAACTAAAAGAAAAAACACGGTTGAAATTCGAAGAATAATTCTCACAATTTGCCTCCTGAGGCGCCATGCCTCTGCACTCACATGAACAACATGACCGGCGTCAGGTTTCAAAACTTTCAATGCCTGCCTCCAATTTTTTAAAGCACAGCTAGGCTGCAGCACTGTAAATCTGGCAGTAGCCAAAGTTCCAGAGGAAAAAACAGGTCACTCATGAAGTCGTAGTAAGCTGTCACCGTGTACGTTACCAGTGCCACCCCTCTCTCTCTCTCTCGCTCGCTCGCTCTCCATCTCTGTCGTCTCTCTCTCCTCCATGGAAAATGTTACCTCTCTCTCTCTCTCCTCCATGGACTCTCTCTCTCTCTCCTCGCGCTGCCTCAGCAATAACGCTGCACCCTCTCCCAATAAATGCGTTTGCACCCATCCGCTCTCCACTGCCCAGCTCGCAATAACTCCTTCCTCCCCTCCTCCCCATCTCCACATTCTCCCATCGGCCGTTCCCCTTCCTCCCTCCCCCTCCCATGGCGGCGAGATCTCTCCACGCGCTTTCGTCAAGCTCCTGCTAGCCAGCTGCGTCCACGGAGAGCGCTCGTTTCCGCATCTTCTCGCATGCGATATCGCCGCCAGACGATTCTTCTTCACATGGCATCGCAAGAAGCAGGGATCGGAGGTACAGATCGCCTGTCTCAGATCTCTCGCGGCCTATCCGGGCTTCCTCCTCGCCGAGTTCTTGGCTCGGGAGCTCTTGCGTGCGCGTGCCCTAGATCTGCTGTTACGTGGCGTGTAAGCCAGTAATCCGTGGACATTTTTGGGCTACCGCTTACTTCTGTCGTTCTATCCTGGTTGACTTGGGCGGACAGCAGAGATATATATATATGTATATATGTAACATGCATCTTTTTTTCCTTCTTTTTTATGCAGAATGAGAGCTGGTAGAGGGCACGAGCTAGGGCTTGGGAGGAGGTACTAGGAGCGGGCTGCCATCGTTCATGACGCCGGCGAGGCGCATGCCGGCGATGATCGGCCGGAATGGAGTCGCGTATGGGTCCTCGTCGGCGCTGTCTCTGAACCAGGTGATTCCAGTGAGAGATCTTTTGGAGTGTGCAGGGATCAGTGTCTGAGCAGCAAGTGTTTTCTGTTTTGCTTCTCCTAGCTTTGCCAGTGCCTCTCTTAAAACAAAGCGAGGGAAGATCTTCTTCTTGTGTTCGACTGTTTCTTCTCTTCTTCTTCTTTTTTGTCCTTGCTACAAGTATTTTGGTGTCTTGTTCTTTAATGTTCATGCTTGTGCATATCTTTTCCTCGATTAATTTCGATGTGAAACGGTAGGCTGTACATGTATCGATGTATTGATGGGCGGCACATTCAAGGATACTGACCAGTTAATCTGCTATTTAATGTAAGCTGGGTGGTACTGGTAGGAGGAAGAAGACTAGATGCAGCTCCTAGTTGATCTCATGGGGTGTATAGCCATTAGCATACTTATAGATGCAGCTGTTTATCTTTTTCTTGATCCTGCACACGTATTTTGTTTCTGAAAAAAAAGGAGAAATGAAATGATCATCTTACGCGCTATGTAATAGAGAATTTTGTGCTTATTTTTCATCCTTTTTAATTTATTTGCATCCATTTAAAAGAAGAAAAATTCCTAGCTATCTTTTCATTTTGAATGGAGGCAGCTTGTCTTTCACACGCCCACAGCATAACAAAAGAATTCAACATGTTAGCAAATAGTTTGTGCATTCATCTTTATTCTGATTCAAAGTTGTACTGCTCCAAATGATTTTTTTATTTAATGTCCTGTTCGTATTTAATATTTCATTTACTTTATGTAATCCCCAGTATCATCTCCTCATTTATGTTCTCCCTCCTCAGTTTATTTATATAATTTTCAAATTATTCATATAATCTTAAACTCTCTAATAACTCTATCTTATAATTTTGGTTGCAGACTGACCTGCTAGACAGCCATCACCTGCAGCAAGCGTTCCAGCAGCAACTCTTTGATCAGATCCCAGCTGGTGCAGTGGACAGCGGCGACAACATCATCCATGGCCGCTCCGACACACTGGCAGATGAGTTTGAGAGCAAGTCGTGCAGCGAGAACCCCGATGGCACCTCTGGCGATGACGGCCAGGAAGACCCCAACCAGCGGCCGAACAAGAAGAAGCGGTATCACCGCCACACCCAACACCAGATCCAAGAAATGGAAGCGTAATAACCGTGACTCAACTCTTCTTCCTTTGAGCACCATTTGAAAGGCTTATTTTTCTAGATAATGTTTCATATCTGATTGTTTGGGGCGTTTTGAATTGTGATTGATTAGGTTCTTTAAGGAGTGCCCGCACCCAGATGACAAGCAGCGGAAGGAGCTGAGCCGGGAGCTTGGCCTCGAGCCACTGCAGGTCAAGTTTTGGTTCCAGAACAAGCGCACACAGATGAAGGCAAGCTCTACTACAACACTAGATACATTGTTCTTTTATTCTCGTATTATTTTTATTTCTCCCCCTCCATGGATTCTTGCAATGTAGAATTGTCTCCCTTTTTCATTTTGACTTGATTGAAATTAAGTGGATTCCATGACATTATATGGGATTAGAAAAAATGAATTTCATTTGGTCAAAGTTCAATCCATATGTGCAAATTTGTGGATATTTGTGGATCATGACCTGACAACACGCATATCACAAGTGAACAGAGCTACTAGCATATTCTGAACTGCATCATATGATACCATGGCATGCATGAAAATGAAAATGGAATGAACGTATGTGCTGTGCAAGTATACATGTAATTGATCGTGTCAATGTGATTTTGGGTGTGTGCAGAACCAGCACGAGCGGCAGGAGAACGCGCAGCTGCGCGCAGATAACGACAAGCTACGCGCTGAGAACTTGAGGTACAAGGAGGCGCTCAGCACGGCCTCGTGCCCCAGCTGTGGCGGTCCTGCTGCCCTCGGCGAGATGTCCTTCGACGAGCACCATCTCCGGCTCGAGAACGCCCGCCTCCGCGACGAGATCGACCGGATCTCGGGAATCGCTGCCAAGCACGTCGGCAAGCCCATGGTCTCCTTCCCCGTGCTCTCCAGCCCGCTCGCTGCCGCCGCGGCCCGCTCCCCGCTGGACGTTGTTGGCGCGTTCGGCGTTCAGCCGTCTGGCCTCGGCGCCGACCACCTGTTCGGCGTTGGAGCCAGCACGGGAGAGCTGCTGAGGAGCGTGTCGACCGGCCAGCTGGATGCCGACAAGCCCATGATTGTGGAGCTGGCCGTCGCCGCAATGGATGAGCTCCTACGGATGGCACGGCTGGACGCGCCACTGTGGGGCGCGAGCGCGGCAGGGGCACAGCTCGACGAGGAGGAGTATGGCCGGATGTTCCCAGGCGGGCTCGGGCTGAGGCAGTACGGTCTACGGCCGGAGGCATCGCGGGACGGCGCCGTCGTGATCATGACTCGTGACAGCCTCGTCGAGATACTCATGGACGCGGTCAGTACCTAGGCACAAACTGATCGTTGGTTTTAATTGGCTGAATATTGGTTTGATTGATCTCTGCTTGCTGATCTGTGTGGTTCAATCTTCTGCGTGCAGAACCGATTCGCTGCAGTGTTCTCGAGCATTGTGTCGAGGGCTTCGACGCACGAGGTGCTGTCGACTGGCGTGGCAGGGAGCTATAATGGTGCATTGCAAGTGGTGTGTATCTTCCACTATATTTCTGTTTCACTGTGCATTATCTGATCAAAGTGTGTACTAGACTCTGTGATTAACTGACAATGTTGATTGCCAACTTGTAGATGTCAATGGAGTTTCAGGTGCCGTCACCACTGGTGCCAACACGGGAGAGCTACTTCGCGAGGTACTGCAAGAACAATGCCGATGGGACGTGGGCTGTCGTGGATGTCTCGCTTGACAGCCTCCGCCCTAGCCCTGTCTTGAAGTGCCGGCGCAGGCCGTCTGGCTGCCTGATCCAAGAAATGCCTAATGGCTACTCAAAGGTTAACTAACTCCTTGACCATTTTTTTTGCTCAATCAACTGCATGTAATAGCAGTACTAGCATTTCTTTTAATGCGTGCATACTCAACAAATGTCTACCAGCAATTGTGTTTCCTGTCAGAAAACTCTTGTTAATATCAGTATGGGTTCTTGTGCATATGCAGGTGACCTGGGTGGAGCATGTTGAGGTGGATGACAGGTCAGTGCACATTCTCTACAGGCCTTTGGTGAATTCAGGGCTTGCATTCGGTGCGAAACGGTGGGTCGGCACCCTTGACCGACAATGTGAGCGTCTCGCCAGTGCCATGGCCAGCAACATCCCCAACGGTGACCTTGGTGGTAAGTACACATCCCCAACTCTACCCAGTGCAAGTCATTCACTGAGGTGAACACAGATAGCATAAACTTAGTACTTGTACATCTGCGTGCACCCATGAAACTGCAGTGATCACAAGCATAGAGGGGAGGAAGAGCATGCTAAAGCTGGCGGAGCGGATGGTGGCGAGCTTCTGCGGTGGCGTGACGGCGTCTGCTGCACACCAGTGGACGACGCTCTCAGGCAGCGGTGCTGAAGACGTGCGTGTCATGACCAGGAAGAGCGTGGACGACCCCGGCAGGCCGCCGGGCATTGTGCTCAACGCCGCCACCTCCTTCTGGCTCCCCGTCCCGCCCAAGAGGGTCTTCGACTTCCTCCGTGATGAAACTTCTCGCAGCGAGGTATATGCACAACACATTGCTGATGGCTTTATCTCTGATTTACTCTACGGCACACATGAAACTGCAGTGCTAAAATACTCTTTTCCTGTCAAAATTTGAATCTGCAGTGGGACATCCTCTCCAACGGCGGTGCCGTCCAAGAAATGGCTCACATTGCTAACGGCCGGGACCATGGCAACTGCGTCTCCCTTCTTCGTGTCAATGTAAGTGTTCATAACACTTAATCCTAGTGCTTGCTTTTCTGAATTCTGATAACGCGTTGTTAACTACTATTCATGCTCATGAATTTTTCACTATTAACTGGATCATCCTTTTTGTCTCATGGTGCTATGCAGAGTGCAAACTCGAACCAGAGCAACATGCTGATCCTGCAGGAGAGCTGCACCGACGCGTCGGGATCCTACGTCGTGTACGCTCCGGTGGACGTGGTGGCGATGAACGTGGTGCTCAACGGCGGCGACCCGGACTACGTGGCCCTGCTGCCTTCAGGCTTCGCCATCCTCCCCGACGGGCCACCAGGCGCTGCTCCCCATGGAGAGAGCGGCAGCCTGGAGGCTGGCGGCGGGTCCCTCCTGACGGTGGCGTTCCAGATCCTGGTGGACTCTGTCCCCACCGCAAAGCTCTCGCTCGGCTCCGTCGCCACCGTGAACAGCCTCATCGCCTGCACCGTCGACCGCATCAAGGCCGCCGTCTGCGCGGAAGGCAACCCACAGCAGCCATCCATATGATTTCAAGGTACACGCCACCTACAGCCTCCCATTGTTAATCCACATCATCATCATCCTAAAATGCTGCATTCATACTTGTGAAGGCTTGACCATCAGTGCACCAAAGGGTACGGTATTCAAATTATTTTCTATGTTGAAATGGATATTTGAATCTTTTGCAGGAGAGGAGCAGCTAGATTTTCTTGGAGAATTCATCAGTGGGGAGTCAAGAACGCACCTCAGACCCTCCTTGCCATGTGGTGCTCATACTGCTAGTGTGTCAAGAAACCTTTGCGAAAACGTCGCGGAAAAGAGGCGGTCACCACTATGCAAGGGGGGATGGTTCGGGTATTGACTTCCCCGTCGATTCTACAACGGAATGGATGCTGCTGAGATGATGCTGTTTCTGGGTCTCTTCCCATAATTTTAGGGTTTTTCGATTTGCTGCTGTGTACTTTGCCATGTCTGTGATGTTGCTGTGTTGTTCAGGCTAAGGCGCCTGCCTGCATGCTGGTAGCTAGAGAACAGAGATTTGTTGCCTCTCTTTTTTGGGGATTTGCAAAGATTTGTAGAATCTAGGTGTTCGGGCATAACCAATCCTCGGCTAAAACCTGCCTGTTGTTGCTTGTAGTTTTTTCGCCATTTAAACATTGCAATTTCGATCTCTCTGTTTCTTGTTGGTCCTAGTTTTTTGTAGTCAGATAATTCTGAAAACGGTACCCATTGTCAACATGGGTTCGACGAGCGAACTTTGTGCGCAACCTATCGTAGAGGAAAATCGACTGCTATCATAGAAGGAAATCTTTCCATCAGATCCAAGTGTCCTAGCTCTTAGATTGAATGCAATCCTAGTTCTTAAATTAAAGCCCATTACAGCTGATCACAGCAACGGACAAACATAAAACATCACGTTCGAATGCTAGCACACATAATTTATAAATAATGCAGGAATTACATCAATGGAGATCGTATTCGCACACCATGACAGCGTATGCTTAGTTTTGTCCACAATAGTGTCCTCTAAGGCTCTAACAGCATGATTTCAACAGAAATGCTTTAAAGCGACGCAAGTGATCCGATCATCACATTTTACAGACTCTGCAAAAATAACCGAATGTCACAACTCAACACTGTTCAAAATGAATGCAAACATTCATAGTCTTGCTGAAACGTCAGCTCCTGCAGTTCCTGCATCTCATCAGGAAGGCAAACACATCGGATACAAATAACAGTTGCTGATACAGCTAAATTCAGAGTCGTGCGGTCCAGTTCATTTCAGACGGCAGTACAGTGATAGCAATTAGCAACCCTCAACTTGGAAAAATAAAATACTTTCCATAGAGCAATTTGCCTGAGCATAACTTCCGAAACAAAGTATAAGGTCTAAAAACATTCTCATCTGATTTTATCTAGCACAAACATGTCCAGCAAGATGGAAGTATACAAGTGACCAAGAATAATCTTCACAACACTTTATACAATGTTCTCAATTTACAAAGAAAATACTAAAAGAAAAATAAAAAAAGCAATGATAGCATCTAGTCCCTTCAGCCGTTCAGGACAGCCGTAGACAGATGCCACAACTCTTGGTCATCTTGCATGATCCCTTCGATGTTTTGTAAATTGTAAGCTACCTTCGATATTATCCTGCATAAGATATTAACAAGGGGAAAGAAAGCAGAACAATACAAAGATATTGTTTTTCACGTCTAGTGAAACAATGGTTACATATATGCCTGTCACCAATTGTGCTGCCTGACCCTAGATATGAAGCACTCTGCAACTACAGAAGGACAAAATGATAGGGCACAAGCACAATTTGACAATAGTGATTGTACGGTAGATTACTGATGCTCAATCACTGAATTACAGAAAGATTTTACAGTTTACACTATTGTCGCGTTAACATTCTATGCACTGGCTGTCAAGTGAGCCAGATAGGAAAGAAGTAATCATACCAAAATCTGAGTCTCACGGTAGTTTACAGGTCATGTCTACAGCCGCATCCAAAAAGAACTATTAAGTCAAACCTGCGATAAAGATAAGAAATAGTCAGCAAATCAGCACAGCTATATCTTTTATGATGCGCTTCAAAGGGATTTTTTCATTAACCATTAGATGGCGGCAAGTTTCATGATTTGTTACAACAAGCATATACATTTTAAAGCAACCATAACTATTGCAAAAGGAGCAAACCAATGAACCCCACTTCGTAGGATCATACACTCTTCAGGACAATCCAGCAGGCAACGCTCACTGGAGGCTTTATAAAAAACACTTCATCTTCCTATTACAGCAAGTAGCATGAAAGGATCCTTTCTGAAGCCATAGCAGAATAAAATTGTTGCAACTAGTATTCCAGCAAATAACTAAATTCTATTATTGTACAGCGAAAGCTTGCACCAAGGCCACAGGATATGGCAAAATGAAATAGAAACGCTACTAGTATTCTCTGAATCTCTGATTGGTAGGCATTATAGTTTGCAGGTTAGTGATGCATGATGGGTGATTATCCCCCCTTTTTTCTAAACTAGCCGAAATGCCCGTGCGTTGCTACAGGTCCTTACTTGCTCTCACTTTATTATTCGTTTGTTCCTAATATGTTGGTTTCACTTCACAATATGTTGGTGCGTTGTCCCTAGTAATCCTCTCTTTGCAAGTGTAGTAGTAGAAGATATGTGTGGGTGGTTTGATGCCATATGTTTATTAAGTAGGACCCACATGGAAATAAAAAAAATTCACCGCTTAACATATTCATTCAATTTCCCCTGTACTCATCATCATCCAGCCAGTCGCTACCTCTTCGTCCATCGGCACCACCCGCATCTTGCCCCATCCTCCCCGTCACCCAAGCGCTGCACATCTTGCCGTCCTCACCGTCGCCCAGGTAAGCGCTCGTCCTCCCCGTGCCTAGCCTCATTCCCGCATCAAGCGCAAGGCCACAACGCCTCTAGCCGCCATGAGCAGGAGTGCGTTCTCCTCCTCTTCTCGTTTCCATCCACCTCCCTTCTAAGTGTGCCCTCCTTGCTTCTATGTTACCACCAGTGGAAGCAGCACTACTTGATTGGGCTATTAATCTGATGGCCGATGTAGTAGAGCATGAAAGCCACAACAAGATGAACGCCCGAAACATCGCGATGGTTTTCGAACCCAATGACTCAGGTTACCAGCAATGCCTCTTACTTTATCTGCAGATCTCACCAAACTGCATGCGCTAATCATTGGGAATTTCTCTTCCAGATGGCCGATCCGTTAACCGCCCTGATAGTTGTGAATCTCATCGACCCCGCGAGTCCTGCCCGCCTCCCCAGCTGAACAATCTACTACTAATAAAACTAAGGAGGCGACAAAACTCCATACGTACGTCAGGTGCTTCTCCACTTTGTTGTCCCGCCGATAATGAATCCAAGCCCTTGGATTTCTTTTCTACATCATCCGCGTCCCCTTGTCTGCTTCCCATCCAACGCACATTTTCTCGCCTCGAAGAATCTGGGGACCTTTTTGCAAAATCATCAAGACATATTCCAAAGACTGCGGGTTGATTATGAAAAAGTTGAGGGACTTTTTTGCAAAACAACCTGGACGGTTGGAAGAAACAACCGCACTTTAATATTAGGTAGAGATTAGACCAAAGCCTGCTTAAGCTTCTATCCACCCTAGATACTAGATATCAAAAGTTGAGAAATATTAACAGCATAGCCATGCTATGAAAATATGACTTGTGCAAATCATCATCAGATCAAATTAAATGATATATGTATAGAGTTGTGGGTTTGCACTGTTTAAATAACAACACTTAAACAAGCATATGTTCACATTTCTATTTTACATAGATGGAGCAATTGAAAGATCATTTTATTAAGTATACTAGTAGAACTGGAAATTCGGAAAATCCATATGATGGATCTGCGGGGTTCAGCAACAACTTTCTAATGGACACAAAAAAGAATGGCTCCCAAATATAAAAAGGAAAAAGCATGGTAACAATAGTCAACATGTACCATAGAAGTTAAAAGAATATCACATACATAAAAACAAATAAAAACCGCAAACATTAACTCGCACAGCAGGAGTATCTTCATCTGATAGAGCATTGAACGCAAACTATAATTATCATGAACGAAAACATTGCATATCCATATCCAGCATTCTTATTTAATCAGATATCATCATGAAGTTTCATATAACCATAGCTGAAACATGTTGCAAACAGCCAAATCAGCAAGGAGATAATCTCCCCTGACTCCAGTGAGGTTAAACTCAAGACATATGTAAAAGTTTGCATACGTTAATTATAGCACAATGAAATCTACAGATACTCACCAGCTATGCCCATCCTAAGAAGTACTGCTGGGCCCAGATCGACATTTAGCATGGACAATAGGTCCCAACTGTGACCTTTCCAAACCATCAATATTACCATCTGGTGCATTCATGTAAACTGCACCTTTGTACATCCACTCTTCAGTCTCATCACTGTAGAAATCTTCAAATGGTTCATGACATAATGCACAAGCTGTCTGCTCCTCATCCGCAGGAACAGCCATTTCTTTCTCTTCCTTGCTGTCTGGGACTGGGTCTGAGGGCACAAAAGCGGGAACCCCATCGTTTCCAACTGTTTCTGCTGCTCTTAACCATTCCTCCGCAGTGACAAAATATTTACGTGAAGATTGCTTACGGTTCTTTGAATTTCTGTTTTTTGTAACATGCCAGTCCATGTGAGCACGATGCTCCTCTTGGCATTTGAACCGAAGGCCACAAGTTTTGCACTGTCTTGAAAGATCCTGATACAAAGCATTGATGACAGAATCATTCCGTACCTTGAGGTCTATATTGAAGTCAACTCCAATTGAGTCCTACAGGAAAAGATTCACAACATACACCATTCAATTAACATCAAGCATATTAACAGAACAATACTATATACCAGCAATAAGGTGCACGAATGCATGAGAAGTACCTGAGGTTGGCTATGTGGTCCCAATGTAATTACACCTTGCCGCATAAGGTTACTCAATAGTCCAGACACAAATGGTTGAGGGCCACCAACTTGTGATGATGATGAACCAATCTGCAGCGAACCAGGTGGCGGTCCGGGAGGTAGTGGTGGCCTAGGAAAACTGGACACAGACGGCATGCCATATGGTGGCACAGCAGGTGGACCAGAAAAAGAGCTGGGCAGAAGTGAAACTGGTGGCAATGCTGCACTACCCCCTTGTCCTGGGAACGGGGATATAGACATGCCCGGGCCAAAGCCTCTAAAAGCCTCCTGATGGTGGGGATGGGAATGGGGATGAAACTGTTGAGGATGATGAGGCTGTGCTTGGTTTCCCAAAACTGCACCTTGATTCTGTTGACTTGATGGCAACAAATCTTGGTGCTGATATGGTGGTTGAGCTAAGCTACCGGTACTTAGTGTTTTCCGATCCAAGGCATCATATTGATGCCGTGGAACAAATACAGATGAACTGGCTCCTTGACTAACAAATGGCCTAATTTCTAGACTATCTGCTGCATTTCTAACATGTTTTGTATCAGGTGGAATTGGTACTAAAGTTTGCGACTGAGTATGATGAAGAGGAGGCCATTCTATTGGGGCAGCAGCAGTTAACGGCCTGTGCTTCTCCACCAAAGGTATATCTGCACTCAAAGCATTGTATATACCACCGATCTCTAGTCTCTTGACTGGCATTTCACCGTCAGCAGGCAGTGGTATTCTATCAAGTACTGATGGATGTTCAGGTGCTTGTACTCGTAATGGCAGACCAGTAGGCTGCTGCCAAGGTGGAGCTTGCATGGTAGCAGTTCTCCCATGATTGAGGGTATGCTCAGAACTCTGGTACTCCAAAAGAGCTCCATTCTGAACACCAAAATTGCTAGGATGTCTCCTACTAGTAGGCATGTTAGCATGCTGCAAAGGGAAAAAAATGACAAATTTGTCAATAGGTGTTAAGAGTAGATCCATGCAAATAAAACATTGACAGGTGAACAAGTCTGCATATGAATTACATTTGATGCATCGATAAAAATGTTGGAAATTTTATAGTTAAACACAAACATAATAAGCCAAAAAGGTGGTGAAAGAATGAACAGTGTCCAAAAACATCTAAGGCTGGAAGACCAAGAGCTTGTCGGATCATCCTCCTCATGGTGCATGCATTTTTAAAAACTTCTGAAATCTATGCACAACTGAGGGCAGACATTATTAACATCAAATGTGAAATAAAAGGAGTAAACTGCCAAAAAAATATGATGGGGAAGTTGCTTCCCTAACACATGCATGTGATGGCACAAAATTGTTTTCTGACTAATTTTTCACAGATTTTTTTCCCAAGTACATAACACGGCAATAATCAGTATACACAGAGACTATGGCCATTCCTTTCAGTCAAGAAGGATGGCCACATGATACATGTGGTTAAATCTTTCGAAATTTGGCAAGAATACCTTTTTGTGCACCTAGATTAGCCAACTGAAGCTTATGAGTAAATCTGATATTGCATTGTTCTAAAAGGCACTAGGCACTAGGCTCTAGGAAGGCAGAACGGGAAGAGGAATACAGGGGGCGTGTGACATGTGACCTAGTTAAGGAGATGATGGGGAGAGGAATGAAGAATGGGGCACATAAAGTCATGTTCTTGCCGGTCCTTTGCCGGCTCCTCCTCATTACTACCTCTGCTCCTCTTCTGGTGGCCATGGCTGCCAGCAGATCACAACTAGCTCATCATGCATCTAGGCAGCAGCCCAGCTGAAGGTACTAATGATGGGAAAAGCATGGCTAGTTGGCACGCAGCACCAAGGCAGCTACCTTTTAGAACAATGTTTTTTTTACAAATATATCAAATTAAAATCAGCAATCCAACTTGTGTACTGGAGACTAACTTTTTTAAGAGCAAGGAAGCCTATAATAAATGAAGGGTATAAAAGATAAAAAATTATTCGTAAACTGGCAGAATGATGAAAGGCACATAAGGCGTTATGCTAATGTATCTATCCACTATAATTAAAGAAAGATGAGGCAATCATACACTTGCAGCAGTAATCCTATCTTCAAGATTTAATGGTGGGCCATCAACCGATGATCGAGGAGCTTGGCTTGGAAAATTGTGCCTCCCAATATCAGATTCCAGTAACCCTGCTTTTGCCCCAGGAAATCCAGCTCTCATGGTTCCAGGAGGAAATGATGGCACGCTGCTTCTGATTCGATCAGTCAAAGTTGGACTCATGTCCTCCCAAGAATACTCTTCTTCCTCTGAAGTGAGCCAATTTCGTGCACTAGCCATCCCATTTGAATCCAGGCGCTGCATTTTAGAAACTCTTTCATCAGCATCTCGGCCTTGAGAATTCCCATAAGCGTCAATAAGTTCTCTTGCACTTTGCTTCCTGTACTCTTCATCAAGCATGCTGATTGTAGGCCGCCGTGCACCATCGTCGAAGGTCCATCTCGACCTGCCATTCCGATCAGGCAATCTTCTGGGATCAGGTCCCAATATAGAACGAGATGGTGGTAGCCTCTCTAGCACTCTCTTGGGGGACGCATTCCTAGGGAACACATCAAGAGGTGGCGACCTGGACAGGTTTCTCCTTGAAGTGTCTAATGGCCCATCTAGAATGGCATCAGATGGATGTGCACTCAACAGATGTGGTGATGTTGCCCTTATTGTTCCAGCAAGAGATCGGAGTGTATCTTGTTGATCAGGATCATCAGCATACTGCACAGTAGATTTCTGCCCATATGATTCCGAACACAGAGTATGAGTCATCATAAAGTAAAAGGCGCGTGCTACAATATAGCTTAGAATAAAACCAAAAAAAAATGAGCAGTTTTATTATCATATTGAAGTACTTGGGTTTTGTTTAACCTTAGAAAAAATAAAGCACCCAACATTGTCTCAAGCAATCTACGAAGTCATTTAGATAAGTTTGGTTGTTTAAGAGCAAACTTGCAATACTAAATCAGGTATAAGAATTGGTAGGAACTCTTGAAGACTTGGTACAGAGGCAGAGTAGGTAAGCATGCTAGAGTCTTAAAATAAATATAGCATTCCCCAAAAATATAAAGGAAAGGTTTCCCTTTGTCAACCAATCAGGAGAGTAAAACAAACAGAAGACAGTTTCTTTTTCCAAGCCAGTATTATTATGTGCCATAAAGTATACGGAGGTGTGGAAGACAGACTTGGAATAGGATACAGGAGACTAGTCATAAGAATGACAAGGAGCAACCAAAGCAGATGTGCTCTCAATACCTGAAACATTGAAGGACGTCCTCGCAAGCCGTTCGATGTTAATCCATTTATCAGATCCTCCTCCACATCAGCCATTTGCCTAGTGCCACGAACGGCAGGCTGATGCATCTGAATTTAAGGAAATATAGAGGACAAATATCAACATCAACAATCAAGTTAAAATAAAATTAACTAAAGCATAACGACTGACAGAATACACCATGTTGTGCAACAATATACTACAGTAATACACTGTGTCATACATTTCTCCGTTAGTCTAAAATTATCAAACTTGAATCACAACAGCAAACACACCAGTAATTCTACTGTCTATACTTTGTATTAACAAAAAATCTTACCACATTGGCCTGCTTCAATTTTTGTTGTGCTTCCAGATACTTGGGATTTACATGTATGCCATGAGAGGGCCTAGGAGATAGAGACTCTGATTGATGTGGATTTGTCGCTATGGCAGGACGCTTTTCCTGTGAGGGAGAAAATTGAAGGTCGTCCTCGATGCCACGAAGCACAGAAGAAGGAAACACTGGCCACCAGGTACGAAAGAGGCGCCGCATTGAAGCATACTGGCTGGGATGAACTCTACAGTATGCATCAACAAATACCTTCTGCAACCTTGCGGCAAAACGGTCTACATATTCGCGCCCTATGTTCTTCACAATACTATCTAGCAGATACAAAGATGGTAATATCTGGTCAGGTGGCACCTGCAAGAATATCGCAGAATAAATGAAAAAGAACCTTGAAAGTATAGGCACTTTATTAAAATGCATCATGCGAGAAAGAAAAAAAGTGAATTGAAGAGTCTCAAATAGCCAACAGGTTCAGAAAGAAAAAAAAGTGCAGGGCACCCTGGTAGCTTACTATCTTAGGATTATTTCCATTTAAAATTAAAGATGTTGACTCTCATCTTCAAGAAAAGCAGCAAAACAGCCTATTACAAAATATTTCTAAATAAAACCAAATCGACGACAGAACAAGAAAACAAGTAACTGACTCAATGTGCAACCAATAACCCAAAAAATGAACTCGTTTTATTGTAATTCCATGGAGAAATCAGTGCAACACATTCATATATTACAGCCTAAGCCTCCTAAAATTTCGCCTCTCAAACGGCAGTTATCAAATTGTAGTGACAGCTATTTGCAACTTCAGTGCGCAGACACCTATTTTTACTCAGTTGCTACATATCCCAACATGTGAAAGTCGGTTCCCCAATTGTACTACGCAGAAAGTTCAAGAGAAATAAACCTCATACACATAAGCTCCATTAATTCAATCCAACCTAAGAAAACTCCACACCGGTTGCTAAACACAAGTGTATGAAACAGGTACAGCAAGCAGAGTGACAGACTGGATTATTTGTACATCGCTTCCTCCAAAGGGGAACAAATCTCTACCGAATGCAGCTATTACAAAAGCTATGAGCAGAAGGTACTCCATCAATTTCACGGAATTTGTCGACTTCCACCACAAGCACACCAATCCCCAAACCCTAGCTACCACACGGCGAGACTTGACATACCACAGACTACGCAGCACCCAGAACCCAAGCTTCCTCGCAGCCAACCCCAACAAAAAAAGAGCAACTATCCCAGGAGGAGCAGAGCAAAAGGAGCAGCAAACCGACCTCGGCGACGCGGGCGCAGACGGCGTCGGCGATGCCCCTGGCGGCGAGCGCGGCGTGCTGCCCCGCGATGATGGTGAGCTCGGTGATGACCGGCTTGCAGTTGAAGGTGAGCTCCCGGAGCGCCTCCGCGTACACGCGCACCACCGCGGCGGCGCCCGGCTCGCCCCCGGCGCCGCCCGCCTCCTCGCGCAGCCGCGCGCGGAACCGCTCCACGACCTGGCCCGCCGCGGGGGCGCCCGCCATCGGGCGGGGGCAGGATCTAGGGGTCTCGGGTTGTGGGGGGTGGGGGGTGGCTAGGGTTTGGGGTGGCGGCGACGGCGAGAGGGAGGCCGAGGCATGTGGTGGTAGGGGGTGGGAGCGGAAGCGGGGAGGAAGACGGGGTCGGCGATTTACGGCGAGGATCGCGTTTCCGCGATTCTTTTCGTTTCGGCTCCGCCTTCGCTCTTTCTGTAGTTTCTGGGAGGAAATTAATTGCTGCGGTAACGGAGGTACGGCGCCGGGATGAGCCGTCCGATCGAGATCCGACGCACCCGATTGAACGGGGTGCAAGTTCTGGTGTATTACTATTCATCGGACAGTGGAGCAACTGCATGAAGAAGAGGAACCATGTTAGTATTTTTTTTTATGTACAATATACATGTGTTTGTATAATGGTAGGAAAAAGATTAGATGGTCTACTTCAATTTTAATAACCCTTCCCAGAGATCATTGAGATAAACATGTATGGAGGATTCCTAAAGAGAACTTTTTGATATTTTTTTTTGTTTCGACACATTTGTCGCGGTACTAACAGTAAATTTGAATCAGAAGGACAAGATATGGAATGATGCAATGTATTTTATACGAGCAATCATGCTTGCAATGAACGAGCTAGAGTCGCAGGAAATCATTTTGACCTTAATGGATTCATAAAGAGAACATTTTAATATATTTTTTTTGTTTCAACACGTTGTGGCGGTACTAACAGTAAATTCAAATCAGAAGGACAAGATATGGAACGATGCAATGTATATTATACGAGCAATCATGCTTGCAATGAACGAGAGTCACAGGAAATCATTTGACCTTAATGCGTGATATGCAATGCGATCATGCATTCATATCACAATGTCCGGCACATGCATCAGCAATGTTTTTCAAGCAGGAGAACCAAAAGGGTTCTTGCATGTGCTACAATTTTAGCACATCCAAATTTATGCTTCAACATAGCATATTACCAAAAATTTGTTGTAGCATGGTAAAGGCTTTGCATCACAAAGTGTTAGCACGCACAGCATCATGTGCCCAGCATGTGAATGCCCTGCTAGCATAAATAATGCATCGTGCTATGTGGTGGGGGGGGGGGGGCATCATTCCAAGGCGTTTGATATCAGGGGCTAAACTTTAGCCCTATCACATCAGATGTTTGGATGCTAATAGGGAGGATTAAATATGAGCTAATTACAAAACTAATAGCAGAACCCCTAGGCTAAATCGCGAGATGAATCTATTAATGCTAGTTAATCCATCATTAGCGAATGGTTACTGTAGCATCACATTGTCAAATCATGGACTAATTAGGCTTAATAGATTCGTCTCGCAATTTAACCTAGGGGTTGTGCAATTAGTTTTGTAATTAACCTATATTTAATACTCCTAATTAGTGTCAAACATCTGATATAACAGGGGTTAAAGTTTAGTCCCTGTCTACCAAACACCCCTGCTATATTCACACTTTCATTGTTTGGGATAGGGCATCAACAACCTGCTGGGTTCCGGCCGTTGTCTGCCACACCGCAGTTGCGGCGCCACCGAAGGTTTGGCGCCGATTTTCGGCGCCGCAGGTCGGCAAGTTTTTTAACTGCGAGTGAACTGAATTGTTCTGGCGCGCCGAAGGTTACTCACCTACCAAATAGCAACTCAAGTGGACTTGGCGTGCCGCAGTTTAGACGTGGCGCATGGTGGCTGTTAACGAAACGCGCCCCCAAATCCAAGACATCTATGGCAAAGTCTATATGTTTGTTATTCTTTCATGTGCCAAGTATGTCATCCAACAAACGGAAAAAAAACAACATAAATGCATTGTGCATAGTGATAGCAGCCTAGGCATGCTCAGAACACCTAATGGGCTAGGTGTGTTTTGGTCGGAGCATACAAGACTTTTATTCTCTCTTGGTGTGAAAAAAACCTCCTCAAACATACTTAGGGCATGTTTGGATGCTGTAATTTTGATAAATCATCATATCAAGATAAATGTAATTTTTTAGGGTTAGAAAAAAGGAAGTTGTGTGGCGGGATTGATATATTCCGATCATGCGGTGGCAACAACTCCAACCACCCCCTCACATCTCTATTTATGATATGAGGATTTTTCAATGATCGGAAAAAAGAGAGCCATCCATCCCGAGAAATCGTATACTGGAAAGAGGAAATACCTAGAGGTACCTATAGAAAAAGTACCAAATAAGTGGGACCAAGTACCAAAAACAGTGGGATCGGTACTAATTTAATTTATTTTTTAGTTACATTCCTTAGATCAACGGTCATAAAAAAATAAAGAAAAAAGTACATGTAGTACTTAACAATAATTTTAACAAAGCTCTTATGATATAACTATACTTTAGGCTAGTTTTTGGCCCATCTAAATGTTAGTTATGGACTCATTAGCTATTAGATTTGTTTTCCATTTTTTTCATTCAATTTTTCTTTCATCTTTTTCTTTGGCCCAGGTTGAGCAAATTGAGCCCATCTTAGATTTAGCCCAAATTTGTTCTATAAAATTTTATTCTTTTATATAAATTTTTGTTCCATGAGCTTCTATGATTTAATTTATTTCTTGTGTATATTTTTTCTCAGTGAGTCCTATGAGTTATTCTGTGTATATTTTTTTGTTTTCGCAAGTCAATGCATTTTGTTCTGCGAGTCCTATGATTTGTCGTTATGTATATTTTTCCCATAAGCTCTATGATTTGTTACATATGTATATTTTTATTCAGCTAGTCCCATGCATATTTTTTCTACAAGTCCTATGTTTTGTTTCATGTATATTTTTTGTTTCTCTGAATCATTTTATTTTGTTCCATGTTTATATATTTTTATTCCATGAGTTATATGATTTGTTCCATGTGTAATTAATATTTTGTTCCATGAATTTCTATTACTTTGCTCCACATGAAATTTTTTTCCAACTAAACTTTTTTGACAAGCTGAGATTCAAGGTACCATCTTGTACTTATAAGAGCCATCACTACAATATTTAAAATACCCAATATAATCATGACAAGCTGGGATTCAAGGTACCATCTTGTACTTATAAGATTGGAATTTAAAAGTAACATCCACATATTTAAATCTCAGAATTCACTGCCGGGAAAAGAGCCTTCAGTACCAGTTCTTAGCCCCCCTTTAATATCGGTTGCGCAACCAGTATTACTACTTTGGTACTAAGGGGATCTTTAGTACCGGGTCAAATAACCAGTACTAAAGGGGTATTAAAAAATAATAAAAAAAGAAATCCCTCCGCCCGCCGCCCTCCCGCCGCGAATGAGAACGAGAGGAGGAGAGAGCAGAGAGGAGCTCGGTGGCAGGGGAGAACGAGAGGAGGAGAACGAGAGGAGGAGAGAGTAGAGAGAACGAGAGCATGAGAGAGAGAGGACAAAGAGGAATAACGTGGATGGATTATAATGGGGATGGGGCGACGGGAGCTGACGGTCAGGAGGTCATTTAGTACCGGTTGGTAGCTCCAACCGCATACTAATGTGCCCGAGAACCTTTAGTACCAGGTGGAGGCTCCACCCGGTACTAATGGGAGACCATTAATATCAGGTGGAGCTCCCAACTGATAATAAAGGGGTCGGGGGGGGGGGGCGCTCCTGGGGAGCTATCTGTTAGATCCGGTACTAATGCTCACATTAGTACCGGGCCAAAAACCAACCGGTACTAAGGTTAAGACCAATGCTCAGTTTTACAGTAGTGATTAAACACTTCTTAGAGTTTAGTATATCCAGTACTAAGGGGGCATTTCCCTTTGCTTATTTTTAGCACATGTCACATCAAATGTTTAGATACTAATTAGGAGTATTAAATGTAGACTATTTACAAAACCCATTACACAGATGGAGGCTAAACGACGAGACGAATCTATTAAGCCTAATTAATCCATCATTAGCAAATGTTTACTGTAGCAACACCTTGTCAAATCATGGACTAATTAGGCTTAATAGATTCATCTCCCCGTCTAGCCTCCACTTATGTAATGGGTTCCGTAAATTGTCTACGTTTAATACTCCTAATTAGTATCTAAACATTCGATGTGACGGGTGCTAAAAATAAGCAAAAGTAACCAAACAGCCCCTAATTCTCCTCATGAACAACCAGGGAAGTACTCGGTGCATGTCTGAATCCCAAGAATACCATTTTTAAATGGAAAGCTTAATGCTGAACAGTCTTCCGTTCTTCTTTCAGACTATCCTGCAATTTTGGTTAAAGAGTAGTTCCCATTACTTCTAAACCGATTTATACTATCTAGATAGAGCCATTATACTCAGAATAAGGCCATATGAATAATGTAGAATTTCAGCAGATGATTCATGCATATTACAAATCTTGTATACGCTGATATGCAGTGAGTGATGCTCGGAAGTATTTGAAAAATTAGAGGCTAATAATCTTACCATGAATTAACTTCAACGATGGAGGTCGAAGATGACGCTGATGATGACTTTGGAGCGAGACTGCAACATGGTGGCACATAAATAAATGATGAGCGTTTTGATACAGTATCAGCTCACCTATTGATCCTGGCAATCACGTTCTCTGAAGATTTTTTTTTCAAAAAAACATTCTCTGAAGAAATAGGGATCGAGGAGGAACAAAAAGACATCAAATTTCAGGGAATCATCCTTGCACTGGTCAAACGAGAGTGCTGCATGCCGACGGGCATGGACGCAGGCAGGCGAAGGCACCAGGCTCGCCTGCTACGTGAATGGCAGCTACGCAACTGCTGCTGGTACTGCTGTTGGCCTGCTGTGGTGGCGCCGTAGAAGACGCGTGGGAGTCGTGTTTGCTTGAGGCTCCGTTTGGATCCGGATTCAGAAAATCCGGATTTTTGGATGGATTTCCAAAATCTAGATTTTTGGATGGATTTTCAAAATCTGGATCCTGGGTTGGATGGATTTTTAAAATCTGGATTCTGGGCAAAATCAAGGTGCACTTGTTTGGATTCCTATTCCAAAATCTAATTGTATGGTTGCATTCATGTAAAATCAACCTTTGAGGAGCTTAATCTAGAATCTAGATTCTGAAATTTGAACTAGAATCGGACCTGTTCGGAGGAGCTTCATATTACAGCTTATGGATTCTGAAAATCAGCTCTGATCCAAACGAGGCCTGAAATTAACCACTAGAACAGGGAAGGGGTGCTGAATGGACAACGCCAAGCTGTGAGCGGCGTCGGGGAGATGGCGAGGCGAGTGCACCTTACCGATGGTGCCGTCGCCGCTTAGTAGGATGGGAGTTCCCAAGAAGACTCTGAAAAACGCTAGCTGACAAGGCTCTTTTCAACTGCCCGATCCAACAAGACCGGTGAATCAATGGCTTTGTTTGTTTGTGCTGGCTGCATAAGCAGCTGCAGCTGCACGGGGCAGCAGGCCTACAACTCAGACTCAGAATGCTTGCTTGGCAATTGCAGCTGCAGCGCTGCAGCAGCAATCTAGCCAATGGCGTTGATTAGCGGGGCGGCGTGGCTTACTGAGAGCTCGAGGAGGGCCCGAGATCCTAACCGGGATTCCTACATTAAGAATGATCATTATGTGTGTTCTAATTCAGAAAAATAGAAAATGACTTGGGCTCTTTGCTAAAAAAAAGAAACTGATGTGGGCAACAATGATTAAAAGTTGTGTAGCTAGCTTATCTCGGAGTAGTGGTAGGAATACACACATTGGACGAATGGGCCGGGTGCCCACGCGGATAACACGCAGTCCTGCATCAAGTAGCAGTAGTGCTGTCAATTTTTTTTAACAGGTATACACATATTACTATAGCAGCCCATCGAGATTTCACGTGTGCCCCCACATATATACAATGTTTACGATGACTAAAATATCTGGCTCTCATTTCCGAGATCCCTACCTGAGCCATCTGGGACAAGATTGGTGACCCACCGTATGCTATATTTTTTTTAAAAAAAGAAAAAGAACAAGAAAAGAAAAGAGATATGGCACTGGCACGCCCCTATTCCTTAACAAGCTAGCTTATATTACATAAAAAGAAAAAGAAAATAGCTCCGTCCGATCGCAAACAAAAATGTTACTATTGGTTCCCAAGTGGTTTTCCCAAGGACCTAGCCACCTTGGTACTTGCGTCTTGGCAGCTCCGACGAGTACAAAAACAACTCCGGAAACACGCATCGAAGTGTTCGTCTTCAATCAGCGAGATCGATCAGCTCGATCGATTCACAGGGTGACAGCTTGCCCATGCGTGCGTGCTAGGTGCAGCAGTGATCACGCTCTTGCTTTGTTCGTTCTTGGGCATCATCTGATCCTGATCGCACGGAGCGACCATACGCGAGGGCGAGGCACAGGAGGATTCAAGTCTGAACTCTGAGGGTGCGTTTGGTTCGAGGGACGAAGTGGGACGGGACAGGACGATCCCACTTCGTCCCGTGTTTGGTTTGGAGACAGGTGGGATGGGGACATCCCTATGAGGGAATATTCCCTCCAGATGCGGAATGCCCCCATCCCACCAAAACGAGCGGACGGGGGCATCCCACTTCGCCCCCGTCACGCGCCGTTTGCGCGGGCGAGCTCCGGGCGAGCGCGGCCGGGAGCTCCGCCGCGGCCGGGACGTCGGCGGCATGGAGCAGGGGAGGCGGGGTGGAGCAGGGGCGGCGGCGGCGGCGGCCCTGGGGCGGCTGGGGCCCTCGGCCGGTGGGGGCGAGCGCCCTGGGCGGCGCGGTCGGGGCCCGACGTCGGCGGGGGCGAGGTCCCGAGCTGCGGGAGAGGACCGGAGGAGGCCGGCGGGAGAAGATAAGGCCGGTGGGAGAAGATAAGGAGAAGATAGGGAGGAAGAAGAAGACGTTGTTAGTATGACGAGTGGGCCCCACAAACGGTGTCTAACGGAAGGAGAAAACGGTGCTCATCCCGTCTGTCGCAATCTCTCCAACCAAACAAAAAATTGGGACGACCCCATCCCATTCAACCAAACAAGAAATGGGATCATCCCATCCTGAAAAACTGGGACGGGACCGTCCCGTTCTACGTTGTCTCCCAACCAAACGCACCCTGAAGGATTCAAGTCTGAGAGCGCGAGGACCTCCGTTTTGTTTTGGCGGGTAGCAGTTCCGTCGGCTTGGCGCGCCATCGAGCTCATCAGTGCTCAGGGGATCGCGCGGAGGCGGCGGTTTTCAGGGCGCACGCACGGGAGCGGCGGCGTGGTGAAAGCGACATCGCCGAAAGCCCTTTACCAAGCCGCCCAACCAACCTGCCCATAACAGCCTGCTAATCTGCTCTCCTCTCTCTCTCTCTCTCTCTCTCTCTCTCTCTCGGCTGCTATGTAGTGGACTCTCTCTCTAGGCTGCTACTATTGGATAAGCCCCTTCTCTTACTCGTGATTACTTTTATTATAGCATGATGATGGATTGAAGATGTTATGGGTCTGCTTAGCATGGCGCAGACACATGCTTGGACGACTTATCTAAACTAAAAAAAGGAACAGCTCATTTGGACTAGGCCACAAGAATTAGGATGAGAGGTATAATGACCATGTTGCCATCATTCAGTGTTATATTTAAGATGAGTAGTTTGCTTATTGCATTAATTACTGAGAGGAAGATGTGCACTGGAGTTGTTATGGACTTGCTATATTTGATGATTTATGACAAAACTTTATGCGCTTATATTTTGGAATGGGGAAGTATGTATCCTTAGTGTGGTCATAACTCTAGCTCCGAGAACTTAGAGCTAGAGATTATCAACTTCAAAAAATAAAACTAATCCATGGAGCCAAAAAAAACATTTTACATTTTTTGGTAACAATAGGTTTCTCGCTTCTTTTTCAACCTTAGATCTTGGTTGTTTGGATCGGGGGATTTGGACAAAGACCATAATCATAGTTCAAATCTGTTATTGTGTTCAGCTTATGCCATGGACCATCCGTGCTCTAAAACGGAACCTCAGGACTAATTTTCTTTCCACACACAATGATCGTAGTAGGACCGTTGGTGATGTACCTGGGTCATTGCAACAGATGTACCTGGGTCATTGCAACAGAATAATCAGAGTGCAAGAGGCCAAATTGGCAAAGCCTTCTAACACAGCACTTTTGGTGTGCTGCAGCTGTGATGTCACGAGCTCATCACGGCTGTTCAGTTCAGCTGCTGACCTCTTGGATTAGCAGAAGAGCCGCCGGGGTTCAGCAGGCGCCAGAGGTCAAAATTGTCCTCAGACCCCAAAGGGTTCAGGTTCAGGGTTCACCTACCTACTGAAGCCCTTGAAGCTTCATTGGCTCCCCGAGAAATTTGGGGACAGTTTCGGAATATGCTCGCACCAAACCTTTCTCTGGTCAGCGGTTTTGCATGTGCACCCTCTGAAGATGCGAATAATTGAGCCCTGGGAAATGGTGGGGTTGTTTGTAAAAATTGAACCTAGATTGACCTGAATGGATCGTTTTTTTAAAAAAAAGTAGTACGGGATGTGTTTTTTATTGTGGGCGTTTGTATTTTTTATTAGTTGGTTCCGGCTACTGCAGAGATTAGTATGCAAATGATGATCTTGATAATTAAAGATACGAAGAAGCTTCTGCAGTGCACTGCATCGATTTTGTTTGTCTGTACCTTTTTTTCCCGGACAAAAGAAAGTTAGAGAAAGAAATTATCATCCAAGGTTTTGATATCAAAAAAGAACCAAGAGAACACATGTAAATTGATTTTGTTGATATAATGGCATGCGTTTATTATTTTGTTGATATTTTCTTAAATGCATTTTGTGCAAATCTGATACCAATATATATCAATGGATTACATCATCTCATCAGTTATTCACAAATACGGGAAAAACTCTCACATCATTGATGAGATGAAAGAAAAGGAAAAAAGTTGAAAAGCGACATAAGATGTATACTCGGTGATATGAGATATTCTACGAAAGGGTGACATGCCTTTTTTTTTTAACTGAAGTAAAAAGCTTTATGAGTACATAGTTTCATGGAAAACCTTTTTTTTTAAATTACAATGTATTCTATCGTCTACAAAAGTCATGCTTCAGCCTTACATCAATGTAAAGAAGAAAAAAATATTTTTTTACAGTGAGGGTGCCATATTTTCATGCTGTACATGTACTAGCAAATATTACAAAGAACATCTGATGAAGCGTAGCACAAAAGCACCTGAGGACCCTAGCTATTTTAGATTAAAAACAAATCTGAAGAACCTAACACATAAGCTAACTAACTTAGATTATACCAATGATCAATTCCTAAGTTTTCGAACAAGTTCACATGAAATGCATGCCTCACCAGCCACTGTTCCATTCCATAAAACCCCAAACCAAACCCATGTGCACCCCAAAACTATGGTCGGGTACCCTGGTCTCCCTCCAAAAGACATTTGCACAAAAGACCCCGTACTTCCCCATCCTAACCAAACCACTCGTCAAAAGGGCAAAAAAATAAACAAAGACACGCGCACCGGCACCTACCAAGCCGCCACCTTCCTCCCCCTTTATACTCGCGACTCGCCGGAAGCGAACCGCTCCTCGTGCCACCTCCTGCTCTTCCTTGTGATCTCCGAATTCCCATCTCAGATTCCAAGGGCCGCCCGGTGCGATCCCCGTCTCTCCCCGCCCACCATATATCCAGAGGCTCCGCCCCCGCCTCGAATCCCTCGCGAAAACCCCCGCCGTCACCAGCTGCTATTGTTCTGATTTGAGCCGGGCGGATTGATCCCGGGAAGAGGTGTTGCCGTTCTTGATTGGTTTGTGGGAGGAAAGGTAAGATCCGTTCTTTTGATCCTGCAAAGTTCGTTCCTTTTTTTTATTTTTTATTTATTGTATTAGTCTGCATAGCCGGTGGATGATCTTTACGACTTTACCCCTTGGGGGAGCGCCGGCGGCCGCCGTTTGAACCACGGCCGCCGCCTTCCTTCTCCCCCCACCCCCGTTTCCGTGCCGGCCGCCACCACCTGCTGGCGCCGGCTACTTGCCGCTATAACAACACCCGACTGCACCCGTGCACCACATCACCTTCATAGTTTCTCCCCTTTTTCATCCATTTTTTTTACCTCGATTCAAGGCCAATCTATTTTTCCCCTTGTGCGTATGGGTATTAACTGAAAAAGGTGGGTGCTTTGCATGTGAAATCTGCCTGAATAGATCACGGGTGTTCGAACCCTCGTAAGAAGAAAGGTGACACCCTTACGTGTAGATTACAACTCGAAAACGATGTCCTGGATGCAATTTGTCCTCATCTCGTATTTTAGCTTTTAGCATATGGGGATCGATCGATGAGATTTTAGATGGCGGTGGCTTTGCCGTGTAGAATTCTGTAGTACTGTCTTTGCAAGAAGCTGATGACTTGTTGAGTGAAGAAAGGTTTATGTTTCGATTATTCATGATATTACTTCAAATGACACCTTTGACCAGAGAAATATCTAGAATTTCTTCGAAGCAGTCTTCTGAGGAAAGTTTTCATGTCGCTTTCTGTATAGCGCTGATGTATTGATCTGCAACACAAAGAAAGCTTTTTATTCAGAGCAACATCAGAATTTGTTTTATTCAATTTTTGAGGGAAAAGTCCAAGCTTTTGTGTCACTTTCTATATGTACTTCATATGCTGCCATCTAAAACCTTCTTTGTTGATCTGCAGAAGCCATGTTACCTTCTGTGAGGCTCTCTCCTGCCCCTGCAGCTTTCTCAGGCTCCAGCCTACGCTCAAAATCAGCTTCAATTCCATCCATTTCCAGTCTCAAACCCTCAAAATATGTGGTCTCCTCCCTCAGACCACTCTACCTTGCACCGCTAGATGGTCCGCGCACTGCCGAGCTTAAGGCTCAGAGGCAGCCACTTGAATTCCGGTGCGCAGCTTCTGCTGCTGATGACAAGGAGTCCAAGGCTGAAGTGGTGCCAGTCCAGTCAGAAGGTGCACAGAAGCTAAAGATCTCCATCTATTTTGCGACCTGGTGGGCGCTGAATGTGATATTTAACATTTACAACAAGAAGGTTCTCAATGCTTTCCCATACCCCTGGCTCACCTCCACACTCTCCCTCGCCTGCGGCTCTGCGATGATGATTTTCTCATGGGCCACCCGTCTTGTTGAGGCTCCCAAGACCGACCTAGATTTCTGGAAAGTCCTTTTCCCGGTGAGTTGGTTCTTTCATGTCCATTGTTCTTTTCTATTGTATCTGCATGGAAAAAAGTGTAACCGAATTTGTTGATTAATTGATGAAGGTTGCTGTGGCACATACAATTGGCCATGTTGCTGCGACGGTGAGCATGTCTAAGGTGGCAGTATCATTCACGCACATAATTAAAAGTGCGGAACCTGCATTCAGTGTCTTGGTGTCGAGGTTCATCCTTGGGGAGACATTCCCAGTTCCAGTCTATCTCTCTCTTCTTCCAATCATTGGTGGTTGTGCTCTAGCTGCTGTCACAGAGCTGAACTTTAATATGGTTGGTAAGTATAAATTGTTTCTTTGGTATTCTCTTCCAATTACTTGCTTAGAAATTAATGTAGGGTTTTTTTGAATTGTTAGTGTAAAGGCTAAATTTTAGAAACATGCATTTAATTATGAGCTAAATAAGGCCGTTGCTTCCAATTGCTTTTGAAGAAATTTGATTTGTGAAATTACTCTTTTGCTCTATAATCTCTATCTAGATTTCTGTGCGTTTCATGAACTTATGGAGACTTGAAAAAAATTCTGAAAAATAGATAGAATTATTAATGGTCTAAGGAACCTAGATGGAAAAAAGCTACATATGTATATTCTTGTCCTCTTTTCTAACAAATGAAACGCGTTGATGTCCTTTTTCTCCCATTTTTTTCCGTGAAGTTTCATGCCTAGATTTAAGCTTAGAGAGAGACAAAATAGGAGTTGCTAATAAGTTTGAATTGTTTTAAAGTCTTTCTCATGTTAGGTGAAACAACTGTTCTCCTTTTCATGATGTTAATGTAAACCATTTGCCTTCCACCAGGATTTATGGGTGCTATGATATCCAACCTTGCATTTGTTTTCCGCAACATCTTCTCGAAGAAGGGCATGAAGGGGAAGTCTGTCAGTGGCATGAATTACTATGCTTGCCTGTCAATAATGTCCCTTGTCATACTAACTCCATTTGCTATTGCTATGGAAGGCCCCCAAATGTGGGCTGCTGGTTGGCAAAAGGCTCTTGCGGAAGTTGGCCCAAATGTTATCTGGTAAACAAGAAGTTAATGGTTTACAATTTTCCTTCTATATTTGTCGTATTGTAGATTGTAGTATGATCCCAAACTGCATGAGGTGGCTTGAAATGGTCTCAATGTTCTTGTTATATTAAGAGGGAGACCTACTTGCATGACTATTTCTTTTACTCTTCTGTTGGGCATATACATGTTAGACTTCATCGCTGTCCTTATGAAGGACTATAAAATATGCTGGATTAGTGTCAGTATTTATGGCAATCTCATATCACAAATTTATACATGTTGATATTTTTCTAATGTGTTACTGTTGAATTTTGTAGGTGGATTGCTGCTCAGAGCGTGTTCTACCACTTGTATAACCAGGTGTCTTACATGTCTCTGGATCAGATTTCTCCATTGACGTTTAGCATTGGCAATACAATGAAGCGCATATCAGTGATTGTTTCGTCAATCATCATCTTCCACACACCTGTCCGCCCTGTCAATGCGCTAGGAGCTGCCATTGCCATCCTTGGCACATTCCTGTACTCTCAGGTAATTTGGCTGTTTTATAATTTCCACGTGGTTGCTGTTTTCCTGTATAGACTGAAATGATCATTGTTTTCTGAACTAGGGAAAGAAAAAGGAATTTATGTGTAGCGTTAGTTTTCACTAGTCAATCTGTGTCTACAGATGTGTGGTCTATGACAAACAAGTGCAAAAATTGGCATAGCTTACTTTCTTTATATGCTTAGTTGTTTTATCCTACTTTTCAATCTTGGCAAGTATCATTCAAACTAGTAGGATGGTTTGCTTTGAGGGTTAGTAACGTCAGAATAGCATAGTTGTAGGTAGGCATGAAGATAAATCTTAAAATGTTTCTTCCACATTGAAATACATACAGTACAGTGATAAGAATTATGTGCTTGCAAAACCTTATTTACAAAACTGGAAAGAGAAAATCACTGATAATCTTGTGCTGTATGGATTTTGATTCATCAAGTGAGTGATATGTATGCTAAACTCCCTGCAAAATTGCATTCTGATGCAGGCAAAGGCATGAGGTTGAAACTTTGGCAAGATCAGGAGGGCCATGGATGATGAACGTCTCCGCAGAATCAGTAGCAATCAACGAATCCAGTTTTGCTTGTGCAAGCATCATGTAGATATAGGGTTAGGTTTCCATATGAGGTCTAATAATGGATCAATGGCTGCTGTTTCCCTGTCACTCGTTTGTTGACCACAAACTGAAATCCATAGGCCATCAAGTGTGGTTGAGTGTATCCAAATAATATTGTAACGGAGTTCGCCGATGCTGTTTGTTTCCGGGTATATAATCGGTCATCCGAATCCCGGTTTCAATAGTTTGTGCTGATCAAGGGTTATTCGAATTTTATGCATTCCAGTGTTTAGCAGGGTTCACTTTCACACCATGAATACTTGAGCACCCTTCTTCATTCACCTCCATTTGAGATTGTCTGAGCTGACAAACATCAAGACTGCAATAGAATGAACAGTAGTGCTTTGTTTCGCTTTGCCTTAACTGCCAGTTTTGAAATCATCAAAGGTGCATAGTGCATGAAATATGATGCATGATGGTTGCAATCTTGAGGTTTTTTTTTGGATCTTTTTGGGGTGTGTGGGAATTCTTTCATTCTTTGTGTTCCTACAGGCTACAGCTTTTTCTGGCGGCTGCTCAAGGGCGACGTCACAGCCTCATGGGTCCAGATCCGTGGGCCTCTCTGTGGCTGCGGATGCAGCAGCAATGCCGCAATGGATCGGGCTGAGGTTGATGCTTCATTGCTTCCGTTCCGTTCCATTTTACATGGCCAGCAACTGCACAAGGCGTACTTTCTGTAGAGACCACACAATCCAGCCCGCTGTGCGAACTTTTTGAGCTACGTCAGCACACTGTTTCAGTCAACTCTTCTGGTATTTTCCCATCTAAAAATATACATGCTGTGCACCAATGGCATTAATGTAGGGCGTATTTTGGCATAAAAGTTATTAAAATTATATTTTGAACTTCAATTTCTCTTTAGATTTTAACTTCAATCACTATCATCTTTAAAATACTTTAAAAAGTACAAATTTGTTGATGCAGCTTTTATGAATTATGCCTGCATTTGACTAGTTGTTAGTGGAAACATGTATGTAGTTTGCGTAATGTTGAAACATTTCAAATCAAAATACAAGCTACAGAAGCAGACGTCTTATTTCTCAATGAAATGCTTGCTCAGTCAAGTTCTTGAAAAAAGATAAATAAAAATAGACGGGGAAGAGAATTACTATAGGGCTGAACACTTAAATATTAATATAAAAATTAGTTTGGAAAATTAGTTTTATGTTAATCGGACTCTAGCTTCTCAGAGGTAAAAAAAAAACCCTGCAAAACTACCCCATTTCTTTCTTCAAAAAATTACATTAAATTATTCCAAATATGTCCCTGGTCCTCATCTTCCGCCTTCCATCTCCCCACGTATATCCCCATCACACCACACATCCATGCATAACCATACACCTGCACTTTAAGCGAGAGGCAAATTAAAGACAGACTTCCACGCCATTTGCCGTTCCAGTTTCCTCAAGCTCTCCGTTTGATACAGACCTCAGCTAGCAGCTCACGAGTCACGAGCTCGCACGTCACGCGCGGATCGCGAGCCGCAGCCATGTACACCCTCACCCCGCGCTGCCACCTCCCGCCGCTCCGCCAGTCGCTGCCGCCGTGCCAGGCCGCCTCGACGACGACGTCGCCGCCGCCGCCGCTGCCGTCATCATCACTGTCCGCCCGGTCGCGCGCCGATCCGGACGAGCTGCGGTCGACGTGGCCGCAGCGGGCGTGGACGCTGGCGGGCTCGGCCGCCATCCTCTCCTCCCTCTCCACGTCCGCCTCCCTCGTCGCCGCGGGCTCGGGGGGCTCCGCCGCCGAGCCCCTCGCCGCGGCGCTGGCCGCCTACTCCCTCGCCGACCTCGCCACGGGCGTCTACCACTGGTTTGTCGACAACTACGGCGACGCCGACACCCCCGTGTTCGGCGCCCAGATCGCCGCGTTCCAGGGCCACCACCGCTACCCGTCCACCATCACCCGCCGGGAGCCCTGCAACAACCTGCACGCCCTCGCGCGCGCCGCCGCGCTCGCGCTGGTCCCCGCCGACGCCGCGCTCTCCGCCGCGTCCGCGCCCGCGGCGGCGCACGCCTTCGCCGGCGCGTTCGCGGCCTGCGTCGTGCTCAGCCAGCAGTTCCACGCGTGGGCGCACGAGAAGCGCCGCCGGCTGCCGCCCGGCGTCGAGGCGCTGCAGGCCGCCGGCGTGCTCGTGTCGCGGGCGCAGCACGCCGCGCACCACCGCCAGCCGTACAACACCAATTACTGCATCGTCAGCGGCATGTGGAACGGGGTGCTGGACAGGTACAGGGTGTTCGAGGCGCTCGAGATGGTTGTCTTCCTCCGCACCGGCGTCCGGCCGCGGTCGTGGGACGAAACGGGCGCCTCGTGGATGGAGGTCGCCGGAGACGATGTGGCCGCCACAGCCGCCGCCGGCGACGATGGCTTGTTGCAGACGGCGTCGAGCATCAGCTCTGACTGACGGTATGCACTGACGCACATAGAAGTATACAGCTACCGCACAGTAATTGAGACAGCACTACACAAGAATGTTGATATCAAAAGGAACTTTTTATTGTTTTAATTCATGACAGTTCTCATTTGGAGGAACAATGGTGCTAAGTAGGCTGGAGAGAAACACAATCAAAGAAAGTTTTTAGTTTTTTTTTGGTTAATCCCAACAGTATATATTCTTTCCTGTTATTTTCTCCTGTTCTGTGTAAAGATTGTGTTGTAATACTGTAGCTAGTCTGGGAAAGAGAAAGATTGGTGATATTTGAAATTCGATATCAAAATGCTTTTCCTATTGTGCTCTAGAATTTCCCTTGCCAACAGTTTTCCTGTGGTTGAAAATTCAGAGGTTTTCTATTTTGTGGTGCGAATATTTTGCGTTATCATAGCGGGATGCTCGAGGAATTTCAGAGTTCTTTTGTCTTTTCTTCAGAAAGTTCAGAGCCAGCCAAGCCACTTTCAAATGATGAGTGGCCTGAGATGATCCACATATTCAGTCTTTGCTGAACCAATGGCATCAGTTACTGGCCTACAGTTACAAGCATGGTAGAGCCATACAAACAATGCAGATTCTCTTTCTAACATAACATAATTCTCGTTCAGTACACCGTAATGTCTGTACCTCATCAAAGCTCAAACAAACTCGTCCCCAATTCAAATGGATTCAATGTAATCCCTACCTATCCGAATAACGCCTAGTTAAGAGTCAGGCTACACACTATCTGTTCAAAAGGGCATGGTCCCAATTTGTCACACCTCTTAATCTAGAGTAGCGATTTCCATCCAGACAGTCAAAGCTACAGAATGAAATAGTTGAGGCCAGAGGATGGAAGACTGACTATACGGATCCCACTGTAGGAACTACAAGTGATCCTAATGCATCACTTTCTGAAGATGATGCAGCATATTGAAACAGTAAGCATTACATTGCTGTGCACTCAAAGTGGAGCAGGTATCATTCTCTTTTCCGTGGCATTGCATCCTTGGCAGCAAACCAGCACGAAGAAAATGTAGACGACCAATCTGCTCATTAGCTGCAGTTCCGTGTAACCCACCATCTGAAAACAGTTACCATATAATTTTCAGAGATCATATCCAGGGGAAAGTCATCAAAGCAGCTTGTGTTAGCAACTTCTCTGGGTATAGGCAGATGCTAGCATCATTGTGGCCTGGAAGTGCACTGAGCTGAAACTGAATGCTCCTGATTAACTTTCCCACTCCAGAGTATAATTTGTTCATCTTTAAATAATATGGGAACACAGGGAACCAAATACTGTGAAATGAAAAAAAAAGAATAAATGAACAATCATCAAATTTTCTATGGCTCGCAAACTAGAGGTTAAGACAGTAATATTTCTAGATGCATAGAAACTTAAAAAAAAGGGAAGACTGAATGTATAATATGGCAGCAGATGCCTAGGAACAATGGAACATACCCTCAGCTTCACACCAATTTTCTTGCAGTCACTAGTCCCAACATGAGAGCAATCTAGTCTGACAACTTCCACAGTCTTAAAGGCCTCTCTCACTTTATCAACAACATTGACATAGACACCATTCCTAGCTGCACAATGCAGAAAGATTCAAACTTTGATGAAACAAATAACTCAATAACGGAACCACGTGATGGAGTTGTGAGCTCATATAATTCAAATGCTTATAAAGTAGTCTCCAACTTACTCAGTTTCGTAAGTGGTGGAGAATTTAACCCTTTGTTCCTCAATTCTTTTGTTTCCTCGAAAGTCAACCCTTCAGCAACATTTTGCACAAGCCTAGGATAAATGGGAGCTAATGGTTTCCACAACATCAATGGTATGGCAGGCCTTTGTTTTGGATCATAGTTCCGACCACGATGCAAGATAAGGATGTTTATGTTGCGGTATATGATTTTGCCACCTGTTTTATCCTGCACAATGTGCACTCACATGAGGACATGACAGATAGGCACAGAGAGAAGAGAACATATCCTAGTATTCTCAAGCATGTAGACCTCGAGATGGAAGCATATGTTGTCCATGTCAAGTGTTGGCACTCCCAGACATTTGATCCTCACAGCTTCTGCACGTTTCCAGTGGTTGTGGATGTCATCGAGCATATTGTGCGTTACACCACCTTTTCCTGAGAGCATGAAACATCATATTTATACTAGAGCACAGAAATCTTTCTAAGATAAATGGAATGTCCTTGACATGACTGAGGAAAAAAATTCAGATGCAACACCGAACCAGTATATTCTGCTAACATCCTTTACGTGCAATGCAACACATGGATTTTACATACAATTTGGTATTCATTATGATGCTTCATATTAAGATGTTAATCCAACCCATGATATTAATTGTTCAGAATGCAAAATTGATTCTATGCTATATGAGCAAAACTTGCAAGGTTTAGAAAATACTACTGCAAATTTTGATCTTTTCTACTCAAGAGAAGAGGAAACTGCAACCAAGCACCATTTCCCCTATACGCCAATGCCAACAACAACACATTTTCCTTGCACATTTCAACCCCAAAAGTGAGCACTTCAAGAGGAATTGATTGAACTTTTTGCAGATGTAAAAAGGTGACCCACACACAAATGAAAAGAGGGAGCATTCACAGACATGAGCAATCTTTAGGTTCAGTCTTTTGGAACCAATACCAACTATCTTGCTGGTACAATTTCTTTTCATAAGATCCAGCCCATTTCACAAAAATGGCACTTAACTAAGCTTAATCAAACAACTAACCAACACCAGGTTTGGTAATCTCTAACAAAAAGCATCACCAACATAAGGATACGCCATTTTGGTACTGGGAGCAGCAAAACTCACCCAAATTGATCTGCCGTGAGCAGTCGCTGTGCCGGTACCTCTCAACCAGCTCCGCGACCTCCTCCTCCGACAGCGGTTCCCCAAGAACCTCCTCCCTGCTCCTCTCAACGCCTTCTCCATCCCCGCCTCCGCCTCGCGCGGCGGCGACACCGTCCCATGGCCGGTCAAGGCGGCCGGGGCCGAAGGGCGAGAACCGGGTGGGCTCGCGGAACCCGATGGGCCTCCACGCCGGGTCCGTCTCCGAGTACGAGTACCTGAAGTCGAAGGGAAGGTCGGAGTGCGCAGGCTCGTCGGGCCTGATATTTCCCGCCAGGGCCTTGGGCTTCGGGGGCGGCGGCGGCGGCGGCGTCGAGGGCGCTCGAGGTGGGCTCTTAGGGATCCGCGTAAACGGTGGATCGTCGTCTGTGTAGGAGTGGGGTGAGGAGGAACTCAGGAGGCGACCCGCCAGGGCCTGGGCGCCATGGGTGGGGCGCCGCCATGGAAGAAGTTCGCGAGAAAGAAACATTTTTTTGTTGGGTTGGGAGCGAGAGGAGGAAGATGAACCTGGCTGGTCGTTTTGAGGCTTGAGGACGGAGCTGGGCTTTGTGGGCCCTTGGTTTGCATGGTTCGGTCCAGCCAGATCTAACCGTGAGCCCAAATTTATTTTCTTTTGGCCCACTTGAATGCATCGTATTTGGGCCATCCGAAGCCATCGCCGACCCAGGGAACCTATATGGCTTCTGGAATTTTTTTCGTTACGTGGCTTCCGATGTATAAGATTCGTGCGGTGTATATTATCCGTTAGATTTGGTAGGTACTCCGTGAGCCGCTATCGTCTTCTTCCCTTCTCCGTTTTCCTGAGCCGCAGGCTCCGTCACCGCCGCCGCTACGCCGCTCGTCCTCCCCTCTCCCCGCGGCGGCGGCGCCGCCGCTCTCTAGCTCCCCCGCTCATAGAGATGGCGTACGAGCCCCCCGCCGGGCTCCAGCAGCGGAGCAACACGAACTTCGCCGGCGCCATGGCTACAACGCTATAGATACTGAGGATGGTTACAAAATACGGATTTGCCATCTGTTGAACATTCCCCGTACACGTGACAAAACACTGAGGTAACTGCTTTCTCTCTGTACTCTCTCATGAATGATTAGTCTCCAGAGGCTAGAGTTTTGGAAGGTGCTTTGCTAGTAAATGGGCTTCCCTTTGCACCAATTTCTATATTCCTTTTTCCTGCATCATGCATTTCGATAGTTCCAGTATGGCTTTCTGAAACAATGGCTTAAGCTTGTTTACCAAACATGAAGCAGCAGAATGAACAATCGCAATCAGCATCTACTACTAACACGCCAAGGCATCCAATTGAATATTGGATGGGCAAGTTCTTAAGTGACGATGGTACTAATCCAATGAGATATGCTTTGGAAGAGAATGATTTCCTACGCAGGGTATACCAGCAATATGGATGCACGTGCTATCCATAGCATTTCAAACTTAGCAGATGGTAATATAGGAAACATGGCTGCATAAGGGGGGATTATATGGCAGCAGAACGAACATGCCTGAAAGACCACTGGCACGACCCAGAGAAACAAGTGGTCAGCATGAGAGTATACGGATGCACTACAAGAAATTTCCAACCAGTGATGAATAAAAAAGTATTATAAACGTATTTTTTCGTCATAAATCTTGATTTATAACGCTAAAGTGACACAAATCTTTCATCATTAGTCGAGCATCATAAACCGTGACCAGCGACGTTCCTTATTTTGATGCATCACTAAAATAATGACGAATGAAAATTTGTCTCACATGTCGTCATAAACTGGCATGCCACGTCGGACCACAGTCTGATATGGTATGACGGTTGTAACGAACTGTTTCGTCATAGATTAAATTAGGTCTAGTTCTTGTTGGGCCGACCCAATAATTACTATCGTCATAGATTGATTTAGGCCCAACTTATTATGCTGAGCCCAATAATTGCTATCGTCATATATTGATTTATGCCCGATTCTTCTTGGATCGAGCCCAATAATTGTTGACGTCCTAACTTAGTTTAGGTCCAATTCTTGTTGGATTAAGCACAACATATGCTGACATCATAACTTTGTTTAGGCCCAATTCTTAATGGATTTAGTCAAACAATTGCTGATGTCATAACTTTGTTTAGGCCCACGAAATAATGGGCCGACGGGGCGAGCCCACGAAATTTTAGGCCTAGTTATTTTCGGGTGTAGCCCAGGTAGCGCTTAATTGAA
Organism: Setaria italica; assembly: GCF_000263155.2. NCBI lineage: Eukaryota > Viridiplantae > Streptophyta > Magnoliopsida > Poales > Poaceae > Setaria > Setaria italica. The sequence goes on along the minus strand of NC_028455.1, from coordinate 2,988,013 downwards.
ATATAATATAATTTAATATTACATACAAATCAATTCGGATTGATAGCATAATTAATCTTTACATACCACACATACAGATAAATATTTCTCATCACACTTCACACATTATTATTCATGACCAAAGAACAAGCACAAGCATATTGTACACACAAATCACTACACATGATATCTCTTTGACAAGAACAAAGCTGGCCTGGAAACACATTGAGCACAAAACCACAATACTCATATACCAGCATAAGCAGCTGGGAGGACATGAGTAGATGCCTAAGAAACACATTGACCTTACCCTTTGAAGTTTAGCAGTTGACGAAGGAGGTACTCAGTTTCTCTTACTGCTTTCTTCAAACTCTCAATCTTTTTAAACTGCATTTTCATTGCTGCATTTGAAGCTTGTGACTTTATCTTCAAGTCGCTCAACATTTGCTCCTGTTCAACAACTTGTTGTCTAAGTTCTGCAGCTTCTTGTAGCCCTCCTAAAGAAACTTCAGATCTTGAGCTTGTAGCTGAGGCTGGCTGCACGGCCACATAATCAAGGAAGGAACTTGACTGCAAATCCTGAGGACCAGAATTTGGTATTGTAACTTTCCAAGGATTGTTTTCAATATTTCAACCTACAAGGAGCAGAACTCAAACTTCAATCTTAAACAAAGCAACTGAATAAAGTAACGAATACAGGAGCAGGATAATCACTTGTTTAGTTACATACCGCGACATGTGATTGAATTTCAGCAATGTAGGAACGTGATACTAGGCCCTACACAATAAGTATTTGGTCAGTTGTCATATATATAAGGAACATAATGTACCATGACCATAGAAATGCAGATGCCAGCCTTGCAGATAGATCTAGAGCGGCCAGGTAAGAGAAGGATCTCAAATCTAACACAATACACGGAGAAATTTACTTTTCACTAAAGAAATACTCCAGCAGCATGGGGTCGTGGCCACATCTAGGCGTAACTAGGCTCCACTCCAAACAGAAATAAATTTGAGCAAAGTGCTCTCTGGTGAAGTAGATGTAGATCCAAAAAATTGGAGGGGACTATAGAGAAAAGAAATGAGATTCTCACTTGTGGAGCTTGAAGATGCAGTGGCGCATGGTTGGACGGGGTAGCTGGTGCTTGCGCGACATTCTCGCTCAACTGCTTAGCTGCGCAAGCATGGGTGCAGCCGCTGCAAGGACGCTGGGATGTTTCTCCAAGAGTGCTGCCGACCATGCCGCACCTTGATGCCCGCCGCCTGTGGAGCTTGCCGCCGCCGCCGAGGTACCCTGTGGCCGCCAAGGTCAACCGCCACAGCAGGTCTAGTTGGACTTTAGAGCCATCAGAGAGGAGAGTGCTGATTTTGGAAATACAAGGTGGGAGTTTGGAGGGGCACTGCGGTAGCCATGTTTTTATTATTTCGGGGGAGGCGAGGGAATACCGAATTTGAAGATCCCACTTTCAAGTTCCTAGGTGCGGAATGAAAATTATGTAAGCTGCACTTGCTGCGGGATCACTGACAAGATTATGCGCTCTTATCGGACCCATTTGTCAGCGAAGCTGTGTGCATTTCATCTTGCATACAACATAGGCGGGAGACAAATATCTGGAAGAGGCCCACGCTTCAGTGAACCTGGTTGTGTTTCCGGTTGCTGACCACAAAGGGTAACAACTGCTTTCTCCAACTAAAATGTCTACACGTCTGTTTTTTTAACTCATGTGGATGTCAGGATTTTCCTTCTTTTTATCCGAACCAAAGTGTGCTTGTGTACCTATCGAATTTTGGTATGCCTACCTATGAACGAAAGCCTGCATATTCCACTCTATACTTGTGGCAGGATTCCTGATCAGTGTAGGCCTGCGTATTCCGAGCATCCACATATTTTCATGGCTAGTGTAATCCCGTGAGGTGTGAGTTGGAAGAAGGTGCACTGCGTTGTTGATCGGTCACGGTGCTTCAATAAATAGGAGTGCCCCGAAGGCCTTTGCTCATCGGCTCTTCATCTTACACGCATTGTTTAGTGGTTGTGCTAGGAGACCTACTTGGTTCTGCGTCCTGTGAGAGGTGAGCTCATAGCTTCCGCATCTTATTTATAGGTTACCATCATTGCTTGTGGTCATTGCTTATAATTTTTAGTTCTGTTGGTAAGTGTCTATAGGACGATGGCTAGTCAAGTGAACGGAGCAGGCAACTTCGATGCTGTGCCACCTTCGCAATAGCCAGGCTTCGTTGATCCATATGATCTGTACGACATGGAAGAAGCGGATGAGGATGAAACAGGGAGCTGAAGAAATCTATGTTCGCTTGGCTGCAAGACCATGGTTGCACTCGTGTTCTTCTCAATGGTCGCTTTGTGTACCCTTACTTCTTTCTTGCCCACTGGACAAGGCGTATTCATGACATCCTGCAACATACTTCTAGCATTGGTCGCTCGGGTCGTGTTACCCTGGACTTGAGGGCTAGGCATCATGCATTTGACGACTATCTCCGTGGCGAACCTCGTTTTGCTGCATTCCGTGTTGCCGCAGGTATGCTGGAATAAGCTTATGCCATATACATCTCCATGGCCGTGTCCGTTGTCTCCTCGTTGCCATGTCTGTGTCTGATGTATTGCATCTGCGTGTTGTGACACTTTCATGTAACAGAGATGACTTTATTTGTATCGTTTGGATCAGTGGTTTTAGCCTGTCGGTGCCTGGTGACATTGTTCAGTTTAGTACTTAAAATTTGTATGGTTTTATTGTTGTGCGCGCGCGTGCCTGTGCCACTGTATGAGTGTGGATCTACGGGGATGTATCATGTATGTGTACTTAAGAATGTGGTCTAATAAGAACGGTCATGGTTTGTTCATTACTATTTCAGAATAGAGGAACTTACATTGTGTATCTTCTTATATAAGCTGATAGTCCTCTATAATCTGCTCCCTATTTAAGGCACAAAAGAAATCCCCTGTTGTTCACTACCTTTGCTCTCTTCCTCGCATCTTTCCAATCTCCTCCGCTGCCTGATGAACTACTCATCCTTATGCCCAAATCCACCAGCATGGCTCAGAGCCAGACAAGCTTCTCAGAGCATACGAACACACTCTTCTCCATGGCAAAAGACCTATCCCAGGAGTTTGGCGCCCACATTGCCGTTGTCACATTCTCCCCCACCAGCAAGCCCAAAGCCTACGGAGCACCCACCGGCGACTCCGTCCTCAGCACCTACCTCCTCGAGATCCATAGCTCGCCGTCTCCAGCTAGTTCTGAAACGGCGGGGGAGGCCGCCGCTAGGGTTGACGGAATGAAGTGGGAGGCGAAGGAGACCGCTTTCCTGGCTGAGGCGGAAAGGGCGCGTTAGGCTGCCGCATGGTCGAAGATCTTGGTGGCTTAGACAAGCGCGAGGAAACTGAACTGGTGGGAGGTGGACATGGAAGCTCTTGGGGCGGACATCGTGCTGGTGTTCGTCAGGGCATTGGGGATGCTAAGGACTAACGTCCAACGCCACTTCGACACAATAAAATCATCCCGGAAGGAGAAGATGCAACCTTAATCCTTTTCTGTTAGTGCTCTCACTGCAAGATAAATCATGAAGATGTTATGTGAACTTTTATGTTACCTTAATCCTTTTGTAATCCATGCAAGAAAGATTTATATGTTCTTCTTATGTATTATATTAGCATCAATCATACATATGATCCGTTCTCAAAAAATTGAATAGGCTGGACTAACATTTGTGATCCTTTATTGGGAAAAAGATAAAAAGATGCTTGTCTGAATTTTGGTAAGGTGAGCAAGGATTTCTTTACTTTTGAGAGATAGTCAAATAGGATCACATTATTTGTTAATAATAATCCCATATTGGTTTTAAATCTCTCAAAAAACGAATGCACTATTCCAGCTACATTCTCATAAAATGAAACCTAAAATTTGATCCATCTTGGTTTCTAGAGGCATGTGAGTAGGAGAATGACCCATTGGGAATTAAATGAGGGAATAACATAAATTGGTTTCAAGTAACCATGCCTACACGAGAACCAAGGAAGACTGACTGCGTGGATGTGGAAGATGTGACATTACACGGTGCTGGAACGTGGACGGTTGCCATGTTAATTCTCGGGTACAAATTAGAATTCGTTACAGCTCAAACCAGGGGACTGACCTCATTGTGGCTCCTCATCCTCTCGTAGCTGGGAGGTGGCGCAATCATCCTCCAGTCGCCACTAGGATGCGCCATTCCCGCCGTGGGCTATTGCAGATCTTCATAACGAAGTCGTCTTTGCGAAGCTAGCGAAGCGTTGTGCCGACCATTCGATCGGTAAATACTCACCTAAAACTTACATGTGGGACCCGATAGCAGTAAAGACTTCCTATTCGATCGGTAATAGGTTCGACCCACGGGGGGAGCACATCTTCCTTTTTATTTACCACCCTATTTATTAGCTTAACTTATATGTGGGACCTTGGTTGGTTTATGCCTTTTTGCGGAGCTTATATCGTCACAAAACCACCATGTAACAACTAGTGATGATTTCTTTTTGGCTACAATGGAAACTTTTATGATGTTCCGTAACTTTGTCACTAAATTTGTTCGGATGTGAAACTTTGTGACGTTTTCAGACAGAAACGTCATAGATCTACGACGAGAACAAATGCGTCATAAAATTTTCATTATAGATCAACACATTTCTTGTAGTGGTAGATGCAAGGGAATAGGGGATGGATAATCACTCCACCCAACTCTATTTCAGTTAATCAAAGTACATGTTCATTCTGCCCTAACTCAAAAGTAGATGACAACATACCGGCGGCATCCAAAATTATGTCAGTTGAGAAGGAATCTTATAGAAGAGTAGGTTGTGGTCAGGCTAAGGAAGATGCTAATATTCAGCATGAGAATATGCAGAGCTGTTCAAGTGAACATAGTTCAAAACATGTGAACTCAATAACGTGTTTAATCAGGTAGTTAATCGTTATTAACAATTCTCATTGTTTTTAACATTTATAATTACGTTAGTTCCAACATTTCTAATTTATACTTTCAACATTTAACATTGTTAGCTTCAACATTTCTAATTATTAGTTTCAATATTTCCAATTTATACTAACATTCAACATTATTAATTTCAACATTTCAAATTATCAGTTTCAACATTTCTAGTGATCTGTTTATATGGTTCCAACAGTTGGTTTTACAAGGATCAACATTTCATATTATTCGTTTCAACAATTATGTTTATATAGTTCAACATTTCTTTTGAGAGAATTTAACTTTCCTAATTTCAACATGTACGTAACTACTAAAGATTTTTATAGAATACCTTTGATCGCTATTTTTTTCTCATCTAAACAGAATACTAATACATCACTTTATTCCTGTCACAGAGATAGATAAAGCACAACAGAGTTTTGTCGAAGGTAAAAATGCCATAATTTGTTTGTGTGATACATTTCTCATTACTAATTCAACACTTCTATATATTAGTTTCAACATTTCCTGTTGTAAGGTTCAACATTTCATATATTATATTCAACAATCTGTCAGTACACTTCAACATTTCAGATTGTTGTATCCAACATTTGTGTACATGTAGTTCAACATTTATTGAATCTATTACAAAGTACTACAATGAATCTAATTGCTTTTCAGTATTAAGAAATGTATAAATAAATATGTTTTTACATATTTTGCTAACTATGTATTCTGATTATGATGTTATTTTTGTCACTACTCAGGTGTAATATTTGACAACAAGTATTCACATTCTAAGAGGATTCACTCTCCTACTTCTACAATCTTGTTACAACTTTTCATGTAGCTTTAGGTTTGCTTTCCTAGCTACAAATTTGTATTATATTCCAGTGATCCTGCAGGTTCCAAATCATCCAACAGTTTAGCATGTAAATGTTCCTATGTTCATTCCTTACATTTAGATTTATAAAATTGCAAGTTCAAATGTCGACTTTCAAGTCCCCCACCAATTATTTCCCCCTTCTACCCACATGACCCGCAAAAAAGTCAGGTACAAGGGTAGTTTTTTAGCACCAGAAATTTAAAAATTCAAATATGTATTGTATCACAGATTGAGCGGCAAAAAAAAAAGTCAAAACGCCGAGCTGGTAGGCACTCGGGAATTCACCTTTAAAATGCCAGGCAATTCCCAAAATGCCCACCATCCTTCCTTCTCCAATTCCTTAAGTATTTGATTGATTGATTGTTAGACTGAATGTACCATTGCATGCTTATGCCAGCCGATAGATGACCAGGCTCTGCTCCAAAGCAAAGGAACCAGAAGACTTAAAGCAAATGACCTGGTCGCCTTAGGAAACGTTTAGAATCTTGAATGAAGGCAAGTCCCGACTCTTAACTCTTGTTTTATCCTACTGAGTGTGAGAGATAATAATATAACCAACCTAATATGGACTGCATTGTTTTTAAATTATTTCTTTGGAATGTGTGCTTGCTAGCTAAACCCCAAAAAGGACATAATAGTCCTTTTTGCTATTGAAATGCCACATGCCATATTCACCCTAGACAAACTACATATTCCCTAAGCTACCCCATATTAGAAACGCTACGCTAGTCGAGTCACGCCCCATAAAGGGGGGATAAAACACTGTTGGATCCTCTATGAAGAGGATCTAACAAAATATCATTCTTTTTATGAAACAAAAGCTTAGGAAGGGTTTTATCTTTTGAAAAGCATGAGTTAAAAGATAAAATGATAATAATAGCAACCGCTAGGGTGTGTTATGGACTTGGGAGTAAGGGGACGGCCTCAGTGGAGGGTACTCCGTCCCAGAGCTTAATCCGATCACATAAGGACCGGTTTATTGGGCGAGTCTTTCTTGTGAATCGTATAGCCAAACGTGCCAAAATGGCACAACCTTTGGGAGTGCCGTTTATGTGAGGCCTTGGTTCAAACCCCGCTAGCTGAACCTATTCATCCATCCCAAGGGGTCAAGGTGGGCAATGTATATGCTGGAGCAGGACCTTTGCATAATCCCAAGTCCGGTCGGCATGGGTTGACTGAGAGAGGGTTAGAGGGCCAGAGGTCCTATTTGATTTATTTTATGCGCATGTTCCCGGGATGAGATCCGTGAAGCGGATGATAGTGGCAGTATTATCTGTGGATGGACCAAGGGAATGTTGTCCAGAGATGGACACAGGCGGGTATGGATCTCGTAGGTCAGTACCACCTTTTCGCGAAGGCATGGGCTGATCGGACGTATGGGGAAAGTGTACACCTCCGTGCAGAGTATAATCTATTCGAAGAGCTGAGGCTCACGGTTATGAGCTCACAAAGTTAAATCTCCCATGATTACCTCTGAAACTCTTTGGGTGAGAATTAGTGTTTTGGAAATCATGGATGAAGGTCGTGGACCGAATTTTAGAGTTAAAACTTGCGGACTGGTAGGGAAGGTAGTTTTCCCCCTCCAAGACCACAACTTCCATTTAATAATATAATAATAACTTTTAGAGAGTCTTTGCAAAACTCACCTTTCTTAATCCACTTTGCATATGTGAGATGCTTTAGGCATAGGTTTTGCCCCTCAATCATACACCTTGTCCACCTCTCAAAATGCATATAATTACTTAATTATATGTTGGGATTTGCTGAGTACCAACCATAAGTGTACTCAGTCTTGCCTTCATCATGCAGATGTAGATCTTCAGGTGTTTAGACCATTTTGTTAGTTGATGGGCACCACTTCGTTGCGTAAGGTGAAAACCTTTCTTTTATTAAAATATACACCTTTTATTGCTTAAAATACTGAACTGTGATGATAACTGTATTAGCTAGGGACTAATACATGTGATCAGTAGGACTCCTGGAGGGAGGTGCCCACAAATAGAGTGTAAAAAATGGACTTTACTCTTATTTGAAATAAATGCAACAATTTACAGAGGTCCTGATTTTTTTCCTGCATTGAAGTGTTTTATGGCAAATCGTGCAAGATTCCAAAATTCTAAACATGATGACTAGCTGGCTCAATATTTTCGTGCGGTCTACTCTCCCATCAACTGTTGTTTTCCGGCATTTATACGAAGAGGACAGGATGTCCACGCATCACACAACTACACAAGGATGCGAGTACGCGACACAGAAAGTCCATCATTTACACGCATCTGTTGCTAATGCAGTTCTCGTATCCATTTACTATAAGTTTCTCAAGAAAAATGATCTATGTGCTAGCTTGGTTCTCTACTTTAATACTCCATCTATCCCAAATTACTATTCATTTTGACTTTTATAGTTATATAACTTTTGCTACGTATTTAGAAAAGTCAAAACAAGTAGTAATTTAAGAGGGAGGGAGTCTATATTCTAATGGATGGTCATTTTTTTTCCACTTTTCAGTTTTCTTGCACGCAAGGTATCAACTCATCACGATTTTCAACGGCATACAAATAGACCTTACGTGTGCTCATATTTCTATCTTAGTCAACCCATAGAGATAGGGATAGATGTGCTCTCCTGTGTACCCTTGAGTTTAGAAGCAATGCAAGCAATGATTTGACTGCTTGAGGGAAGAGTAGAGGGCATAGCCTCTGGCCTCTGCCCTAGCTAGGGCTTGTCGGGGAAAGAAAGAATGCATGGCTCTAAGAATTTTTGAGACGATGTAATTCAAATTTGAACCAATTAAGTCTCACTCAATTCTTTTCAGCGCTGCTAGAGTCAGTAACTTCTGACGAGAGCACTTTGTGCCGGGTGCTCGAGACCTCGAGTAACATCCGACGAAGCAAACTACTTCTGTTCCTACTGATACACGGATGGTCGAGGCAGGGCCACGCGAGCCGTCCATCGCGACGACCTCGGCACCTCGCGTGCTCTTGTACTCTTCTTCTTCCCTCTGCCAGCCTGCGTTACTTCCCTGTCAGATCACTAATCCTGATCCCGCAAGAAGTCGTCGCATGGGTCCCTGTCAGATCACTAATCCTGATCCCGCAAGAAATCGCCGCATGGGCGCTTCGCACGCTAATTTAATTTCGGAACTCTTATAAAATGCATAGACGACATACTGCGCTGCACGTTCTCAAGCATCGAGCTCAAAACTCGTTAATGTCGAGTTCTGCGTCGGCACCGCTGAGCCAGGCTGAGTCGGCAACTCGGACGACGCCGACAATGTCGTCGACTGCTGCGTCCAACGACGTTATTCCGGACGAGCTGCGGTCGACGTGGCCGCAGCGCGCGTGGACGCTGGCCGGCTCGGCAGCCATCCTCGCCTCCTTCCTCACGACAGCGCGCCTCGTCGGGGCCTCCGGCTCCGCCGGCGCCGACCTGCTCGCCGCGGCGATGGCGGCCTTCGCCGGCTACTCCCTTGCCGACCTCGCCACGGGGGTGTACCACTGGTTCATCGACAACTACGGCGGCGCGGGTACACCCATCCTCGGCGCGCAGATCGTCGCGTTCCAGGACCACCACCTCCACCCCTCCGCCATCACGCGCCTGGAGCCCTGCAACAACCTGCATGTGGTCGCCGGCGCGGTGGCGGTCGCGCTGCCGGCCGTGGGCGCCGCGCTCTCCGCCGCGCGCGCCCATGCGGCGGCGCACGCGTGCGCCTGCGCGTTCGCGGCGTGCGTCGTGCTGAGCGTGCAGTTCCACGCGTGGGCGCACGAGAGGCGGCCGTCGAGGCTGCCGCCCGGCGTCGCGGCGCTGCAGGCCGCCGGCGTGCTCGTGTCGCGGCCGCAGCACGCCGAGCACCACCGCCCGCCGTACAACACCAACTACTGCACCGTCAGCGGCATGTGGAACCGGGTGCTCGACGGATGCAAGGTGTTCGAGGCCCTGGAGAAGGTGATCTACCTTGCTACAGGTGTCAAGCCGCGGTCGTGGCGTGGGGATGAAGATGTGAAATAATGGGCAGAATTCAGTAGAGGTGACGATGGCTTGCTAATGATGATGCTGATGAGCATATGCCACACAAGGGACCAAAGGCCATACAACCCAAGAATTCGTAAGTAATGATTCATGTATCAACCTTTTTCGACCCAGTGCTGAACGAACATCTTTAACTGAACTGACGACGACTACATGCGTCAACATTTGGATAAAGTAGCACTCCTACAAAACGAGCTATCTCTAACGGGCTATCACTGCTGGTTTTATGCGAACCGGTGGTGATATCCTCTTACTGTCAGTTTATAACTAGATAGGGGCAGGGATCACAAAAACCGGCGCTGATGATACTTTTCACCGCCAGTTGGAGGTGGGAATTTAACATTGTCCAGCTGTGAAACGCAGCGCGAACCCAAAAAAATACAATCCACTTAAGTTGCAAGTCTCGCATCCGTTCCCTAGGCTACTCTCCTCTCTCCCTCATGCCAACACTCTCTCCCCCTCTGCCGCTCCCTCTCTCTCTCACGCACGCCTCCCACCTCTCCCTCCCTCCTTCTCTCTCCACATCTCTCTCGATGCCGGCCGATGCGGGGATCATCAGCCTCCCCTCTTCCCTCTGCTCACCCCTCACTCGCTGGGGCAGCGAGGAGCGACGGCGGGATGAGGAGTGGTGGGGAAGATTTGGAGCGGGAGTGACGGGGATCTGGCTAGATGGGCTTCGGCGGCGCGGTGGGGGCTCTAGCGGAGTTGGTGGCGCGTGTGCGGTGGGACTCCAGGCATGTGGCTTGTGCGTTGCGCAGGGAGGCCTTGCGCGGCAGTGGTTGCGACGGTCGAGATCTGGCGGCGGCGGGCGTGGCGACCGGATCTGGCGCCCCTCATTTCTCCCCGGTGTGCCACCATGCCTCTCTCTCTCTCCCTGTCTCTAAGTGGCGACGAGGCTCGTCTCCTTCAGTACGTGCTGGGATGAGGTGCGGCCGGTTGGGAGCGGTGCAGGCATGGTGGCGGCCGAGCTGGTGTGGGGCCGGGAGGCATGGCTTTTTTTGTTTTTTTAGTGGACATCACCGCCAGGTCTAGCACCATTAGTTATTGAAGGGGAAGAGTACCACTGACAACCTTTAACCAACTATGCCAAAAACCAGCGGTGATGTCGTTTTTGGGTCCGGCAGTGATGTATATGGCCCTTTGTAGTAGTAGTTCAGAGTATTTTCAATTGATTAGTTCTGCAAGATTTCGCACTATATGTATTTTTTTGCTAGTGACCTTTCAGTGAAACACTTGGGTGGCAAACCCAAAAGTGAACGAAGGAGTGTAAAATTTTACTTTTTTCTTTTGTTCATATATAACAAAAATTCACTATTACAAGAAGGGTCGATACATATCAACAGCATGGTAAAAGGTTTTCAAAAACCATATTATTATAATAATATTGCAAACTAAAGACCAAGTAGATAATGAGCGAAGAAGAACAATGATATTTTAATGGGAGTCTAATAAAGAAGAGAAGGGGTTGTACCTCACTACAAGTGGTTGATTTCCAGACTTCCTTTTTGCTTGCGACCAAAGCTAAACCCGAAAAGATTCCACAGGCTGGATAATCTAGAACAACCGAATATCCCATATATTCAGATGGCCAAATAAACTTTGCTGTGGCCTTCAGTTGTCACTACATTTTGTTTTAGTTACGGTATCAATGGCCCATAGTCAAACTTTGCTGTGGCACATAGTCAAACTTTCAAAACTATCAATGGCTATGTAGGTACGGTATTGTTTCAAAACCTGGAAATCATATATATGAGATATTTCTTAAAAAGTTAATTTAAAATAAATATTGTTTTTTTATCAAAGCTGTGTTTGATGCACCACATCGATGTCACTAGAGGATGGGTAAGGAAAAAGGTCGGCACTACGGAAAGAGAGAGACATGCGTGTAAGACATTTTAACCAACGGAAAGGATGATCAAGACCTGCAGCTACGTTACATTCACATCAGTTTGACAAATTAGAAGTTGAAAAGGACTTGATCAGGCTTACTGCGGGACTGTCACTAGTAGAGAACTTACCTTCCATGCGTCCCATTTTATTCCAGTTTAAAGTTGGCCCGGGACAAAAGGTTCACCAACCAGGACTAAAGCTCGGTCACTGGCGGGGGGCTCACCAACCGGGATCTTTTATCCTGGTTGCAAAGGCTAGTGAAAAAAAAGATCCTGAGAGGCCTTTTATCCTAGTTTGAAATACCAACCGGGATAAAAGATCCCTTTTATCCCGGTTGGTGTTACCAACCGGGATAAAAGGGTCGAGGGCCTTTTATCCCGATTTGTAATACCAACCGGGATAAAAGACCCCCTTTTATCCCGGTTGGTGTTTCAAACCGGGATAGGACCTTCAGCCTCGCGCATAGCTTCCTTGCGATCTCACCTACACAGCACATCTGACTATATAGGGGATGCAATCCTTTTGTATTAACTCGTGGGGGGGCCCTTTTATCCCGGTTGGTGTTTCCAACCGGGATAAAAGGGCCCCCCCACGAGTTAATACAAAAGGATTGCATCCCCTATATAGTCAGATGTGCTGTGTAGGTGAGATCGCAAGGAAGCTATGCGCGAGGCTGAAGGTCCTGGGTTTGAATCCCACGCAACGCGCACACGCATATTTTGCGTGAAAAATCGTGTGACTTGTGACTCGCGACATGCGCGTGTGGGGGGCCTTTAGTCCCGGTTGAGTGACCCGGGACAAAAGACCCCCCTTTTGTCTCGATTGGTTTATCCCGGATGGATTTTTGGGAGATTTGCACCCTACCAACTGGGACTAATACCGAGTTCTCTACCAGTGTGCGTGGACAACGTGGCAATGCCATTATTAGCGCATTTATTCAAGGAAGATAAAGGAAAAAATATAGAGCTATTTACGTGTATGCGGTTGGCAGTTTGTTGTTATTTTTTGCTTTGAATCCTAAACTTGCCTTCTGTGTGCATATGAATTATGTCATTGGCCAATGGCACAACAAATTAAAAAGGCCATCAAGAGTCCTGTGACTCACAAAACAATTCAATTGACAAAGACACAAAAATGAGTTGGGATGGCAAAAAAGTCTCAGTAGAGCAATTGTTTCTGTGTGATCTCTTTATAACAGTCTTATTTAAACTGTAAATTATATTTTGTAGCATGTGATCTTCTGGTCACAAATGTATTACAACGTCGAGACTTCCAAGAAATAAATTGAGAAAATAAAAAACATTAAGAACATTTTGTATGAATACAACATCGTGAATTTAGTTGTGGTTGTCACTCCAGAACTGAGCTTGGAGCCAGTCTACAGTCTTCTTCTCCACTTGAAATGCCTTGGCTAGGACGTCATCTGAGATCGGTGGCTTTGATCCGAAAACAGCATTGGCAATGGTAATAGCACCAGGGTTCTGGCTACTAAGTGCAGCAATTGCAACTGCTGGCTTGTCAGGGCAAGGGTTGAATTGGAAGTGGATGAGCCCTTCTGGGAATACGAACACATCACCCTTGTTGAGCGTTTTGGTGAACAGCTTGTTATCTTGGTTCGATGTCACGAATCCCACATAGAGTGTGCCTTCCAACACTGTTAGGATCTCAGTAGCACGAGGGTGTGTGTGAGGAGGGTTTTCGCCTAGTGGAGCATAGTCAATGCGTGCTAGGGAGATTCCAAGGGTGTTGAGGCCAGGGATCCGCATGACATTGATCAAGGTCACATTGGACCCAACCTTGCTAACTGTCGTGTCCCTTGGCTTGTCGAGGTTGGCTGCTAGGAAGAAGTCATCTGCCTTGACGTCCTTCGGGTCTTTGCACACAAATCCATTGACACGCACTGCATCATGGAGGGGAACACATGTTGAAGTTATGCCCAAAAGCTAATAAGAATTGAAGTCCGACATATGTTTGATTACATGTAATTATACATATAGTTTGTACAATTACAAATAATTAACAAATGTTCGGATGATATATGTGAAGGTACATACCATGAGAATCCTTGTCAGCAACGCAGAAATCCTGCAGAGGGCTTGGGTCCGAAGCAATCGCTTGCCATGAGAGCAGTGCAAGAAGAGCGGTCAGAACAAGAAAGGTGGTGGAGGAGGCCATTTGGTGTATTTCTGTTGTTCTTATTTGGCTTGGTGGTGTTTGGGTTTCTGCTAGCTGTTTGATGCTTTGGCCCTGGGGAGGATGGACGTGTATATATAGAAGCAGAAAGAGTAGGTGAGGTTGGGAATAAGTCAACCAGAAGATGAGCAACATTGCTAGATTGAAACGGTCGTTATCAGGTCGAGTACATGCTCTGACCATCTGCAATTGTTTATTTGCATCAGTCAAACTCGACGAAGTTTCCTCGAGTTCATCCTTTTTTATGTATGTGTTTGGTAACTAATCAGACGTGGTCATGCATGGGACTATGCAACACTGTTACTTGTTAGTATTCTTTTGCTCTCATATTTCCTGATGGATAACTGTTGTGTTTATTAAAATTTTACACCACGATCACAATTTTACACGGTCACCTCATCTGGGTCTTGGGAGTAGATATTGCATTGATTTACTCATCAAGAACGTGTTGACCAAATCAAATAGGTTCTTTCTCGGGATACACTACACCTGAGACAATTTCTGTTGGGCAACCTGCTGAATGACCTCTTCAGAGTCTCAGCTGCTATATATATGCATGCAACGCCTCCATGGACAAAGCATCAGCTAAGTATAGATACATATACACAACAGGCAGCTCCATAGAAGAGAGAAAACTCCTGTCTAGGTTGCTAGGCATGGCCTCCTCCAACTTCTTTCTTCTCACCGTTCTTCTCGCCTTGGCCGCTTCCGGTGCCATAGCATCGGATCCCAGTCCTCTCCAGGACTTCTGTGTCGCCGACAAAGACACGCATGGTATGTGCTTCAGTCTTCATCTTAATCATAACACGTCTGTATCACATCATGATTGCGTGGTTCATAACGAAGCTGAAATGAAAATTGAGAAAGTTTATACCGCCTTGTAATGAAAATCACATGGCGTAGTACACGTTTGATGATGAGCCTCCCATAACACATGTATGTTGCTTCATTGATGCAGTACGTGTCAACGGGTTGCCCTGCAAGGATGTGAAGGATGTTAAGGTCGATGACTTCTTCCTAGCAGCCAACCTTGACAAGCCTGGGGACACGACGAAGAGCAAGGTCAAGTCCAACGTCACGTTGATCAATGCGATGAAGCTCCCAGGTCTCAACACCCTCGGCATCTCCATGGCGAGGATTGACTATGCTCCTCAAGGACAGAACCCTCCACACACTCACCCCCGTGCCACGGAGATCCTAACAGTTCTTGAAGGTTCACTCTACGTTGGTTTTGTCACGTCTAACCCGGACAACAAGTTTTTCAGTAAGATGCTCAACAAGGGAGACGTTTTTGTGTTCCCGCAAGGCCTGATCCACTTTCAGTTCAATCCAAGTTATGACAAGCCAGCGGTTGCCATCGCGGCACTAAGCAGCCAGAACCCTGGGGCTATTACCATTTCTAATGCAGTGTTTGGGTCGAAACCACCGATTGCGGATGATGTTCTTGCCAAGGCGTTTCAGGTGGACAAGAAGGTTGTGGATTGGCTCCAAGCTCAGTTTTGGGAGGACAACCACAACTAAGTCAAGAATGCTTTCATCATGGTTGCTTAGCTGTGTAATAAGAAACAACATTGATTAATTTTATTTCTCTATATGATGTTGCAAATTACTCCCTTATAGATTGTGTAAAACATTGTATGACATCATTTGTAAACTGCAAATCATATATGAAATGCAGTTGTTAGTTAATTGAGATGCAATATATGGTTTTCAGCTCTCATATTCCAAAAAGACAATCACATCATGATGCAGAAACGTTGAGTAAGTTTGTGCAAAAGCATGGGACCCATGCCGGTCTTCTCTTGGATCAAAGAATTTCAAAACTCCTGTGACACACATATTCCGTAAAGACAATCGGATCATGATCCAGAAATGTTCGACATTGGATGGTTTGCATGACGATATATGCACTCTGACTTGTGTCACAAGCTTTATGCAGGTGATTTATGTTGCCAGCTTCAATTAGTGGAACCCTATGTATCTCTTTCATTTTGCCATCAAGTTCATTATTTGTGATAGATGTTTCCTGATGGGCAACATCTCTTGCCATGACATCACTTTCATGAAAAGCTAGTATGAATGCGTTGAAAAAAATAAAATATGATAACGAAAACACAATAGAACTGTTTTTTTGAACATATATGGTGCAGCTTAATTATTTAGAACATTCGCAAAAAAAAAATTTTAGAACATATGGGGCTACCCTTTCCTAAGTCATACTATTTAAATTAGCAATGATTATTTATTGTTAAACATGCAAGTAACTTTGAAACTAGAAGATTCATCATGAAAAGTGATTTTATGATATAAACTTAATTGTCGAGTCGCATTTATCAAACTATTAATTGTGGTGACTGGCCATAGAGGGCCCGGGGGCGCTCTGCTTCGCGGGCAGCTCAGGGACGCAACACACGGCAACGGAGCTCTAGGCAAGCGGCAGACGGAAGCTGTTGCAGCAGGGGGGGGGGGGGTCGCAGGCGCATGGGCTCGCCCTTTTATAGGCGCGCAGGTCCGTGCCTGCCTTGGCGCGCACGCTGAGGTTCGGCGGCGCCTAGGCGCAGCTACGCTCGGCCTCGAGTTGCCGGTGGTCGGTGGGCCTAGTGGGCCAGGCCAGGCAGTTAGCTATGCCGGGTTGGTGCGGGTTGGCTGGAGAGGGTCGGCCCCCAAAGACTCGACCGATCGATTAGATTTTTTCTTTTTTCTTCAGAAATGATTTCTCGTGAAAGAAAAATCGAGAAAAAAATCTAGATAATTCGATTAAACCATGAAAAATACTTTTGAAAATCTCAAAAAATCTTGGAAAAATCCCATAGATAGATTGGGATATGAGGAATCCAAATAAAGTACTTGGAGCTCATGAAAAAGATTGTAGAGCCTTCTAATAAATAGATTTATCTATAGGAAAATGAGTGCAAATTCTAGAGAAAGCTGGGAAATACCCAGAAGAACCTGATCATCGTCTAAACGCATTTTAAAATATTTTGCACTCAAGAAACACCAAGATGCATTGGCATAAATGCAACATACAAAGAACGACCTTGTTTAATTTAAAACAAACGACCAATTGTTTTCCTATAATAAATTTCCTGTCAGGAAAATAAATGTTGGAAAATTTTTAAAATTATGGGAAAATCATTGTTTAATTATTCTTTTTAATCATATCCTGTAATCCAAAAATTTCAAGGTGTGACAATCTGGTCCAAAGAAATTTTTTTTTATGGGAAAGCGGACTATCCCTTGCAGAAATTTTTTATTTTACCAATGGCTGTGAATTTATTTTGGTGCCCCCTTGCAGTCGATAGGTGTAATATCTACTTCACTGGTATATAAGTTTATAGTGCATATAAAATTTATTTTTGATAACTGAATATAATGGAGAAATAAATTTTCACCTGCTAGGTACGTATAACTGATCAAACTAATTAGTCATACATGTGCAATGCTGTGTCCACGGTACCAATAAAATATTTGTTACGAACTAAGTTAGAATAATCAGATCAGTTAGTGATTTGCGTGCAGACGGTTATCTGTTAAGAAAGTGTCAGCGCATGCATGAACCTATCCAAATTAAATGGCCATGTCTTACAATTAACCTAATAATTCACAAGGTTTCTTTTTACCTGGATCACAGAACCGATCAGCACTATCGTTTTGTATTGTCATCCATGACGATAGCTAGAAACACATTATATCTACATGATCTCCAGTTTATTACTACTAGGTTACTTCATCAGGCGTCCTGGGCGTAGATGACCTACACAAGACCGTGTTGACAAATTCAAATAGTTGCTTGCGTGGATTGCACTATACCTGAGACCATTTCAATATAGTGCGCCGGCCCTGCTGATTGACCTCTTCAGACTCTCAGCAGCTATATATAAGGATGAACCACCCCCAAGGAGAAAGCATCAGCTAGCTATTGCTATACACACAAATTCCGAGACAAAACCAGGAGCTCCCTAGCTTGCAAGAAGAAAGCAAACTCCGAGGTTGCTAGACATGGCCTCCTCCAACTTGCTTCTTCACTTTGTTCTTCTTGCCTTGATCGCTTGTGGGGCCATGGCTTCGGATCACGGTCCTCTCCAGGACTTCTGCGTCGCAGACAAATACTCGCCTGGTATGTACTTCATCTAAGAAAACATGATCACATTCTGATGTTTTACAGCAAAACCTGAGAATAGCTTCCTAACACATGCTTATATGCTGATGCAGTACGTGTCAACGGGTTACCCTGCAAGGATGTGAAGGATGTTAAGGTCGATGACTTCTTCCTAGCAGCCAACCTTGACAAGCCTGGGGACACGACGAAGAGCAAGGTCAAGTCCAACGTCACGTTGATCAATGCGATGAAGCTCCCAGGTCTCAACACCCTCGGCATCTCCATGGCAAGGATTGACTATGCTCCTCAAGGACAGAACCCTCCACACACTCACCCCCGTGCCACGGAGATCCTAACAGTTCTTGAAGGTTCACTCTACGTTGGTTTTGTCACGTCTAACCCGGACAACAAGTTTTTCAGTAAGATGCTCAACAAGGGAGACGTTTTTGTGTTCCCGCAAGGCCTGATCCACTTTCAGTTCAATCCAAGTTATGACAAGCCAGCGGTTGCCATCGCGGCACTAAGCAGCCAGAACCCTGGGGCTATTACCATTTCTAATGCAGTGTTTGGATCGAAACCACCGATTGCGGATGATGTTCTTGCCAAGGCGTTTCAGGTGGACAAGAAGGTTGTGGATTGGCTCCAAGCTCAGTTTTGGGAGGACAACCACAACTAAGTCAAGAATGCTTTCATCATGGTTGCTTAGCTGTGTAATAAGAAACAACATTGATTAATTTTATTTCTCTATATGATGTTGCAAATTACTCCCTTATAGATTGTGTAAAACATTGTATGACATCATTTGTAAACTGCAAATCATATATGAAATGCAGTTGTTAGTTAATTGAGATGCAATGGTTTTCAGCTCTCATATTACGTAAAGACAATCACATCATGATGCAGAAACGTTGAGTAAGTTTGTGCAAAAGCATGGGACCCATGCTGGTCTTCTCTTGGATCAAAGAATTGCAAAACTCCTGTGAAACGAATATTCCGTAAAGACAATCGGATCATGATCAGAAATGTTCGACATTGGATGGTTTGCATGACGATATATGCACTCTGACTTGTGTCACAAGCTTTATGCAGGTGATTTATGTTGCCAGCTTCAATTAGTGGAACCCTATGTATCTCTTTCATTTTGCCATCAAGTTCATTATTTGTGATAGATGTTTCCTGATGGGTAACATCTCTTGCCATGACATCACTTTCATGAAAAGCTAGTATGAATGCGTTGAAAAAAATAAAATACGATAACGACAACACACTAGAACTGTTTTTTTGAACATATATGGTACAGCTTAATTATTTAGAACATTCTCAAAAGAAAATATTTAGAACATATGGGGCTACCCTTTCCTAAGTCAAACTATTTAGTAATGATTATTTATTGTTAAACATGCTAGTAACTTTGAAACTAGAAGATTCATCATGAAAAGTGATTTTATAATATAAACTTAATTGTCTAGTCGCATTTATCAAAATATTAATTGTGGTGACTGGCGAGTATTAGGTACTACTGACTTCTTGTTAATGTGTGCCTGCAAGCTGTTGTACCATTCTATGTCTTGTTTGGATATTAATGTAAACAATATTTTTCTTCAACACAGATTGTCTTGACTTGTACCTCAACTTATTATATTGTCCACAGGCCTGCGAGCTTGTCAACAAACTGGTTCCGGTTCTTGGCTGACGTGACAACTTTTTGTCTTTGATCGGCTGCGTTTTGAACGATGTCGACATTTCCACAGGCCGCTAGCACTGCTCCTGCTTCAAGATCTTGACAAATGGGGTCTTATTATCAGGACCACACGCAACATTGGAGACTTGAGAATTATGCTGCGTCCAAGTAATCTCATGACGTGCAAGAAAAAGAAAGGAAATATTCCTTCCGTCCCAAAAAAATACAACTCTCACTTTCTAAGAAGTCAACTAATTTTAAATTTGACCAAGTTTATTTTGTGTCCCAAAAAGAATACAACTCTCACTTTCTAAGAAGTCAACTAATTTTAAATTTGACCAAGTTTAAACAAAATAGTACTAACATTTATGGTAGAAAATAAATATCAATAGATTAATCATGTAATATATTTTTATACTAAATCTATTTGGAGTCAAACTTGAAACTGTCCGACTCCTCGAGAAGTGAGAGCTGTCACACCCTGAAAATTTTGAATTTCATGATGTGATTAAAAGGAATAAATAAACCATGATTTTGTCATAATTTTAAAATTTTTCCCAACATTTATTTTTCTTTACAGAAAATTTAGAATAGGAAACAAAATAATTGTTTATTTTTCGAAATTAAATAATGTTATTCTGTGTGTGTGCATGCATGCCGATGCATCTTGGGTTTTTTGAGGGTAAAAGTTTCAAAAATACGTTTAGATGATGTCCATCCAGCTTTTTCTGTAATTTATTCTCATTTTTCGTAGAACTAAATCCAATTTTTGGAAGAATATAAAATCATTTTCACGAGCTTGAAGTCTGGGGTAATCTTACCTGAAAAGGGCAAGAGGGGTGGCGGCAGATGGGGTATAGCCCAGTCATCTTGGGAAGTGGACTTGGCTAAGATACTAAACCCACTAGGGAGGGCTATGCTCTGCTACTGATTCGGAAACCTTAACGGGTTACCACTTGGTAGCGAATCTTTGTAAAGGTCTCGTAGCGTTCCTATGCGGTCACACCTCGGTAGTGTGATGAGTGCTTGATCAGCACAACATGGTTGGGTCCAAAGTTCTTTTGAACTTTTATGCGACTTATGGGTAAAGATGTGCAATCTTTGCAGAATGTAAAACTGATCGATTAGCCATACTCATGGTCAAGAGCGGCATGGACCCTCACATGATTAATATACTTGAAGGTGGACTTAAATTGTGGTTATGGTTGTGCCATATTCTTATAGCTTATGTTTATGTTAAATGTGGGTTGGTATATACTTATACCTTAATCAGGTGCTAATAAAAATATGACCAACTAAAAATGCTTAATGCAGCAAACCAGTCAGCCTTTCCTTTTTTAAGGCTTGCATTCATATTTTCTCCACACTTGCTGAGTATAACCAACGTTGCTCAGAAGAAGAAGCTGCTATGAAGTTGTTGTGAAGATGATCTTGGGTTCTAGGCGTATGCAGCCCCAGTCGTTTGCCTGTGAAGTTTGGAGCCTTTGTTTCCACGATTAAGCATAAATCTCTAATATACACTCTTATTCCTTTACGTGATACTGTTACTGTTATTCAATAATGATGCCACTATATATATATGTATGAAACTAGATCCTGACATACATTTGGATAAAGTAGCACTACTACAAAACGAGCTATCTCTAACAGGCTATCACCGCCGGTTTTATGCGAACCGGCGGTGATATCCTTTTATCGCCGGTTTATAACTAGATAGGGGTAGGGATCACAAAAACCGGCACTGATGATACTTTTCACCGCTGGTTGGAGGTGGGAATTTAACACTGTCCAGCTGTGAAACGCAGCGTGAACCCAAAAAAATACAATCCACTTAACTCGCAAGTCTCGCATCCGTTCCCTAGGCTACTCTCCTCTCTCTCATGCCAAGAGTCCTGTGACTCACAAAACAATTCAATTAACAAAGACACAAAAATGAGTTGGGATGGCAAAAAAGTCTCAGTAGAGCAATTGTTTCTGTGTGATCTCTTTATAACAGTCTTATTTAAACTGTAAATTATATTTTGTAGCATGTGATCTTCTGGTCACAAATGTATTACAACGTCAAGACTTCCAAGAAATAAATTGAGAAAATAAAAAACATTAAGAACATTTTGTATGAATACAACATCGTGAATTTAGTTGTGGTTGTCACTCCAGAACTGAGCTTGGAGCCAGTCTACAGTCTTCTTCTCCACTTGAAATGCCTTGGCTAGGACGTCATCTGAGATCGGTGGCTTTGATCCGAAAACAGCATTGGCAATGGTAATAGCACCAGGGTTCTGGCTACTAAGTGCAGCAATTGCAACTGCTGGCTTGTCAGGGCAAGGGTTGAATTGGAAGTGGATGAGCCCTTCTGGGAATACGAACACATCACCCTTGTTGAGCGTTTTGGTGAACAGCTTGTTATCTTGGTTCGATGTCACGAATCCCACATAGAGTGTGCCTTCCAACACTGTTAGGATCTCAGTAGCACGAGGGTGTGTGTGAGGAGGGTTTTCGCCTAGTGGAGCATAGTCAATGCGTGCTAGGGAGATTCCAAGGGTGTTGAGGCCAGGGATCCGCATGACATTGATCAAGGTCACATTGGACCCAACCTTGCTAACTGTCGTGTCCCTTGGCTTGTCGAGGTTGGCTGCTAGGAAGAAGTCATCTGCCTTGACGTCCTTCGGGTCTTTGCACACAAATCCATTGACACGCACTGCATCATGGAGGGGAACACATGTTGAAGTTATGCCCAAAAGCTAATAAGAATTGAAGTCCGACATATGTTTGATTACATGTAATTATACATATAGTTTGTACAATTACAAATAATTAACAAATGTTCGGATGATATATGTGAAGGTACATACCATGAGAATCCTTGTCAGCAACGCAGAAATCCTGCAGAGGGCTTGGGTCCGAAGCAATCGCTTGCCATGAGAGCAGTGCAAGAAGAGCGGTCAGAACAAGAAAGGTGGTGGAGGAGGCCATTTGGTGTATTTCTGTTGTTCTTATTTGGCTTGGTGGTGTTTGGGTTTCTGCTAGCTGTTTGATGCTTTGGCCCTGGGGAGGATGGACGTGTATATATAGAAGCAGAAAGAGTAGGTGAGGTTGGGAATAAGTCAACCAGAAGATGAGCAACATTGCTAGATTGAAACGGTCGTTATCAGGTCGAGTACATGCTCTGACCATCTGCAATTGTTTATTTGCATCAGTCAAACTCGACGAAGTTTCCTCGAGTTCATCCTTTTTTATGTATGTGTTTGGTAACTAATCAGACGTGGTCATGCATGGGACTATGCAACACTGTTACTTGTTAGTATTCTTTTGCTCTCATATTTCCTGATGGATAACTGTTGTGTTTATTAAAATTTTACACCACGATCACAATTTTACACGGTCACCTCATCTGGGTCTTGGGAGTAGATATTGCATTGATTTACTCATCAAGAACGTGTTGACCAAATCAAATAGGTTCTTTCTCGGGATACACTACACCTGAGACAATTTCTGTTGGGCAACCTGCTGAATGACCTCTTCAGAGTCTCAGCTGCTATATATATGCATGCAACGCCTCCATGGACAAAGCATCAGCTAAGTATAGATACATATACACAACAGGCAGCTCCATAGAAGAGAGAAAACTCCTGTCTAGGTTGCTAGGCATGGCCTCCTCCAACTTCTTTCTTCTCACCGTTCTTCTCGCCTTGGCCGCTTCCGGTGCCATAGCATCGGATCCCAGTCCTCTCCAGGACTTCTGTGTCGCCGACAAAGACACGCATGGTATGTGCTTCAGTCTTCATCTTAATCATAACACGTCTGTATCACATCATGATTGCGTGGTTCATAACGAAGCTGAAATGAAAATTGAGAAAGTTTATACCGCCTTGTAATGAAAATCACATGGCGTAGTACACGTTTGATGATGAGCCTCCCATAACACATGTATGTTGCTTCATTGATGCAGTACGTGTCAACGGGTTGCCCTGCAAGGATGTGAAGGATGTTAAGGTCGATGACTTCTTCCTAGCAGCCAACCTTGACAAGCCTGGGGACACGACGAAGAGCAAGGTCAAGTCCAACGTCACGTTGATCAATGCGATGAAGCTCCCAGGTCTCAACACCCTCGGCATCTCCATGGCGAGGATTGACTATGCTCCTCAAGGACAGAACCCTCCACACACTCACCCCCGTGCCACGGAGATCCTAACAGTTCTTGAAGGTTCACTCTACGTTGGTTTTGTCACGTCTAACCCGGACAACAAGTTTTTCAGTAAGATGCTCAACAAGGGAGACGTTTTTGTGTTCCCGCAAGGCCTGATCCACTTTCAGTTCAATCCAAGTTATGACAAGCCAGCGGTTGCCATCGCGGCACTAAGCAGCCAGAACCCTGGGGCTATTACCATTTCTAATGCAGTGTTTGGGTCGAAACCACCGATTGCGGATGATGTTCTTGCCAAGGCGTTTCAGGTGGACAAGAAGGTTGTGGATTGGCTCCAAGCTCAGTTTTGGGAGGACAACCACAACTAAGTCAAGAATGCTTTCATCATGGTTGCTTAGCTGTGTAATAAGAAACAACATTGATTAATTTTATTTCTCTATATGATGTTGCAAATTACTCCCTTATAGATTGTGTAAAACATTGTATGACATCATTTGTAAACTGCAAATCATATATGAAATGCAGTTGTTAGTTAATTGAGATGCAATATATGGTTTTCAGCTCTCATATTCCAAAAAGACAATCACATCATGATGCAGAAACGTTGAGTAAGTTTGTGCAAAAGCATGGGACCCATGCCGGTCTTCTCTTGGATCAAAGAATTTCAAAACTCCTGTGACACACATATTCCGTAAAGACAATCGGATCATGATCCAGAAATGTTCGACATTGGATGGTTTGCATGACGATATATGCACTCTGACTTGTGTCACAAGCTTTATGCAGGTGATTTATGTTGCCAGCTTCAATTAGTGGAACCCTATGTATCTCTTTCATTTTGCCATCAAGTTCATTATTTGTGATAGATGTTTCCTGATGGGCAACATCTCTTGCCATGACATCACTTTCATGAAAAGCTAGTATGAATGCGTTGAAAAAAATAAAATATGATAACGAAAACACACTAGAACTGTTTTTTTGAACATATATGGTGCAGCTTAATTATTTAGAACATTCGCAAAAAAAAAATTTTAGAACATATGGGGCTACCCTTTCCTAAGTCATACTATTTAAATTAGCAATGATTATTTATTGTTAAACATGCAAGTAACTTTGAAACTAGAAGATTCATCATGAAAAGTGATTTTATGATATAAACTTAATTGTCGAGTCGCATTTATCAAACTATTAATTGTGGTGACTGGCCATAGAGGGCCCGGGGGCGCTCTGCTTCGCGGGCAGCTCAGGGACGCAACACACGGCCACGGAGCTCTAGGCAAGCGGCAGACGGAAGCTGTTGCAGCAGGGGGGGGGGGTCGCAGGCGCATGGGCTCGCCCTTTTATAGGCGCGCAGGTCCGTGCCCCGTGCCTACCTTGGCGCGCACGCCGAGGTTCGGCGGCGCCTAGCCGCAGCTACGCTCGGCCTCGAGATGCCGGTGGTTGGTGGGCCTAGTGGGCCAGGCCGGGCAGTTAGCAATGATTATTTATTGTTAAACATGCAAGTAACTTTGAAACTAGAAGATTCATCATGAAAAGTGATTTTATAATATAAACTTAATTGTCGAGTCGCATTTATCAAACTATTAATTGAGGTGACTGGCCATAGAGGGCCCGGGGGCACTCTACTTCGCGGGCGGCTCAGGTACGCGCGGCGATGGAGATCCGGGTGAGCGGCAGGCGGAAGCGGTTGTAGCAGGGGGGGGGTCGCAGGCGCACGGGCTCGCCCTTTTATAGGCGTGTGGGTCCGTGGCTGCCTTGGCGCGCACGGCGAGGTTCGGTGGTGCCTAGGAGCAGCTACGCTCGGCCTTGAGCTGCCGGTGGCCGGTGGGTCTAGTGGGCCAGGCTAGGCCGTTAACTGTGCCGGGTCGGTGCGGGTTGACTGGAGAGGGTTAGGCCCCAAAGGCTTGACCGAATCGATTAGATTTTTCTTTTTTTTCAGAAATAATTTCTCGTGAAAGAAAAATCCAGAAAAAATCTAGGTAATTCGATTAAACCATGAAAAATACTTTTGAAAATCTCAAAAATTCTTGGAAAAATCCCATAGATAGACTGGGACATGAGGAATCCAAATAAAGTACTTGGAGCTCATGAAAAAGATTGTAGAGCCTTCTAATAAATAGATTTAGCTATAGGAAAATGAGTGCAAATTCTAGAAAAAGTTGGGAAATACTCAGAAGAACATGGTCATCATCTAAAAGCATTTTAAAATATTTTGCACTTAAGAAACACCAAGATGCATCGGCATGAATGCAACAGACACACAGAACAACCTTGTTTAATTTAAAACAAACGACCAATTGTTTTCCTATAATAAATTTCTAAAATTATGAGAAAATCATTGCTTAATTATTCTTTTTAATCACATCCTGACGTTCAGTGACAATCTGGTCCAAAGAAAAAATATTTTTTATGCGACAGCAGACTATCCCTTGCAGAAATTTTATTTTACCAATGGCTGTGAATTTTTTTTGGTGCCCCCTTGCAGTCGATAGGTGTAATATCTACTTCACTGGTATATAAATTTATAGTGCATATAAAATTTATTTTTGATAACTGAATATAATGGAGAAATAAATTCTCACGTGCTAGGTATAACTGATCAAACTAATTAGTCATACATGTGCAATGCTGTGTCCACGGTACCAATAAATATTTGTTACGAACTAATAACGCCTTGTTTACTTGCCAACTTGGGAGCCCCAAAATTGACATTTTGTCATAAATGCGACACTGTAGCGTTTCGTTTGTATTTGTGAATTATTGTCTAAATATTGACTAATTAGGCTCAAAAGATTCGTCTCGCAAAGCACAACAAAACTGTGCAATTAGTTTTTGATTTCGTCTACATTTAGTACTCCATGCATGTACCGCAAGTTTGATGTGATGGGGAATCTTCTTTTTGCATAGTGCCAAAGTTGGAAGTTGGGGGTGAAGTAAACAAGAGCTAATTTAGAATAATCAGATCAGTTATTAGTAATTTGCGTGCAGACGGTTATCTGTTATGAAAGTGTCAACGCATGCATGAACCTATCCAAATTAAATGGCCATGTCTTACAATTAACCTAATAATTAACAAGGTTTCTTTTTACCTGGATCACAGAACCAATCAGCACTATCGTTTTGTATTGTCATGCATGACGATAGCTAGAAACACATTATATCTACATGATCTCCAGTTTATTACTACTAGGTTACTTCATCAGGCGTCCTGGGCGTAGATGACCTACACAAGACCGTGTTGACAAATTCAAATAGTTGCTTGCGTGGGTTGCACTACACCTGATCGACCATTTCAATATAGTGCGCCGGCCCTGCTGATTGACCTCTTCAGACTCTCAGCAGCTATATATAAGGATGAACCACCCCCAAGGAGAAAGCATCAGCTAGCTATTGCTATACACACAAATTCCGAGACACAACCAGGAGCTCCCTAGCTTGCAAGAAGAAAGCAAACTCCGAGGTTGCTAGACATGGCCTCCTCCAACTTGCTTCTTCACTTTGTTCTTCTTGCCTTGATCGCTTATGGGGCCATGGCTTCGGATCCCGGTCCTCTCCAGGACTTCTGCGTCGCAGACAAATACTCGCCTGGTATGTACTTCATCTAAGAAAACATGATCACATTCTGATGTTTTACAGCAAAACCTGAGAATAGCTTCCTAACACATGCTTGTATGCTGATGCAGTACGTGTCAACGGGTTACCCTGCAAGGATGTGAAGGATGTTAAGGTCGATGACTTCTTCCTAGCAGCCAACCTTGACAAGCCTGGGGACACGACGAAGAGCAAGGTCAAGTCCAACGTCACGTTGATCAATGCGATGAAGCTCCCAGGTCTCAACACCCTCGGCATCTCCATGGCAAGGATTGACTATGCTCCTCAAGGACAGAACCCTCCACACACTCACCCCCGTGCCACGGAGATCCTAACAGTTCTTGAAGGTTCACTCTACGTTGGTTTTGTCACGTCTAACCCGGACAACAAGTTTTTCAGTAAGATGCTCAACAAGGGAGATGTTTTTGTGTTCCCGCAAGGCCTGATCCACTTTCAGTTCAATCCAAGTTATGACAAGCCAGCAGTTGCCATCGCGGCACTAAGCAGCCAGAACCCTGGGGCTATTACCATTTCTAATGCAGTGTTTGGATCGAAACCACCGATTGCGGATGATGTTCTTGCCAAGGCGTTTCAGGTGGACAAGAAGGTTGTGGATTGGCTCCAAGCTCAGTTTTGGGAGGACAACCACAACTAAGTCAAGAATGCTTTCATCATGGTTGCTTAGCTGTGTAATAAGAAACAACATTGATTAATTTTATTTCTCTATATGATGTAGCAAATTACTCCCTTATAGATTGTGTAAAACATTATATGACATCATTTGTAAACTGCAAATCATATATGAAATGCAGTTGTTAATTAATTGAGATGCAATATATGGTTTTCAGCTCTCATATTCCATAAAGACAATCAGATCATGATGCAGAAACGTTGAGTAAGTTTGTGCAAAAGCATGGGACCCATGCTGGTCTTCTCTTGGATCAAAGAATTTCAAAACTCCTGTGAAACACATATTCCGTAAAGACAATCGGATCATGATCCAGAAATGTTCGACATTGGATGGTTTGCATGACGATATATGCACTCTGACTTGTGTCACAAGCTTTATGCAGGTGATTTATGTTGCCAGCTTCAATTAGTGGAACCCTATGTATCTCTTTCATTTTGCCATCAAGTTCATTATTTGTGATGTTTCCTGATAGTCAACATCTCTTGCCATGACATCACTTTCATGAAAGGCTAGTATGAATGTGTTGAAAAAAATAAAATATGATAACTACAACACACTAGAATTGTTTTTTGAACATATATGGTACAGCTTAATTATTTAGGACATTCTAAAAAAATATTTAGAACATATGGGGCTACCCTTTCCTAAGTCAAACTATTTAGTAATGATTATTTATTGTTAAACATGCGGGTAACTTTGAAACTAGAAGATTCTTCATGAAAAGTGATTTTATAATATAAACTTAATTGTCAAGCCGCATTTGTCAAACTATTAATTGTGGTGACTGGCCATCTCGTCCAAAGAAAAAATATTTTTTGTGCGAAAGTGGAGTATCCTTTGCAGAAATTTTATTTTACCAATGGCTGTGGATTTTTTTGGTGCCCCCTTGCAGTCGATAGGTGTAATATCTAATTCATTGATATATAAGTTTATAGTGCATATAAAATTTATTTTTGATAAGTGAATATAATGGAAAAATAATTTTTCACCTGCTAGGTATAACTGATCAAACTAATTAGTCATACATGTGCAATGCTGTGTCCACGGTACCAATATATAAGTTTAGAATAATCAGATCAGTTAGTGATTTGTGTGCAGACGGTTATCTGTTAAGAAAGTGGCAACGCATGCATGAACCTATCCAAATTGCATGTCTTACAATTAACCTAATAATTAACAAGGTTTCTTTTTACCTGGTACAGTTTGCACGCCCCGTCAGCCTAGCTCGACAGAAACAACCATTTCCTCCGTATCCTTGGAGCCTAGCTGAGAAGGGAATCTTGCACCATGCGGGATAAGCCCAGTCTGTGCTGCGTCCATCCAATCATGCGTTAGTTGCATGCGGGGAGCCTGGTTCGGCTGAAACCAGGCAACCAATCAGCTCCTAATTTGAGCAGGCCCACCTCTATAGTACTGTGATGATGAAAAATTTTAAGGTCATCTCTACTTGTCTAGCACTACGCCAGAAACGATTTGTGCTGACATAGAGAAATTAGCGTGCTGGTGGGTGCGATTGGCACCCACCAACACAGAGAATCGTCGGGCCGGCAGGGGAGCGCCCGCCAGCACAGTGGGCACTGTGCTGGCGGGCGACACAAGCACCCGCCAGCACAGATCGCCCAATCTGTGCTGGCGGTGTGCTTATGTGGCCCGCCAGCACAGATGCCACTGTGCCCGCCCACTTGTCTGGGTACAGGAAGTGTATGGTTCTTCAGGAAACATGAGAGCATAATAGAACTAGTGGAGAGGTGGAGAGTTGTACTTCCATTGTTTAAAAGTTATAATATTAACTTATGCAGTGCACCATGAACTAACAAAATATATTCTACAGCTTGAAGCAAGAAGACCATCTAATTTGTCAAGCCTTAGCTTGTGTGGCTATGCCAGTGCAGGGTGCAATTTCCTGCATTGTTTGTGGTACACAGATGCAAATTTTCAATTTTTGCTTTCTCTTGATGCTGCTTGGGCAATGATTTTATCTGATGTAAAAAAAAATCAGTACATTAAATAATTTGTAGGATTTCATTGCTGAATTTTTTCTTGAAGCATCTGAATTTCACTATGAAAATTCGAGATCTGATATGTATTTAGTAAATATATAATAAATGATTGCTACAACTCATAAGAAAAATAATTGACTGACACGAAAGAAATCCAGGGAGATTCTTGGTTTTATGGCCACCACTGTATCCAATAACAGGGTCGCCCCCTTGCGCAAAAAGAAAAAAAAACAGGGTCACCCCATATATGCAACGGACTGGAGGCCGGCTTATTTGTAATTTGTCAGTGGACTGGTTAAATGAAGCATAATCTGTCGTCAGATTTTGGTTGGGAAACAAAAGCAATAATATATTTAACTTTCCCATGAAGAATCGACACACATGGACCTTGACTCTGAGTGGATGCATAGCCAATGCTAGTGCAAATTATTTTTGTTCATCTGTTTCCATAGTATGAACCCCAAAGTTCATTTTTTTGCACAAAATAAACTGAAATACAATTTACGGGAATTTGTGTGTATGCCACAAAAAGATTGTAACTTTATTTGTTCCGAAACTTGCTAGTTTTATGTAGGAGACTTGAAGTTTTGTGTAGGCCACAGCCCTCCCAGTATCCTTTACGTGCATGGGACTGGCCATTGACATACATACAGTGTAAAGCGGCAGAAGAGCAATGTTGACTATGATAATGCTATTCTAGCACTAAGAATGCAGAGGAGCATACAGGTAATACTGCAACCCATTCAATTGGAGACTCTTCAAAGACTGAATTCGGAAACTAAGAGTTCAATATATAATATTTTTCTAGGCATCATGGAGCAACAGAACTTAGCAAACACTGAAGGCATTCTGGAGTATTCTACAGAAATGCTGTTGCTTTTTTCAAATTGTCCTTGGATTATTGTTTCATTTAATTTTGACATTTCTGTGTTGGCCACAGCCCTCCCAGTATCCTTAGGTGCATATGCTACGTACTGGCCGTTGACATATACACATAAAATTGAAGTGGCATACGCACAAATAAAAAGTTTGGAATGGCATGTGAAAAACACGTCGAACTCCCAGTGGCATATACACAAATGTATCTGCAATTAAATTATATTTATTTTCTCTCCAGATTTATTAGAGCTGCTCATATGCGCTTGAAATAGGATATAAACATTATATTATTGCACCTTATTTTTCCAATATATTTCCAGGTGTTTCAAACAAACCAAATGTTTGAACAATCCATTATATTATTCTACATGAACAAAAAGGTAATATTGTAACCAATCAAATTAGACAAGCTTCAAATAGTATAATGGGAAATTTAAGAGTTCTATACATACTATACCATTAATTTCTCTAGGTGTCATACAGCAACAGAATTTCTACATGGCTGTATGCTGGACCACCAAGAGTGTACTATTTTACCAATAGGGCCATTTCAATTCAGCTGGCCTTAAGGGTAGAGAAAATGAACATACCTCAGAAAAAGCAGAAATATATACTACATATAGCCTCCAATTAAGACCGTATATTATGTTCATTAATATTGCAGATGTTCTCTGATCAAAAAGGAAAATTAAGGAAGATACAGTAAAACTGGAAGACTTCAAAATATCAAATCAACATATGCATGAGATAGGAGGACTCGAGATCTGATAGATTTGCAAACACAATTCTACAATAAATGATTGCTTAATTACAACTCATGCAAGATCATCTACTGACAGCGAAAAAAAAATAATCCAGGGTGATTCTTGCTCTACCGCCACACGTACTGTATCCAGTAACCCAGGTTGCCAGCACAGAGCGAGCAATAAACAAATTCCCATATATACAACGGAGTACCAGCAAAAAACTGCTGGTTCCATGAAGCTGCAGGCTGTTTGTTTCACCGATTTTGATTCCAAAACCCATCATTTGAATTCATTACTCCAGCTCGAATCTCCCTCGACTGCCATTCTGGGAATCTGGAGGAGATGGAAATGAGTCCAGGGGGAAGATAAAGAGGGAGCGGAGAGGAATTTCAACCTGAAATCCCCAACCACCGCGCCCTGCAGTCCCAAGCCGGCCGGCCGCGCTCGTCGTCCTTGGCCGCTGACTGGTCGCGAGGAATCGCTTCGCCGTCGGGCCCGCCGCCGACGAGCGCAAGCCCCCGACGTCACCGCGCGCGTCAAGTTGCATCTAGACACCCAGGCCATCACCGGCGGCGCAGGTAAAAGAGATGCAGGGCTTGCTAGATTTCAGTGGTTCGTAGGGCACCGTCTCGTCGATTTGCAGCCGCCCAGGAGCGCCTGTCTTAGCTTGGTAGCGCCGTACTGGTTCGTAGCGTTTGCGATATAGGGTTTGCAAGTTCTCGGCGGTGTTGCTCTAGTTTGGGAGTCAGTTTGGAGGCGCCTGACTGGGAAGTGGCAAAGGCACTTGCATGTCGATCTTGTTCAGGCACTTGCCTTCGATCGTTTACATGTATGTTTCGTGTGTGCGTCTGGACGGATCGTTCATGCATGTGCAGCCAGGCCCTCCACTCCAGCGTCCAAAAGTTGTTGGACAGGCCTAAAAATCTGTTGGAAACTTGGTTCGACTCTTCAAGCATGCCTTGAGCACTTTACGTGGAGTTAGGCACTCCACTCCACTCATGATCAACAGTCAAAATGTTTTATCCCTTTTTTTCTGCGAGAAGTCGAAATATTTTTTCTGAAAAGTTATTTTTATTAGTTGATTAATGGAAGTGTTTATCCGTGGTAAGAGCTGGTCTTCTTCTCTTCATGGTATATCGGAGTTACAGTTCCTTGTGCAAATGGCTGTATCTCTCTATCCTTGCATGCATGTCACACTTCGTGTTGTGCATTGTGCTTTTAAAAAAACTTGCAGCCACCTATCTTGGTTGCGTCGCAGTGTGGTTCGTAGGGTTGGTGCGGTTTGCGAGATCCTTCTATAGTTTGGAAGTCTCTCAGTTCGGTCAAAATGGGTGAATGGGAAGTGGGAAGGGAACTTGGTAAACCGCATCGATCGATCTGGGCCAGACACTTGCGTTCGTTTATTACATGTACTGCATGTTTCGTGTGTGCCTCTGGTCGGAGCGTGGAAGGAGTGTTCATGTGCAGCCAGCTGCTCCATTCCAGCGTCCAAAAGTTATTTTGCTGGACAGGCCTAAAAATCTGTTGGATAACTTTGTTAGTGTTCGGCTCTTCAAGCATGCCTTGAGCACTTATGTGGAGTTAGGCACTCCACTCAACCGTCCAAATTTTTTATCTTTCTTTGGTTGCGAGGAGCCATTTTTTTTCTGAGAAAGCTACGTACGGTAAGAACTGCCATTTTTATTATTTGATTGATGAAAGCATTTATCCACGATAAACATTAGGCTTATCCTCTTCATGGTATATCGGTGTGTTACAATGCCTTGTGTAAATGGCCGTATCTCTCTATATTTATGCATCCAATGCATGACTGTCACTTCGTTGTGCGTTGTGCTTCAAAATATTCTCTCTCTGCACATTGTCACTTGCGATGGCCATCAGGACCTACGATCTTTTTTTCTTCACCTTCAAGTCTTCCAACTACAAACAAAGTGGAGCACGCACTACCCTAAACAGGAATTACCTTGGCAGTCAAAATGAAACTGACGAAGTGGTGGAGCACACATTACGCCAAAGTTGTATGTACATACTCTAACATGGTGTATGGTATGCTCTGGTTAATTGCCTAACTTCAATGGCTGTCTATGTGGCCGGCTACGGTTCTGATAACATTATGTTCATCGTCATCAACATGCATGGTTGATCTCTTGACTCGTACCCAGCCCTCTTCCTTGACAACCAAGAGAGACCCGCGCATTGTCTGCCTAAATGATAAGTTCGATTAATGGTACTTGGATCTGCATGGCCTATTGTGTCTCCATTACATGTGCCCTTGGTCCAGTTCACATGTCCTCCAAACAACACCCAGGGCCCAGTTTCTTGACCCTTTCTTGTTTGTTTTTTCTTGGTTTTATTTTGATGAATTAATAACCTATTGGAAAAGAAGAGATGGACACATTTGGCTTATCTATAACATATAACAAGCCGAGTATGTAGTACTAATGTTTGTATATTCTAATTGATTGAAATCATGGCATGCAATATCACAGTTCTAGAGTCCAATGGGCACTGGCTATATTATATTATATATACTGACTAATACAGTTTTTTTGTTCAGATGGCATCACACAGTGAAACAAAGCGGCAAAGGAACAAGGTTGACTACGACAATGTTATTCTAGCATTACCAGCAGTGTTTCCACCCCAACCCAAGAAAAACAAGTCACGTGCTGCGGAGGAAAAGGGGGGAACAACATCCAAAAGTACTGCTACAGCTGGTTAGTATATATCCGATATGATGCATCTATGTGAGCCTCTGTTTTAGGGAAGAAGCTATATAGGGAAATTGAAAAGTAAAACTCTTATTTGTACTGCATTTTGTGATTTACAATTTTCTTCTCTCTTGCAAGATCAAAGAAAGAATCGAAAAGCTGCTCCCAGAGATGAACCCACAGAAGGTCATATGGTTCACCGTTTCATATATTCTACTCGCTCTTTCTTTAAATCAACAAAATAGCTTCCCTGGCTTACAAAAGATTGTTGTTCATTATTATTTTTCTCATTTTTAGGTCAAAGAAAGGACCATAGGGCTGCAACCAGCAGGGATGCAGTCACCATAGGATGCTCAGGTTATACTTGATCAGTTCCCTGTTTTGTCTATCTACTGTCTTTTTCTTCGAATGAAGAATATAGTCTTCTTTCCTACTAAAGAAGTCATGAAATGTAAATAGATATACTTACATTGATCCAATAATTAATAACATTACAGGGCAAAAAGATTTGCTGCTGCTTGATGTTCCGGGTGCACATGACATGAAGCAACAATCAGGTACATTGTGGATGTAATTAATTTCATGAGTTGTTATCTGCCTCTTTTGGTGAAGGAATTCTAAAGATTTTCAATTCAATAGTGCTGAAAGATTTGCCACATGATGTATGGTGACATGTGTCTTAGGGGGTATCATGTCCATGTGTAGTAGCTGAGCAGAATCTAGAAATGAGGATGAAGTAGAGAATCTCTACTATTTATTTTAATTTAAAGGGAGCACATAGACTAATAAGTAACTTCCCTTGAAGGATAATTCAAGATTGTCAATGGTAATTTAGTTAAGTGCATCTTTGGGATCAACAAAACCCATGTACCTTCCACTAATCTGGAGTTTTTCTATACCAAATCATAAACTTATAAGGGAGGGAAACGGTACTTTTTATGCCTCCAGTGAACCAAATAATGGAATTGATGAAACATACATCCTTTTTAAGTACTGTGTGATGTAGGCACATGAAATTGTGCCTTGACTTTTTTCAATGTATTTTTCCAGGTTTTGCAAAGAAACCAGATAGTGTTAACAATGAGCACCCTATTCAAGAGGAGCATACAGGCAACATACTAACATTGTAACTCATTGAATCAGACACTTCAAAGACTGCATTTGAAAACTAAGTGTTCTATATATAATACTAGGCATCATGGAGAAACAAAACTTAGCAAACAGTGAAGACATTCTGGAAGATTCTGCAGGTAATGTTGTTGCTCCTTTCGAATTGTTTTTACATTATTATTCCATTTAATTATGGCGACCATTGTGGTGATATGCTAATCTGTATTGCTTGTTTTCTAGGTTTGCCAAAAGAACCAAATATTGTAAACAATGAACTAGATGATATTCCCGAGGAACAATTTGGTAAATATAATTTTTTACGCTTCAAAGAGTGCAGTGGAGAACTAGGACTTTTATAATGTAATAATATTTTTGTAGGCATAGCACCACAACAGAAACTTGCAAATGCCGGAGATCCTGCAGGTTTTTAACTCCATTGAAATCTTATTTTGATTACGGTTTCATTTAATTGTTCCATGCAATTTTTTTTACATTATTGTGATGCCTGCTAATATGTAATTATTTTTTCTAGGTTTTGCAGAAGAACCAAATGCTGTGAATAATGAACAAAACATTTTGGAGGAACAAGCAGGTAAAACTGTAATCCATATCCAGTTGTGGACCCTTCAAAGAGTGCATTGGATACCTAAAACTTCTATGACATAATATTCCAGCAGGCCTCGTGCAGCAACAGAACCCTGCAAACGCCCAAGAAGACAATCAAGCAGAGGCCGATCCTGCAGCAGGTATGCTTCTTCTTTGAAGTTTTCTTCTGATTACACATGATTTCGTTTCATTTTACTTCTACATTACTGTGTGTCTACATGCTAATGTTTTTATTAATTTTTTCAGCAATGGATGATATATTCGAGTTCCCATTGAAGAATCAGCTGGTGGATGACCTTGATTGTCTACTTAAAGACCTTGACTAGTTGATTGGCTGCATAGCTATTGCTCACATCGATAAATATGTTTTTAATAAGAACCTAATGTGCAAGCATAATATGGTATTACCTTCGCATCGTTGTTTGTTTGAATTCTGAATTGACTTACTTTTTAAGTGCACTGACTTGACTTACTTCATCCTACAGTCTCGATTGAACATTATATTCCTAGCTACTTGTTTCATATTATCTTTCATTTCATTACTGTACTACTACCATGTATATCCTTGCGTAGAAATTGATGAAATCTAATTTGTAATGTTCGTGCGTCTTATTGTCGGGAGAGATGCCCCTAGTGTGATTATAGAGAAGGCTATTGATGTCATAGACGTTGGGCACCTCGCCGCAGTGGCCCAGGAGCTCGAGATGCTACAGATTGAGATGCTGCAGGTTGGCGCTCGTTCCGCAGCTGATCCAGCTTCTGCAGGAACACGGCTGCGAGATCAGTTAGGCAAGAAGCGGTGGAAGGCAACAGCACTGGGGCAGCTAGAATGCATTGCACGCACCGGGATGGGTATGTAGCTAGGGTGGCACAGCCGCGCGCATGTGTGTTGGAGGTTAAATGAACCACGTCAGTGATAGATATGGAACAATATTAGTGACGACCCTTCTCCACATATATGCGGTCACTAATGACTTGTCACCTAACATTAATGACGTGGTACTGTTTCAACTACATATCCATCATCACTAATAAGTGATTAGTGATGCGATTTTGTTTCACGTCACTGAATATAGAGATTCTCCTTCTTACGCATATTGTCTATGTTTTCTCTTTCTTGTGCTCTGTATTTAGATATGAAATCATATATGATGTCAGAGGTTATTGTGTCTTGTGTTTTCTACGTCGTCGTTATGGTGAATTTTTGCATTGGTCTTGTTCATATTGAAGGGATTCATACCGTAAGAACAACGGCAAATAAAATATTTTCTATCACAAAAGTTTTCTTCAATTATAAAACATTATACAAACCTCATGAAACAGAACCACCATGACGAAGAAATTACCTCACCCGGTTTTTGTGTAACCAACTTAGGACACCTCTAAGATATTGATACTTATTTGAAGGACAAACATGTTCGTTATTTTAGACTTAATAATACCGGACATAAAAAATACATTTTTGTGATACTTCGGTATTTTCCATAATGAGTTATTACCACCTTTAATTTAAAGCATGATCAACCGTTACCTAATCCTGTACGTTGTTCATACGCTATATATGATACGTATTAACAAATACTAAACCGCAAAGTAGCAGCCGAATAGATGGCCTAAATTAAACAACACTTTCACATGCAGCTGCAAGTTGCCTCAGAAGGAGCAGCAGATACGGGTGTGCTATGAACAAGTCAAGGAGTTGAAGAGGCAGAGATCACACATTTTTTTATCTGGTAGTAGACCCTAGTACAAGTTTCTCGCCCTTTTGGTACCAAATGTACTGCACTGGATCAAATCTTGTTTTTCTCCTTCACACTGTTGACTCTTTCTATACATACGTGAGTGCAAGCATTGATGGACCGGTGCATCACCATACCATTTTTCTAGTTTACACAAGCGTATCACAGTGCACCAGCTACGCATGCTAGGCCCGGTCTCATATCGCGTGACTCTGTCCGTTTTGGTTTCAAAAATTGAATCGTCCCCATAAAATAATTTTTTTTATCAATTAATTAAGTAAATAATGGACGGGGACACACTTTCTTTTTGAACCATATGGATGTACAATATAAGTACCTTGCACAGTAACAATTAACAAACCACTACACATCAAGAAATAATTTATCGTCATCTTTAATATTTTTGTTGTGGATCTTGAGCACTATTTTGTGACTACTGGAAATCTCACTTATTCAGATTATTTACTCTATAATTTGGAATTTTTTTTGAAAAAAAGTGCAACCATCTTCAAGCTGCATCCCTAAAACATAAGAAAAGAAAGGGCATGCATTTTTCTAATGTTCTGATAGGAGTAAAAAGAACATGTCAGGATTGTTAGTAGAGTGTAAAAATATAGAAGGTGGAGGTAGCTTTGAAATGTTCTTCATATAAAATAATTGTGTTGTTTCATCAGCAGCTTCTACCAGAGACCGTTTCTTCTGTTGGTAGGTTCAACAAAGACTTATTCATCAGTCGTTATCTTCACGTTGCCACATGCTGTGGCAGGCTCTATATAAGCACACCATCTCATGCCCAGAGGATCAACAAAACAGACATAAACACAAGCAGCGGAATTGTCTACTTCAGATAGCTCAAAACCAAAACAGAGAGAAACTCAAATGGCTGCCTCCTCCTACTTTCTTCTAGCAGCCTTCTTCGCAATTGTCATTTCTCGGGCCATTGCTTCTGACCCCAGCCCCCTTCAGGACTTCTGTGTCGCCGACATGCACTCTCCTGGTATGAATGCACTCACTTTTAGTCGTTGCGTGTTCTTTAACTAAATCGCTGATCACAGGAATAGCAATAATTTGTGAGAACATACACCTACATACAAAAAGCTTTTTTATGTCTGCTCCAAAAGAACTTATGATCTGTGTACCATTTTTTCATCTGTCTGTGCAGTGAAGGTGAATGGATTTGTTTGCAAGGACCCCATGGCCGTGAACCCAGATGACTTTTTCAAGGCAGCAAACCTGGACAAGCCTAGGGACACCATGCATAGCAAGGTGGGATCAGTTGTCACACTGATCAGTGCCTTGCAGCTCCCTGGCCTGAACACTCTAGGCATCTCTCTGGCTCGCATTGACTATGCACCCTTAGGTCAAAACCCACCGCACACCCACCCCCGTGCCACTGAGATTCTCACGGTGCTCGAGGGGACTCTCTACGTTGGGTTTGTCACTTCCAACCCAAACAACACGCTTTTTGCCAAGGTCCTCAACAAGGGTGATGTGTTTGTATTCCCCCAAGGGCTCATCCACTTCCAGTTCAACCCGGACTATCACAAGCCAGCAGTTGCTATTGCCGCGCTCAGCAGCCAGAACCCTGGGGCTATTACCATCGCTAATGCAGTTTTTGGATCAAAGCCACCGATCTCAGATGATGTCTTGGCCAAGGCATTCCAGGTGCAAAAGGGAACAATCGATTGGCTCCAAGCTCAATTCTGGGAGAATAACCAGAACTAAGTAATCAATGTTTTAGTTTTGTTGTACCGAGAGTTTTGGTTATATGCATCTTGCATATAACTACATGTTTTTAGTTTCTATGCTACGATTTATAAAATAAATGGCGAGTATTAGGTACTACTTGTTAATGTGTGCCTGCGAGCTGTTGTACCATTATATGTCTTTTTTGGATATTAATGTAAACAATACTTTTCTTCAACACAGATTGTTTTGACTTGTACCTCAACTTATTATATTGTCCTTATACCCGCAAAAAACTTATTATTGTCCTTAAAGTGTCACTGTGCAGTTTATCTTCATCGCTATAGCCACGAAACATGAAGCCTGTTACTGAAGTCGTGCTCAAATGAAACCTCCCGTTCCTCTGGTCGCTCTGGAGTCCTTGCAGATTATTGCAGCGTCTCTTTGGCTCAGTTGGAATGGAGAGATGATGCTTGCACTGAGATGGAACACGTTCTGGAACATAAACAGGTTGTCTAGAATTGTGAAGACGAGCTTGTCAACAAACTGGTTCCGGTTCTTGGCTGACGTGACAGCTTTTTGTCTTTGACATTTCCACAGGCCGCTAGCACTGCTCCTGCTTCAAGATATTGACAAATGGGGTCTGATTATCAGGACCACACGCAACATTGGAGACTTGAGAATTATGCTGCGTCCAAGTAATCTCATGTTGTGCAAGAAAAAGAAAGGAAATACCCCCTCCGTCCCAAAAAGAATGCAACTCTCACTTTCTAAGAAGTCAACCAATTTTAAATTTCACCAAATTTATACAAAATAGTACTAATATTTATGGTAGAAAATAAATATCAATAGATTAATCATGTAATATATTTTTATACTAAATTTATTTGGAGTCAACTTGAAACTGTCTGACTCGAGAAGTGAGAGTTGCATTCTGTCACACCCTGAAATTTTTGAATTTCAGGATGCGATTAAAAGGAATAAATAACCATGAATTTCTCATAATTTTAAAATTTTTCCTGGCATTTATTTTTCTTTGCAGTAAATTTAGTATAGGGAAAAAATAATTGTTTGTTCTTGAAATTAGATCTTGTTATTCTGTGTCTGTGCATTCATGCCGATGCATCTTGATTTTTCTTGAGTGCAAAATTTTCAAAAATACGTTTAGACGATGTCCATGCAGCTTTTGCTGGAATTTATTCTCATTTTTTCTAGAGTTAAATCCAATTTTTGGAAGGATTTAAAATTATTTTCACGAGCTCCAAGTATTTTCTTTGGATTGTCCTGGAAATTTTAGGATTTTCAGAGTATTTTTCATGGCTTAAATGTATTATCAAGATTTCCTGAATTTTTCTTTTCATGAGAAATTAATTCTGAAAAAAAATCCTATCCTAACCCTTTGGGCCGAGCCCTTGGTGCCCGATCCTCTATGGCCCGTCCAGCCGGCGTGCTTCGGCCCGACCGAGGCCCATCTGGCCGTCGCTGCCGCTCTGGCCTTCTGGGCGTGCGTGCCTAGCTGGGCAGGCGCAGCCCTGCGCTCTATATAAAGCCACCGACGAGCGCCCCGCAGCCCTGCTGCTGCTCCCTTGCACCGCCACCTCGCCTAGCGCGGAGCCGCACCGCCGCCGGCCGTGCCACCGCCCCCCTCATGCCTCACGTGCCGGGCCGCCACCGCCTAGAGCTCCGCGCCATCGAGCTGCAGGTCCGCCACCGGTTCCTGATGCCGGCCGTCCACTGGAGCGACGTGGCTTGAAGAAGCCGTCGGCGGTGTTCTTCCGGCCGCCGGGGAGGACTTCACCACGAGGAGCACCAGCGTGGTCGCCGTCCATGACCGAGCTGCTGCAGGAGGAGCAGAAGCATGTCCACGCTGAGGTTGAACCATAGATGTCATCGTCAGGTTTGGTCTCCACTCGTCGCCGATCGTTCGTCTGCAGATCGGGATGAACGTCCCCGCCTGTGCCGTCGGCAGCTGCTGCTGTCTGCGCGTCGAGCAGATGCCTTTTGCTGCCCTGCCAAGACAGACCTTCTACCAAAGCTATCCACAAGCCATGCACGCCTGCAAGCAAAGCATGGTAATGCCCCTGGATGAGTTACGGGTAGCCATGCGATGCATACTTTTGTGTGCAGTACAACGAGGCCATCGCCAGTTGTTCTGCCGCTAATCAACCAATGTACTTGACTTCGTACAAGCTCAATATGTACGCGTTGATGCCATGCATATTATGCAATAAACATTGACCTTTTCTTTAGCAAAATAATTTGGTTCTACATATTTCCAGCATGATTAAAGATCCGAAGTCTTATGCTTATCATCATTGATTTGTAGTATATTTTATTTCAAGTACTACAAACCTTGCCCACCGTTACTTTGCTAACTTCATAGCTCTTATTATTCACTACATTTATCTCTTTCCTTATTTCTTGGGTCATGTTTGACATCTCTCTTGCTCAATGATTTCTAATTTCTTTTTACCTCCATGTTTCTGAAATATGTTTATTTCGTTCACAACTTTGTTTATCTCATATCTTTCTTGTTTCAAATTCGAACTTAGCAATTCTTGCGCTCACGTGATCATATCAATACGTAGAATAATTTAGTTTGATGATTGGTGTACTGTTTTTAATTTATTTCATTTGTTTGCTTGTATGTGCGTGCTCTGGATGTTTGTCTTGGATGATTGATGCGAGTAGAACGTACTTCAAGGACATTCGAGAGCAAGAAGTTGAAGACATTCTGAGCAGCAACACTACTTATAGAAAGGCAAGTGTGTCCTTGTGCTTTTATCCCAATAACTTTATTTAATCACTATTGCATATGCTTGATGGGTCCTAATAAGGTTTGCCTAGTTTTTATAATCATTTCTTGTCAACCTGAATTTATCATTCTGTTGGAAAGCTATGCTTAGCTGCTATACTTGGGTTATTGTCACACCCGGTTTTAAGGATAGAACCGAGTGTGACAGAAGTGGTATCAGAGCCGTGTTGACTGTAGGACGTTAGACTAGTTAGAAAATGGTCACAATTAAGAATTATAATTATCTAGTAGCCATTCCTACTTACTCCTTAATTTAAATCTGTTTAAATAATCTTAACCTTGATTTTACCTTATCCTTATTGCTATGCTTCTATCTTAATCCTTTAT
The DNA here is from genome assembly GCF_000263155.2 of Setaria italica. Lineage (NCBI taxonomy): Eukaryota > Viridiplantae > Streptophyta > Magnoliopsida > Poales > Poaceae > Setaria > Setaria italica. The sequence continues at coordinate 2,945,255 of NC_028455.1, read as the reverse complement.
TTTGCGTCTATCCTTGTTCATTCAAAATTTTGTTCTAAATTAATTCCATCTTCTTTCTTCTGTTAGATGGCTCGCACCAGGAGAACAGCTCGCAAGAGCACCCGACCCCCGCGCCACGGCATCATGCAGTATCACCCCATGGAGCCTAGAGAAGAGGAGGTCTACTACTTTCAGCACCCGGGGGATGTGACTGACGAGGATGCCGTACCCGTGGAGCAGGAGCCAGCACCAGCTCCAGTACCTGCGCCAGCTCCAGCACCAGCACTAGCACCTGACATCGTCGACGTATCGGATGCTGACCCAGATTCAAATCCAGAGTCAGATCCGTCCGAGCCGTCTGATCCAGAGCCTGAACCAGAAGTAGCTGCACAAACTCCTGAGCCCAAGAAGTGGACCAAGTGGATGAAGGAGGACCTTGGACAAGGAGTTCCTATGGCTGACATGATGAGATGGACCTGGCACCATTTGGGAAATGTCATGAGGCCTACCTACAAGTGCGCATGGTACACACACCCCCGCTACCCTACGTTCTGGGAGGTGAAGGTTACCCTCTATGAGGAGCATGAAAGAGGATGGGAGGTGGTGTCTGTTCACCATGATGTAGCAATGAGGATGACCCTGGAGGCCGGCATAGCCGAGGCAGCTAGGAGAGCGCTTGAGGTTCTCTCTCACAAGGAACGTTCATGGCTGCAGCATACCTATCGCCGGTACATTCCGTCCAGGGCCAGTGGTGAAGCAAGGACTTTCATAGCTTCGCACGATGGACTTGACATGGCAATGGACTACCTCCGAAAGTATCTATCTGCAACTCTCACCGCCTTGAAATAGACTAACAATGCTCTCTATGCTACTCAACAAGAGCTGCATGAAGTTAGGTGGGAGAGGGATCGACTAGTGGTTTCTGCAACAGGAGCACCTCCACCGCTAGAGGATGTGGAGTATCCAGTTTCATCACCATCACCCAAGCGCCCCCACTACGACTCACCCGGCGCCGCTGCAGAAGATCTTTAGGATTTAGGAGTGTTAAGTTTAAATTCTTGTAATCGTTAGCATCGTCATCGTTAGAGTGTGCTAGCTTAAAGTGTGTTTGGATGCTTGGTCTTGTGTTAAACGATTGAGTTGGATTTTTGTAATGATTGCGGTGTGTTGTGGAGTAATTGCCACAATGGCAATGGTTTTAGTAATAAGTGCTTGGTTGGGTTTTAGTTCTATTCTAAATCAATTTCTAGCCCTTCTTAATCTTAATCTCCCATTTATCTAAATCTATCAGTCATGCAAGCTATGAGATGTTCAATTCTGTTCTCGACATTAAGCAACATGTCAGTATTGTTTTCATTATATCTCGAGCTACGGAATTCCAAATGACATGAAATTAGTGGGGTTAGTTTCAGAATTTCGTGGAGTAGTTTCTGTAAATTTTTCAGAATTTTTGGATAATGTATCAATTTTTGGATAATGTATCTGGGAGATATGTGTGAATTAGTGGAGCAATCAGAATCTGAAACTGTCACCTGATGCCGTTAGCTTGTTAATATCCTGAGATCTAGATCTCCGATTGAGGTGATTCCAGTTGGGTTGGTTTACAAATTTAGTGAATTATGTCCTGATAATTTTTCACTAATTTTGGACACTCATACTGACGACCACATCTAATTTAATGAAGCTAACAGAATATGTCTTACTTGTATATCTTGTTGCTTTATCTTTCTTAGTTATCTCTTCACACACCTATCTAAATCTATTGTCTTTTACGCTCCGATGGTAAACACCAGGTCCAGATCAGGAGTTGACCAGCCCGTCATGCCTCGTAATAGGAACAACAACAGCAACCCCAACCTCGCTCCTCAGCCGAATCAAGAAGCACCAGTAGGGATGGAGCAGTTCTTTGCAGCTCAGACTCAGCTCCTCACCAACATGGCCAACACCGTGGCGGCTATGCAGGCATAGCTAAACAACAACAACCAGCCGCAACCGCAGCCTAGGGACAAGCACAGGGAGTCATGAGCCATAAGCCCCCGACGTTCTCCCACTCTCCAGACCCGCTTTGATGCTGATGACTGGTTGAAGACTGTGGAGAAGATGCTGAACATTACCCAGTGCTCTGATAGATCGAAGGTCCTGTATGCTTCAGGATGCCTGGAGGGGCCAGCTGTAGATTGGTGGGATGCCTACACCACCACCCATGCTAACGCTAATGGCATTACCTGGGAGGAATGCAGGACTAACTTCAGGAGTCACCACATTTCTTCTGGACTGATGAAACTCAAGAAGGAGTTCCTCGCTCTCAAGCAAGGGAACATGACAGTGACCGAGAACAAGGACAAATTTATCCAGTTGTCCCGCTATGCTCCTGAACATGTCACAGATGATGAGTAGAAGCAGGAGTTGTTCTTGGATGGTTTGATTGGACCACTCCAGTACCAGCTAATGTCGCATACCTTCCCTAGCTTTTAGAAGTTGCTGGACAAAGCAATTGGTCTGGAGCACAAGAGGAATGACCTTGGGGAGATGAAGAGGAAGTTCAACTCCCAATCATCGTCAAGAAGCAACACTCACCCTCGCCTTGCTCCACAGCAAGGGACAACACTCCGCCTAGGGGGCTCGAGTGGGAATTTTGGGTAGCAGTCATTCCAGCGCCCAGCTCAGCAGTTCCAGCACCTAGGGATGCAAACTCCACGCTTCGGTTTTCTGCAGAATCGCCAGATGACTCTTGCAGGAACTCCAGTGAGGCCCAATGCTCCAGTGGGAAACACTTTGCTTCAGGTGTGGTGAAGTTGGCTACTATGCCAACGCTTGTCCTAAGAGGAATGTGCCGTCTACTCCCGTGCAAAACAACAGCGCTCCTTGGCAGAATCAGCAGGGGCAGCAGCCGAGGAATGTGAATCAGACCCCGCAGCACTCTCAGGGACAGCAAAACTATATTCGTGGCAAGGTAAACCACGTAGATGTTGACACTGCCCAGGAGGTTCCAGAAGTTATGCTCGGTATGTTTTTTGTCAACTCGGCACCCGCCTCAATTTTATTTGATTCTAGAGCATCCCATTCTTTCATTACTGCACAGTATGTAGCTAAGCATAACATACCCATTAGTACCATGCCACGCCACATGCTAGTTAGCTCACTAGGGGGAAACATGAAGGCATCATATCAGTGTAACCAAGTGAACCTCAAGATATTGGGTAGAGATTTTTCGACTAATCTTATAGTGTTGGAATCCAAGGGGATTGATGTGATACTTGGTATGGGATGATTGAGCAAGTTTGATGCAGTAATACAGTGTGCAAAAAGATCAATTCTTCTTACAAGTCCAACAGGGGAAAGAATTGAGTTTGTGGCTACTCTACCTTCAAAAGCAAACTGCGCAGTGCATCCGTTGGCAGGGAAATCCTTAGAGGATATCAAAGTGGTGTATGATTACCCAGATGTGTTCCTTGACGAATTACCTGACTGTGAAATTGAATTTGCTATTAATCTTTTACGTAGTACTGCACCTATCTCGAAACATCCATATGGAATGCTGGTCAAGCAATTAAAAGAATTAAAGCAACAATTAGAGGAATTATTAGCAAAACAGTTTATTCGGCCTAGTTCATCACCATGGGGAGCACCGGTTATTTTTGTGCCCAAGAAGGATGGAACGAAGAGGATGTGTGTGGACTACAGGTCACTCAATGAGCTAACCATCAAGAACAAGTACCCATTGCCCTGCATCGAGGATTTGTTTGATCAGATGAGAGGAGCCAAGGTATTCTCCAAGATTGATTTGCAATCGGGTTATCATCAGGTACAGATCAGGCCATCTGACATAGCCAAGACTGCTTTCACTACTAGATACGGTCTGTATGAGTATACGGTTATGTCATTCGGGCTGACAAATGCTCCAGCTTACTTCATGTACCTGATGAATAAGGTATTTATGGAGTACCTGGATAAGTTCATTGTGGTGTTTATTGATGATATCCTGATTTATTCCAAGAATGATGAAGAACATGAGGAAAACATTTGAGGTTAGTGCTTCAAAAGTTGAGAGAACATCAACTATACGCAAAGTTCAGTAAGTGCGATTTCTGGTTGAGAGAGGTTTCTTTCCTTGGTCATATCATCTCCAACGGTGGCATTGCGGTGGATCCAGGCAAAGGTCAGGGATGTTCTAAAATGGAACCCACCGCAGACAGTGACTGAAATCAGAAGTTTTCTTGGACTCGCAGGCTACTACCGCAGGTTCATTGAAGGATTCTTCAAGGTAGTGAAACCCCTCACATCACTATTGGAAAAAGGAAGGGAATTCAAGTGGACAGAGGCATGTTAGGCAAATTTCGAGGAATTGAAGAAAAGGTTGACCACAACTCCAGTGTTGGTAATGCCAGATCTGCATAAAGGTTTTGACATATACTGTGATGCATCTCGATAGGGTTTAGGCTATGTTCTTATGCAGGAAGGTCATGTTATAGCCTATGCTTCCAGGCAGTTGAAGAAACATGAGCAGAATTACCCGACTCATGATTTGGAGTTAGCCACAGTGGTACATGCCTTGAAAATTTGGAGGCACTATGTTCTTGGGACTAAATGTTAGATCTATACCGATCATAAGAGTCTCAAGTATATTTTCACTCAGAAGGACCTCAATCTTGAAGGAAGCTCATGATTCAGCTTATTCCATTCACCCTTGGAGTACCAAGATGTATCAGGATCTGAAGCAGAGGAATTGGTGGCTCAGAATAAAGAGGGATGTAGCTGCACATGTGCTGTTTGCGACATATGCCAAAGAGTCAAAGCTGAACACCAGAGACCAGCTAGGTTACTTCAACCATTGAAGGTGCTAGAATGGAAGTGGGAAGAAATCGGTATGGATTTCATCATTCGATTGCCTTGCACCCAAGATGGGTATGACTCGATATGGGTCATAGTGGATCGGTTGACTAAGGTAGCTCACTTCATACGGTAAGGACTACCTACACTAGGTCCAAGTTAGCAGAGTTGTATATGGCAAGAATTGTGTGTTTACATGGTGTGCCCACGAAGATAGTGTCTGACAGAGATACTCAGTTCATATCACGCTTCTAGCAAAAGTTGCATAAATCTCTAGGTACAAGGTTAAACTTCAGTTTAGCTTATCATCCTGAGACGGATGGACAAACTGAGAGAACAAATTAGATACTGGAAGATATGTTGAGAGCGTGTGCACGAAAGTATGGAGGCAGTTGGAACAAGAGTTTGCCCTATGCAGAGTTCTCTTAACCTCTTTACTAGAGTGAGACTGGAGAGAATCAGTTGTTTAGGCCAGAAATCATCCAAGAAGCATAAAGACAGGTCCAGATCATCAGGGAGAACTTGAGGACAGCACAATCTCAGTAGAAGAGTTATGCTAACACCAGGAGAAGGGAATTGACCTTTGAGGCAGGTGATTATGTGTATCTCAAGGTGTCGCCCATCAAGGGTATGTGCAGATTCAAAGTCAAAGGGAAGTTATCACTTTTATTGGACCGTTCAAAATTCTTGAAAGAGTGGGACACGTAGCTTATCGACTGGAGTTTACCTAATCAGCTATCGGATGTGCATGATGTATTCCATATCTCACAACTTAAGAAGTGCCTCAGAGTTCCAGAAGAACAGTTGCCTATGGAGGAATTAAATGTTCAATATGACCTCACTTATACGGAGTACCCCATCAGGATTTTGGATACTTTGGAAAAGGTTACCAGGAACCAGGTAATCACGATGTGCAAGGTTCTGTGGAGTCACCATACAGAGGACGACGCAACTTGGGAAAGAAAGGATGAGTTACAGAAGGAGTTTCCCCATCTCTTTGCCAGATCTTCCGAATCTCGAGGACGAGATTCTTCTTAAGGGGGGTAGGATTTATAACACCCGAAAATTCTAAAATTTCAAACTCAATAAAATTCAACCAATTTAGGGTCGCATTTAAATTTTTAGGCATTTAAACGCATTTTCCAAAATTAAGTTAAACCATCATAGGGGTTCTTTGTGCATTCATGCTGCTGCATATCTTTTGTGTGCTTGGATTTGAATTGAATTAAATTTCATAATTTGATTTTATTTCAAACTATCCCTTTTCCTTTCTATCTTTCTCTTTTGGCCTGCATCTTCTTTTCTTTTTTCCGTCAGCCCACCCGCGCAGCAGGCCATTTCTTTCCCCCGACCCTTTTCCTTGCCCTTTCACCTTGAAGCCCAGCAGCACAGCAGCTCGCTCCCCCGGCCAAATCTCTCACGCCAGCCAGCTCCCTCCAGCCCATTTCGCCGCGCGGCCCAGCTGGAGCTGCAGCTCCGCTTCCTCTCACTGCCGCGCGGGGCCCGTCGGTCAGTCCCTCCTTCAACCTTCCTTTCTTGTTCCCCGGCCTTTCCTTTTTCCTCCGCTGCACCTTTCTTCTTCTCCTTCCTTTCTTCCGCCTTCCTTCCTCCGCATGTGAAACCACGACTAGGAGCTCATTTTCGAGCAGCTCTGGCAGAGCACCGCCGCAATGCCACCTCCCGCCGCCACTGGCGTCAGCGCAGCGCATTGCCAGCCGCTCAATCTCGAATCAACGGCCTGCGCGAGAGTCAACCGGCAGCGTACTGCAACAGTGCCGCGCCGCATCATTTTTGCATTTAAGCCCTCACGTTCTCCGCAAATCAACCTGCAGTCCAAGCTAGTTCAAAAATATTTACGAGCCGATCCTATTTTCTTCTATTTTAAACCCTGCTTTTTATAAAATTAACCCACCATCCTGAGCTGCGTTTTTGCACGTTAAACCTTGGTTTATACACATAATTATGTATAAGTCCTCGGTTTCTCGCAGTTTAGCCTTGGAAGTTTTGTTTTTCTCGCAGAAAAGCCCCTGAAACTTGTTTTAATCATATCTTTTGCATCTTAACTCTATTTTTCGCATTCTTTATATCCACATGTTTGTTTTAATGCGTAGATTAGTTTTTCAAACTTGTTTTCTCTTTTTATTATGATTGGTGTACTGTTTTTCTTATATTATGCCTTTGTTTGTTTGTATGTGCTCATGTGACGTGTGTAGACGTTCAGCAGTTCGAGGGATTTGAAGATCAAGCTTTCGAGGAGTACGAACAGCAAGAGCAAGGTCAAGAAGGCAAGTCGTGTCCTTGATCACTTCTTTAAGTCCTATTCACCTTTACTTACTTTCATGTTCAATACAACATCGCTACGCACTTAATAGTTTAAAAATGATAGGTCCCAATTAAGGTTCGCCTAGATTTTATTTACCTTTGCCTTGACCAACTGGGTTATTGTTATGTTGGGTAGCTCATGCTTAGTGCTTACTTGGGTTATGGTGGTTTAACTGAATTCAATGGTTAATCCTGCTTTACTTATATTATACCTTTCATTAATACAAGATCATAAATGTTTAATCGGAACATGGAGAACCACCCAGGAAAACAGTGCTACCACAAGACTAAATCTCTCTGGTCTTGGCTGAATAATTAGAAACTCTAGTATGGGGTAATCTTACCGAAAGGGCAAGAGGGAAGGCGTTGATGGGGGCATAGCACTCGCTCTCTTGGGAAGTGGGCCTTGCTAAGACACTGTACCCATTAGGGGACTGTTATGCTCTGCTTTGACCTAAAACCTTAGCGGGTTACCACTTACTAGTGAATCTTTGTAAAGGCCTCGTAGCGTCCCTATGCAATCACACCTCGGAGGTGTGGTATGGTGCCTTGCAAACACCGCATGGTTGGGTCCAAAGTTCTTTTGAACTTTTACGCACCTTGTGGGTAAAGATGTGTGACCTCCGCAGAGTGTAAAACTGATCGATCAGCCATGCTCATGGTTAAGAGCGGCTTGGACCCTCACATGATAATACTATTCGAAAGATGGACTTAAATTGTTGTTATTTCATTCATGCATATGTTGTTACTTTATTTATGCTTTTGTTTAATTTTGGGTGGTATGAACTTGAACTTAGTTAAATGCTAATAAAATTTCACCAACTTAATTAAAAGCTGATGCTGATTTAGCCTTAGCCATACCTTAATTGGCGTTACGCTACTCTATTCCCCACGACATGTTGAGTACCAACCATAAGTGTACTCACCCTTGCAAAACCGCTATTCAGACCAAGATAATCTAGTGGAGTACATTGATAACTTTGAGGAGTTCTAGGCGTATAGTTCTTCAGTTAGCTGCCTGTGGTGTCGTCGTCGTCTTCGGAGTCCGCTGCGTAATAAATTAGGCTTGTGCTTTATTGATACTTTCAGTCATGTAATAACTGTTTAATACTCTCTTTATCCATTTTGACACTATCTTTATTATTCACTTATGTCATACATGTGTGTAACTTGATCCTGGTGCACATGTATTCAATGCACTCGGTTTTGTCCTTAAAATTGGGTGTGACAGTTATGGTAGTTTTAATGAACTCAATGATTAAACTTATTTGTGCTGTACCTTTTGTTAATACAAGATCACAATACTTAATTGGAACATGGAGCGACCATCCAGGAAAACAGTGCAACCACAAGAACTATAATGGCTCTGGTCTTGGCTAACTAATTAGAAACTCTAGTCTAAGGTAATCTTGCTTGGAAAGGGAAAGAGGGGTGGCGGTAGATGGGGTATAGCCTAGTCCTCTTGGGAAGTGGGCTTGGCTAAGACACTAAACCCACTAGGGAGGGCTATGCTCTGCTACTGATCCGGAAACCTTAGCGGGTTACCACTTGCTAGCGAATCTTTGTAAAGGCCTCGTAGCATCCCTATGTAGTCACATCTCAGTAGTGTGATGAGTGCCTGATCAGCACAACATGGTTGGGTCCAAAGTTCTTTTGAACTTTTACACGAATTTTGGGTAAAGATGTGCAACCTCTGCAGAGTGTAAAACTGATTGATTAGCCATGCTCACGGTCAAGAGCAGCCTGGACCCTCACATGATTAATATACTTGAAGGTGGACTTAAATTGTGGTTATGGTTATGCCATATGCTTATGGCTTATGTTTATGTTAAATGTGGGTTGGTATATATTTATACCTTAGTAATCAGGTGCTAATAAAAATTTGACCAACTAAAAATGCTTAATGCAGCCAACTAGTCAGCCTTTCCTTGTTTAAGGCTTGCATTCATATTTCTCCACACTTGCTGAGTACTACATGTGCTCACCCTTGCTATAAACAACGTTGCTTAGAAGAAGAAGCTGCTGTGAAGTTGTTGTGAAGATGATCCTGAGTTCTAGGCGTACGCAGCCCCAATCGTTTGCTTGTGAAGTTTGGAGTCTTCGTTTCCATGATTAAGCATAAATCTTTGATATACTCTCTTATTCCTTTACGTGATACTATTACTATTATCCACTTATGATGTCACTATATGTATGAAACTAGATCCTACCATACATATAGGTAGCACTTGGTTTTTTTAAAACCAGGTGTGACAAAAGTCGTACCAGAATTGTATCGATGGTAGAACGTAAGCCTAGATAGTAATGGTCGCTTCCTAAGTTCTATCTTACTATAAAAGCAATTTCTACCTAATCCTTGACCTCTTCGGTGAATATTTCACTCCTTGACTATTTTTTTCTTAATCCTCCTTGATAACTTACGTTCCCCGCTTGGCCCCTTTTCACCTGGACTTCTTGTTTTACAATGATAGACGCTCCATGCTTGTCTATTTATTTTTTTAAAACCGGGTGTGACATTCTTTTTGAGACGGAGGGAGTAAGTTTTACGTTGTAAGTGCATATATATAAAACAAGCCAGCCAGATTTGCTACCGTGTCCCAACATGGTTAGTACAACTTCTGTAATTGTACTTCACATAATGAAAGGACAATTTGAAGGAGGATTAGCCATTCAATTATTCAAATATTTGATAGTGTACTCGTAAACCCTCTTACATATTGAAGGAAGAAATCACCATTAAAATCATCTAAAATCATTAGTTCTAATTGTGCTTTAGTTCCTATAAATTAACCCAAAAATTACAAAGATCTTTATTACCTATCCTATAATTGACCACAGACAATGTGGTTGCAAGTTGCAACGTCGTGCAAGGAGCAGAATTTTCTATCTAACTAATAACACCAATGTTTTAAAAGGAACATCCATACCAGCAAATTTAGACAATTGATGTGCAAACAGTAGTCCTATGTTTTGAAATGCACGGTGATCAGGACAAGATATTTATATTAGTTCACATAGTTTATAAAATGTCCTATATTTTAAAACGAAAGGAGTACATTTTTAGAGCTAGGGGAAATACACAAGGTATTCAAGTCCGATGAAGTCCCATTGACTAGTCAACCATACCAAACCTAGGCTGTGAATCAAGAAATAGACCCTCCCACACCCTCCCCTGTTACAATATCAAGCAACTATAGAATTGAATCTTTGAAAAAATGAACATGTTTTCTCTTCAGGTCAAGTATAGTATAAACTATATATAGTGTTGTAAGAAAAGAGATCCAGCCGCTTATTGACTCGGAAGGAGCAGGTAACGGTATGATATGAACAAGTCAAGAAGTTGACTAGGTCAATAACATGGTTACTGATCTGGTATTGTTCAATTCAACAGGCAAGCATGTCCGACAGCTACCCTCCTCATCAAGGTACGGATGCATTGGATTAAGAGATGCAAGTGGCTGCTCCACCAAAATGATTGCCTAGTAAATATTGGAAACCTTGATCTTCTATGACACATTAACCTTGAGTTTTTTTACCAACTGTGTTAGGTACAAAGCATAGATATTATAAGGTTTGTTTGTAAGTGCTCCATGACGTGGGATTTTCTTTTTGAATGCATACGTAACTAAATTGACAGAGGCAACATCATTTCTTCGTAATTAGTTTACACCAAGCAGCACAGTCCACCAGCTACACGCTTAATCCAGCTTCTTCTACCAAATATTCAGAGCAAGAAAGAAAACCCGTCCCACATACCACACACTAACAAAAAAAACTGCACAAGTTTTCTCTTTAAGTTAAAACTGTATTCTAGTAATATTAATAGAGAAATAATCGTTGTGTGGATAGACACATTCATGATTTTAAATTTATATATATATACTGTGTATAATATATTGTATATATATACAGTATATATACTATATATATTCATCTTGTCTGGTATTTATCAGTATTTTAAATAATTAGTTATGCTTTCAAAGCATGATTATGCATTACCTAATCCTGTAGTTCATAAGTCATAGGCCGTTAAATCACTAAGCAGCAGCCGAATACATGGCCTCAATTAATTAGCACGTTCACACATACCTGTGTAATATTTGAACAAGTCAAGGAGCTGAGTAGGCAGATCATCTTTTTTACTTTTATCTAGGAGTGATAGCAGCCTGACCTGATGATTAACTCACAAGGAAAGCGTGTGAGGACACAGCTAATTTGGTTTGATGTCATACGGATAGAAGCTTACCTGATTAACTCAAAAGTAAATCGTTTGTGGCAGGCGGCAGCTGCCCCTCTGCAAGTTCTTGCATGCCTTCTTGGTATCAGGTGAACATGAGTACAGGGAAATTATTCATTGTATGAGGTACAATGTGCAGATATTAGGAAGTAACATTAGTTTTCTCCACGCTTTTTACTCTTATGTAGGTGAGTGCAAGCATAGTTTGACCTTTGCACTGCACCATACCATTTTTCCGGTTTCCGCAACTATCACAGTCCACAAGCTGCTCATATGCCAGCCTTATAATTTTTGTGTGACTGTTTTGTTTTCGAAAACTAAATCATCTTCATATTTCAATTTTCTATGAGTTAATTAACTGAATAATGGATGATACTTTCTTTATGAATCAAATCAATAGAACGCCCGTGGATGGTAAAAATTAACAAACCACTACACATAAAAGAATCATTTACCAGCTTCAACATTTTTCATTTGGATCTCGAGCACTGTACTGATTAATGGAAATCTCTTTTATCAACATTACTCCATAATCTAAACTTCTACATTTTTTAAAATACAAGCTGACCATCTTGAATCACTAAGCAGCAGCCGTCCCGCCATACACTAATAAAGTATCAAGCATAGACTAAGTAAACAAAGCACATATTTTTCTAGTATTGTGATGGGATCAGATCAAACAGAACACGTCAGATTTGTTTGTTGAGTGCAAAAGTACTGAAAGTGTTGCTGCTTTGAAATGTTCTTCATATAAGACAATTGCGTTGTTTCATCATCAGCTTCTAGCAGCCAGAGACCGTCTTCTGTTTTGGTAGGTTCAACATAGCTAGACTACTTCAGTCGTCATCTTCATGTTGCCACTTTCTGTGGCAGCCTATATAAGCCCACCATCTCCATGCCCAAAGCATCAACAAGACATACACAATCAGAAGCAGCTGAATAGTCTACTTCAGAGAGCTCAAACACAAAAGCTGAGACAAACTCAAATGGCTGCCTCCTACTTTCTGCTCACAGCTTTTCTAGCAATGGTCACTTCTCAAGCCATTGCTTCCGACCCTGGCCCGCTCCAAGACTTTTGTGTTGCCGACATACACTCTCCTGGTACGAACACACTTGCTTTAATCATTATGTGTTCCTTAACCAAATCTATGATCACAAAAAAGTTATTTGTTAACATAATCTACATACAAAAAGCATCTTTATTTGCTGCCTCTAATAATTTCTAATATGTGTTTACCAATTTTCTTTCATCTATATTTGCAGTGAAGGTCAATGGATTTGTTTGCAAGGACCCCATGGCCGTGAACGCAGATGACTTCTTCAAAGCAGCCAACCTTGATAAGCCTATGGACACCAAGAAGAGCAAGGTTGGATCCAATGTCACTTTGATCAATGTCATGCAGTTGCCTGGACTCAACACACTGGGCATCTCATTGGCCCGTATTGACTATGCGCCGTTAGGTCAAAATCCACCACACACCCACCCACGTGCCACAGAGATCCTCACCGTGCTCGAGGGGACCCTGTATGTTGGATTTGTCACCTCCAACCCAAACAAACTGTTTGCAAAGGTGCTCAACAAGGGTGATGTGTTTGTATTCCCACAAGGGCTCATCCATTTCCAATTCAACCCTGTCTATGACAAGCCTGCAGTTGCTATAGCTGCGCTCAGCAGCCAGAACCCTGGTGCTATTACCATCGCAAATGCGGTTTTTGGATCAAAGCCACCAATTTCTGATGATGTCTTGGCCAAGGCATTCCAGGTGCAAAAGGGGACAATTGATTGGCTCCAAGCTCAATTCTGGGAGAATAACCACAACTAAGTAATCAATGTTTTAGGTTTGTTGTACCGAGAGTTTTCGTTATATGCATCTTGCATATAACTACATGTTTTAAGTTTCTATGCTACGATTTAGAAAATAAATGGTGACTATTAGGTACTACTGACTTCTTGTTAATGTGTGCCTGCGAGCTGTTGTACCATTATATGTCTTCGTTTTATATTAATGTAAACAATATTTTTCTTCAACACAGATGGTCTTGACTTGTACCTCAACTTATTATATTGTCCTTATACCCGCAAAAAACTTATTATTGTCCTTTGAGTGTCACGGTGCAATTTATCTTCATCCATATAGCCACGAAACATGAAGCCTGTTACACGCAAGATGTTAGCCCATGAAACTGAAGCCGTGCTCAAATGAAACCTCCCGTTCCTCTGGTCGCTCTGGAGTCCTTGCAGATTATTGCAGCATCTCTTGGCTCAGTTGGGATGGAGAGATGATGCTTGCACTGAGATGGAACACGTACTGGAACAAACAGGTTGTCTAGAATTGTGAAGACGAGCTTGTCAACAAACTGGTTCCGGTGCTTGGCTGACGTGACAGCTTTTTGTCTTTGATCGGCTGCGTTTTGAACGATGTCGACATTTCCACAGGCCGCTAGCACTGCTCCTGCTTCAAGATATTGACAAATGGGGTCTGATTATCAGGACCACACGCAGCATTGGACACTTGAGAATTATGCTGCGTCCAAGTAATCTCATGTGCAAGAAAAAGAAAGGAACGTCCCAAAAAGAATGAAACTCTCGTTTTCTGAGAAGTTAACCAATTTTAAATTTGACCAAATTTATACAAAATAGTACTAACATTTATGGTACAAAATAAATATCAATAGATTAACCATGTAATATATTTTTATACTAAATCTATTCGGAGTCAAATTTAAAACCGTTTGAATCCTCGAGAAGTGAGAGTTGCATTCTTTTTGGGACGGAGGGAGTAAGTGTTACGTTGTAAGTGCAAATAAAACAAGCCAGATTTGCTAGTGTGTCCAACATGATTAGTACAACTTCTGTAACTGTACTCCACATAATGAAACGACGATTTGAAGGAGGATTAGCCATTCAATTATTCAAATATTTGATAGTGTACTCGTAAACCCTCTTACATAGTGCAGGAAGAAATCACCATTAAAACCATCTAAAATCATTAGTTCGAATTGTGCTTTAGTTCCTATAAATTAACCCCAAAATTACAAAGATCAGTATTATCTATCATTTAATTTCCTACAGACAATGTGGTTTCAAGTTGCAACAACGCGCAAGGAGCAGAATTTTCTATCTAACTAATAACACCAATATTTTAAAAGAAACATCCAGACCAGCAAATTTAGACAATTGATGTGCAAACAGTAGTACTATGTTTTTAAATGCACGGTGTTTAGGACAAGATATTTTTCATATATTTTAAAACGAAAGGAGTACATTTTTAGAGCTACGGAAAATACACAAGATATTCAAAGCACCTAGTCAAACATACCTCACCTAGGCTGTGAATCAACAAATAGACCCTCCCACACCCTCCCCTGTTACAATATCAAGCAACAATAGAATTGAATCTTTGAAAAAATGTACATGCATGCATGTTCTCTCTTCAGGTCAAGTGTAGTATAAACTATATATAGTATTGTAAGAAAAGAGATCCAGCTGCTTATTGACTCGGCGGTATAGTATGAACAAGTCAAGAAGTTGACTAGGCCAATAACATGGTTACTGACCTGGTAATATTCAACAGGCAAGCATGTGCGACAGCTACCCTCCTCATCATCGTACGGATGCATTGGATTAAGTCATGCAAGTAGCTGCTCCAACAAAATGCTGGCCTAGTAAATATTGGAAACCTTGATCTTCTATGGCCAAGTGATCATCGATGACAATAACCTTGAGTTTTTTACCAGCTGTGTTAGGTACAAAGCATAGATATTATAAGGTTTGTTTGTAAGTGCTCCATGACGTGGGATTTTCTTTTTGAATGCATACATAACTAAATTGACAGAGGCAACATCATTTCTTCGTAATTAGTTTACACCAAGCAGCGCCGTCCACCAGCTACACGCTTAATCCAGCTTCTTCTACCAAAGGGACCTGTATATGCCTTAAAAATTGAATCCACTTTATGGGCCTAGGCATAGATGCAGAGCAAGAAAGAAAACCCGTCCCACATACCACACACTAACAAAAAAAAACTGCACAAGTATTCTCTTTAAGTTAAAACTATATTCATGATTTTAAATATATATATATATATACTGTATATATATATTCATCTTGTCTGGTATTTATCAGTATTTTAAATAATTAGTTATGCTTTCAAAGCATGATTATGCATTACCTAATCCTGTAGTTCATAAGTCATAGGCCGTTAAATCACTAAGCAGCAGCCGAATACATGGCCTCAATTAATTAGCACGTTCACACATACCTGTGTAATATTTGAACAAGTCAAGGAGCTGAGTAGGCAGATCATCTTTTTTACTTTTATCTAGGAGTGATAGCAGCCTGACCTGATGATTAACTCACAAGGAAAGCGTGTGAGGACACAGCTAATTTGGTTTGATCTCAAAAGTAAATCGTGTGTGGCAGCTTCCCCTCTACAAGTTGTTCTTGCATGCCTTCTTGGTATCAGGTGAACATGAGTACAGGGAAATTGTTCATTGTATAAGGTACAATGTGCGGATATTAGGAAGTAACAATAGATTTCTGCACGCTTTTTACTCTTATTTAGGTGAGTGCAAGCATAGTTTGACCTTTGCACTGCACCATACCATTTTTCTAGTTTCCGCAACTATCACAGTCCACAAGCTGCTCATATGCCATTCTTATAATTCTTGTGTGACTCTATTTTTTTTTAGAAAACTAAATCATCTTCATATTTCAATTTTCTATCAGTTAATTAACTAAATAATGGATGACACTTTTTTTATGAATCGAATCAATAAAATGCCCGTGGATGGTAACAATTGACAAACCACTACGCATAAAAGAATCATTTACCAGCTTCAACATTTTTCATTTGGATCTCGAGCACTGTAGTGATTAATGGAAATATCTTTTATGAACATTACTCCATAATCTAAACTTCTACATTTTTTTAAAATTAATGCTTACCATCTTGAATCACTAAGCAGCAGCCGTCCCACCATACACTAATAAAGTATCAAGCATAGACTCAGTAAACAAAAAGTTGGTGATCATGTTTTCTTTTTAAGTTAAAACCAGTATATTAAGATTAACGGAGAAATAATTATTATGTGGATAGACATCTGTTCATGGTTTTGAGATTTAATGCAAAATACTTTTTGTATTATCTAGTACTGATCAGTATTTTAAATAATGATCTATGCTTCTAGAGCATTATTAGCCATCACCTGATCCTGCAGTTCTTAAGTCATAGCAAATAAACCACTTAGCAACGCCCGAATACTTGGCCTAAATTAAACAGCAGTTTCCTATACGGGTGTGATGATATGTGTGTGATATGAACAAGTCAAGGAGTTGAATAGGCAGATAACTGTTTCTTATCTAGTAGCGATAGAAGCCGTGCCTGATCAACTCAAAAGTAAAAAAGATGAGGTGATCATGAATGACGATAGGGAGACTGATTATTGTATGAGTATACAAAGTGAATTAATCTAAAAATAAACACCTTTGCACTGTCGACTCTTTAATTCTGTACGTATGTGTGTGTGCAAGCACAGATTGACCGGGATGCACCATACCATTTTTCTAGTTTTCACAACTATCATAGTGCACCAACTACGCGCCTGTGCAGGGCTCATATCGTGTGACCCTGTCAGTTTGCTTTAGAAAGTTGATCATCTCCATATTTCAACTTTTCTGTGGCAGTTAGTTAAGTAAATAATGGACGAGGGCGCTTTCTTTCTGAACCGTATCAGCAGCAGTACCTTGCGTGGTAACAATTAACAAATAATTAAACCACTACACATCAAGGAATTAGTTACCGGCTTTAAATTTTTATTGCGTTGTTTCATCATCAGCTTCTAGCAGCCAGAGACCGTTTCTTCTGTTTTGGTACGTTCAACATAGCGAGACTAGTTCAGTCGTCAACTTCATGTTGCCACTTTCTGTGGCAGCCTATATAAGCCCACCATCTCCATGCCCAAAGCATCAACAAGACATACACCATCACAAGCAGCTGAATAGTCTACTTCAGAGCTCAAACACAAAAGCTGAGACAAACTCAAATGGCTGCCTCCTACTTTCTGCTCGCAGCTTTTCTAGCAATGGTCACTTCTCAAGCCATTGCTTCCGACCCTGGCCCGCTCCAGGACTTTTGTGTTGCCGACATACACTCTCCTGGTACGAACGCAGTTGCTTCAAATCATTATGTGTTCCTTAACCAAATCTATGATCACAAAAAAATCATTTGTTAACATACATCTACATACAAAAAGCATCTTTATTTACTGCCTCCAATAATTTCTAATATGTGTTTACCAATTTTCTTTCATCTATATTTGCAGTGAAGGTCAATGGATTTGTTTGCAAGGACCCCATGGCCGTGAACGCAGATGACTTCTTCAAGGCAGCCAACCTTGATAAGCCTATGGACACCAAGAAGAGCAAGGTTGGATCCAATGTCACTTTGATCAATGTCATGCAGTTGCCTGGACTCAACACACTGGGCATCTCATTGGCCCGCATTGACTATGCGCCGTTAGGTCAGAATCCACCACACACCCACCCACGTGCCACAGAGATCCTCACCGTGCTCGAGGGGACCCTGTACGTCGGATTTGTCACCTCCAACCCAAACAAACTGTTTGCCAAGGTTCTCAACAAGGGTGATGTGTTTGTATTCCCACAAGGGCTCATCCACTTCCAGTTCAACCCAAACCCTCACAAGCCAGCAGTTGCTATTGCCGCGCTCAGCAGCCAGAACCCTGGGGCTATTACCATCGCAAATGCGGTTTTTGGATCAAAGCCACCGATCTCAGATGATGTCTTGGCCAAGGCATTCCAGGTGCAAAAGGGCACAATTGATTGGCTCCAAGCTCAATTCTGGGAGAATAACCACAACTAAATGTAGTTAGTGTTTTGGCTTTGTTGTACTGAGTGTCTGCTTTGTATGCGTTTTGCATATTGCTACATGTTTTGAGTTTCTATATGCTACGATCAATAAAATAAATGGTGAGTGCTTATTACTTGCATATTGTGTGCCTGCGATCTGTACCCTGCTCTCTCTGGAAAACTGAAGTAAACTGCATGGAGCTTGTATAAAATTTCTTGAAGTATGTATATTCATGATGTGATGTTACATAAATCAATATTTCTGTGCATCCAGATATGTAGAAGAATGAATATATTTAACATGTGGGTTTCTGGTAGCCTGCATGCAACTGGTTGTTTTGATTTGTGTGTGACAACTTATTGCGCGCATGCGCATATTTCGCGTGAAAAATCACGTGACATATGACTTGTGACTTGGAGCATGCGTGTGTGGGCGGCCTCCCAAGGACCCCCCCCTCCCCCCGGGATTTCCTTTTTTGCATTTTTTTTTGCAAAACCATATAGTCCCGGTTGCTAATACCAACCGGATAAAAGGGGGCGGGGGCTGCCCCTGACATGGCGACCGTTTTATCCCGGTTGGTATTTCCAACCAGGATAAAAGGGATTCTTTAGTCCCGGTTGAGGGATCCGGGATAAAAGACCTCCTTTTTGTCTCGATTGCTTTATCTCGGATGGTTTTTGGGGAGATTTACGTCCCCCATCCGGGACTAATACCGGGTTCTCTACCCGTGCGTGCTTCCTCGGCTCATAAAATAAAAAAACAACTACCATTGCCCAGCGTCACCTTGGCCCTGTTCACCATCGAGATAAAAATTGGAAATGAACAGGTTGTCTAGCTACAGAATGGTGGAGACGTACGAGCGCGTCAATGAACAAGTGCAAGACGGGTCTCGCAAGCCGCCAGGTGACGGTAGACACGCATGACTTACAAACTGTGCGAGGCGTAGGGGCCGAGTCGATCAGTACAGGATCTTCTCGATGAGGTGGACACGAGAAGTTGCCGCTGCCAGCGCCTGTGGCGGACGTTAAATGATGTCAAGAATTTAAGGCCGTTGATGGCTGTGTGCAGTCGTAAAGGTCAAATTATTTCCATTAAAAAAACGAATTTAAGGCCGGCAACGCTGATCCTGGTTTAGGATTTTGAGGAGTTCGATTATCAGGACTATGCAGTATCGGAGACTTGAGAATTATAAATGCGTATGCTGCGTTCAAGTAATCACACATCCAAGAACATAAAAAGAAACAAGTGTAGTGAACTGCATATGAATAAGCCAAGAAATCATTAATGTTCATATGATTTATATTTAAAATTGACTTGATCAGCATTATATAGATTATTGTTTTGTTAAACATGATTAATCACAGCCCCACTACTTTTCATATGCAGCTGCTTAGTGTGCCAGAAGGAGCAGGTATGGGTATGATTTATGAACAAGTCAAGTTGACTAGGCAGCTGATCACGTGGTTACTTTGTATTGAAAGGAGCCTTACTTGTTTAGCACAAAAGCATGTGCGATAGCTACCGTTCCCATCTTGGTACGGGTGCACTAGATTAAGTCGTGCAAGTAACTGCTCCAACAAAATTGCCAAGTATAAATGTTGGATACACTAACCTTCTGTGACTCAGGCGATCATAGATGAAAATATGGACATTGTGTAGTAGCTACATTAGGTACAAAGCAAAGATATGATAAGATCTGTTTGTAAAGCCTTTCAGGATATTATTCCGATCATCCATGACTAAATTGCTTATTATATACGCCCTTTCTTGTCCTACCAACGGACTATATATGCCTGATAATTTACAAGATTGAATCCACTCTGAACCAAGGTGAACGCAGGCTTAGAAAGAAAACTAGTCCCACCATACGCTAATAAAATACCAATCAACAAAAGACTCAGTTAAAAAGTTGAACATGTTTTAAGTTGAAACTAGTCTTGCAATAAAAATATATATGTGTAGGACCTGATTATCTCACAAGTAAAGAGTGTGATCACGAATGATGCCAAGTTATGTGAGCCCAAAAGTAAAATGTGCACGACACCTACCTTGACAAGTTCTCCCTCTTACATCCTGTGTGAGCGCAATAGATTGACCGATGCACTGGTCCATCCTTCTACTTTTCAGATCTATGACAGTGCACCAGCTATGCACACATGGCAGGGTCTGATGTGTTGTACGTGACTCTGTCCCTTTTGTTTTGGAAAATTGGATCATATACATAATACCATTTTTTAGGTGATTTGGTAAATAATGGATGATGACACTTATTAATTTCTTTGTGAACCATATCAACAACAGCACCTTGCATTGCAATAATTAATAAACCACCATTTGTGGAAAAGTGAGCATTAGTCCCAGTTGGAGAGAGTCATATCTCTCGAATATCCAACCGGAACTAATTTTTCGGGACTAAAGGTCCCCTCTTTAGTCCCAGGTCACTCACCTGGGACTAAAGACCTTTTTTCTTTTTACTATGAATTCTTTTCCATATTACACTAATTGTTGCTTCACTTATTTATATATATATATATATTTACCTATACATGTACATCCTTAGCGTACACCACTAAGACGTATACGCTCGTATTTTATACATGTCATATATATATATATATTTCATGATAGTATATGCATAATATTAATTATAACTACTATATATACAATTCTTAGTATATAATACACATCAAAGTAGTATCTATATATACAATAATTTGTCCACTTAATTCTTAGGATCCTTTAGGATTTATCGCCTCATCCACCAGAAATTCTATGAGAGCTTCTTGGATTGCCAAAAGCCTATCCTTCTCCAAGAGTTCTTCGCTAATCCGTCACATTTGTAATTTGAAAATATATGAATGTTACACCAACAATTATCCTTCAAAATATGTGAATGTTACACCAACAATTAAATGGATTTTTGGGAGATTTGCCCCCTACCAACCGGGACTAAAGGCGAGTTTTGTACCAGCGTTTCCATGCGCTGTGAATTAAATTAATGAATATGATACAGTGTTAGGTGAAACTTTAGGAAACAAACTTTTGCATAGAGATAAAGGTCAAAAATTATTATGAGTTAAGCATGTTTTGAATGTCTTGGTACTCGCCCTTTGCTTTCCTCAACAAATCAAATATAATAACGTTGCTTTGATCAATCATAATTATAAGAAGAATCCAGTGGTAACTATGTACATAAATGTCCATATTAGAACTAACTAATACTAATTAGGTAAGGAAAGGAAAACAAAAATAGACGGTACCCACACTTACTTAAATTTGTAAGGCAGTAGTATGTATCGCTTGTAATTCTGTTGCTACAAGAATATGTATATTGCATCCAATGTAGACTTTGGATGATTCCGTATCTGCTTTTGGTTAACAAGTGTTGGGTCCATCAGGCCAACGTTGAAGTAGGATTCTCGGCGGCACCTTTGAATTTGCATCCTACATAAAATGAAAGACAAAGTTAGTGGGACGACACACACCTAATAATGAGCTGAGCTAAAATTAACATCTAATTAACACACACTTACAGAACCCAGGCGCTGATAAGAGAGACATCAAGGGCATCTTGATGGTACACTTCATAAATATCTTTAAATTCCAACCACATCAGTTTCTCACTTTCACTGAAAAAATTAATAGGTTTAAGAAGAAGAGGGAACATGCTCTATCATTGGCCAACTGCTCCATGTACCACTTATTGAATTCATACAACTTAGTTGTGAGCTTTCATACCAATTCAGGCCTTACTAGAGGCTTGCCTAACTCAAAGGGCCATTTTGGTACAGTCTTTTCCGCAGGTGGTGGTTCATCTTGCCCTAGAACTTTAGCAAGCGAGAGACCTGTCACTTCCATAAACTTAATGACCTTGATTTATTGTTCTAAAGGCAAAGCTGTTATTTGTTGAGCTTCTTGATCTGCTTGTTGATCTTGCTCCTCAAGTTGGGGGATAGTACGACTGGACAACAACTCTCCTTGTTTTTTCTTCTGCCAAGACTTAATTAACGAACGATTGTAGTTCGATGGTAACGTTTTCTTGACTTGTTTTTTCATAGAAAAAAAAACTTTAAAGTGGCTTGATCTACTGGCTTAGGCTCCATCTCCTTCGCTTTTCTTTCTGCGGCAATTTTTTTCCAACCTCTCCCTTACATGTGCTTGCGATGCCTGCTTCAATTCCTCGAGAGTCATATTGCCTGCTAGCTTCTTAATAGGTTCAAACTTGTTTGTGTGCTTCCTCGGTTCTTTCGCCTTTGGCTGCCTTCCTTGGCTTGGAAGGCGGTGGTCGTGACTTCTTGAGAGGTGTTCCAGATGGTTCCTTGCTCACACTAGACTTTAGTCCAAACACTGCAGATGGTGATTGAGGAGGGTTGTTTTGTTCATTGTCGCTCCCACCTACAGGACTCGATGGTGTTGGAGATGGTGACCAAGCAGGATGCCACGGTCCTGGTGGTGACGACGGTCCTAGAGATGGATGTGCTGGAGATGACGGTCTTGAGTTCTAAGGAGATGGTGGTTGTGGGGGATCTATGAGAAGAAATGATGCCTCCTGGCTAGGAATGATGATGTAATATTTGCGCCATAGAATGATACCATGAAGTGCATCTCCTAGTGTCCTTTCCCCATCACCTCTCGGGAGGTCGAGCTCTAGGCCTTCATATTTACTATCAAAAATTTGCTCCTCCCCAACAATGGAGCAGCCAGGTGGAATCGTCATGCCATGGCTTGTTTGCCCTGGCAGTATTGGTAAAGCACTTCCGTACACCACCTATACATATAGGAGAAATAAAGAAGTTATTAAATTCCTGATTGAGGCGTGGATCAATTGAGATAGTTGCATATATTATATATATGTAACCTTAATAGGGAGGTTGCCAAATGGTCTATACAGCTCACATGAGGTGCGCTGAGTGATGTCATCCACAAGGTACCGTTGGTTGTCCAGCACAACCATGGGTAAGATTGTCCAGCACAGTTGCTTCAGCATTGAGAAGGGCTAAAGACGACGTTGGGATCCAGCAGTACTCCAGATTGGGCCATCTCAATAACTGCCAGGGCCACTCGCCAATTAATTTCTTCCGACATTCTTACATCTTGTTCATGCACTTTAGCTTCTAACATGCGCCGCCACCTCTCCTCTTGGTGTTCCTTTCTTCTCTTCTAGCTTTTGTATGTGTCAATGTCCCTATGGAAAGCCTACTTCCTTGAAACCACACCGAAGCCTCGGCAATGTCCTGGGTGTTCGGGATTCCTGAGCGCTAAAGTCAGCTCATCATTCTCTCTATCAAGCTTGAACTTTCCCACTTTAGAATCTTCAATGTTTTCGATAAGCCTAAGGGCCTTCTCACATATTGTTTCATTGAAAACAAGTCCCATCCTCAGGGCTAAGGGTGCCTCCAGGAGCGTAATACCAATTCTTTGATTGATTAGGCTAGTTAATAGTCGCTGATACGATACCTCGATCAAGTAGGTCATGTTCCATCTTGCCCTAGATGATGATGGCAATCCTTTTTGGCTTGCGTTAGCACCCGATTGGCACCGTACTTACCAGCTGACGGGTGGTGGGGGTAGGTCGGGGCATCAGGAAGGCAGCACAGGGGGCTGCGACGGATGGCGGCGCAAGAGGGGCGTTGTCGGGGCCACGCGAGCGTCGCAGAGGGGGCTAGCCGGAGGAGAAGGGGCGGTCGACGGTGGTGATGCGGCTGGGTGCACAGTGCTAGGGCGGGAGGGTGATGTTGGGGTTTGAGGAGGGCGCCACCGGGGAGCTGCGGGGCGCGGAGGCAAAGGAGATCAAGGTCAGCGGCATGGCGGCGTGCGGTGTCGGGCCGGGACACCTGAAGCGACGCTCTGTGGGGATGGGGAGGGGGAGGGGGGGTCACACCGGGGAACCAGGGCACGGAGATTATGGTGGCGATGCGGTGGCCGGGGAGCGATGATGACATCATCGTGGATGCCCGCGGAGATGACGGCGGCGATGCGGCGGCTTCGGAGGCGACGAGGATGACGAAAGGGCGCGGAAGGCGATGAAAACGGCTAGGTCCCGAGGACAGAGAAGGGGTTGGAATATTTATATCGCTCTTTAGTCCCTGTTGGTATTACCACCTGGGACTAAAGGGGGGGTCTTTAGTCCCTGGTCATAATATCACCTGGGACTAAAGGGTGGCTGGCACGCGGCAGATGAAAATGCCCCCCCTTTAGTCCCTGTTGTTACTACCAACCGGGACTAAACGAATTCTCCCATTTCACTTCCCACGCTATACCAAAAGTTCGATTAAATTAAGTTGATTTCTTCATATGTTTCTAAATTTATTTTGTACTTCTATCATCCAAGAAAAATGGTAATATTCAATATTTTGAACATGCAAAAATATATTAAATTATCAAATAATTTCTACACTTTATTGATAAAAAACTCTTATAATAAATAATTTGATCATGATAAAGTGTATTCAATTGTTTTAAACCTCATAATAATTTTGAACTTGCTCTTGATGGAAGTCCCAATTTCCTCCCCTTTGCATTTCCCGCACAACCTCATAATAATTTGATCAAATAATAATGTGATGACCAAAAAACTCGATGATCATATCTAGTGCATTACATAAATTAGTTTTTCATATCACTAAAATATAATAGAAAGGTTCTGACATATGACCATAGAGCATTACATAAAGGTTGACCATAGATCATTACAATGTAACATTAAAAAATTTCTTCTTGACCAAAGTTCCTTGGTCATGATCACGGCGTAAGTACAGAGCCTCTTCTTTGGCTAGCATGATGCTTGGGTCAACTTCGACAGCGAATGGAGGCATGCCATCAAGCTGATGAAAATCATTTGACTGGTCCGTTTTGTCCTCGACTCCCACAGTTACTCTTTTATCTGGAAGAACTATGTGGCACTTTGGCTCCCATTATTTTTCTTTATCTTCTGAATTATTCTTGGGTTTGCTAGATATGTCCTTCACATAGAAAACCTTATGCACATCATTAGCAAGGACGAATGGTTCATCTTTGTATCCAGTCTTGCTTAGGTCCACTATTGTCATTCCATATTGATCTTTCATTACACCACCTCCAGTCAGCTTCACCCAT
The DNA here is from genome assembly GCF_000263155.2 of Setaria italica. Lineage (NCBI taxonomy): Eukaryota > Viridiplantae > Streptophyta > Magnoliopsida > Poales > Poaceae > Setaria > Setaria italica. The sequence continues at coordinate 2,919,920 of NC_028455.1, read as the reverse complement.
TAGCAACGAAATAGAGGGATGTTCAGCAGTCAGTAGTCGAGTTCCCAAATCTCCTTTATAAAATCATAATACAAGTCATTGCTCTTGTGGCTGTCTATGACATCTGTACGGACGTCACTATTTTAGTTAGTGCTTTTTTGGTCTTGAGCTCTTGTGTAAAATATATAACCATTTATCTCGTAACCCTGGAATTTCACGATTGTGCTAGAAGATCCCCCTAGCTAACCAAACAAGTTGTTCATGAATCATGGAGTTACCCATAAGGTGTTGACGCAACCAAGAGGGAAAAGTAATCATGTGATGACATATAATTCAGGCATCGGATTTCATTGGGTATTGGAAAAATAGAATCTGGTTGTGTTCCTCGATATACGGGGCCCTCAAGGTTGATTGTTGCAGAATCATGAAGTGTGCTTTATGAAACAAATCACTATCAGTGTTCAAACATGATTTTCTTCCAAGGGTGCCCTTCCCCCGTAGCCTCCCCTTGTGACATGATACTGGAACCCCAATCAAATTAATTGAGTCAATAAAATGAACACAAAACTCAATGACCTTCGATTCCATATCCCTTGGTGATGCTTCGCTTTGGACGGGCATGATTAAGAATATAGTTTTTTAGGATTGATATGAACCTCTCGAAAGATCACATATTGTGCAGGAATACTAGACCGAGAATAGTAATCTTTTTAACTATGTGAATTGGGAGGTGCATCATAATTTTGAAGAAGGATGGTGGAAGTACCAACTCAAAGTTGACAAGACATTGTACCACATCATTCTGTAGCTTTAGTAGCTTGGTTGGATCAATTGCCTTCTGCGAAATTGCATTGAGAAATGTGCATAGCTTTACGAGAGCCAATCGTACATTCTCTGGTAGAATACCCCTCAATGCAACCAGAAGCAACTGGGTCATCAACATGTGGTAGTCATGGGCCTTTAAATTTGTGAATTTCTTTTCTTTCATATTAATTATTCCCTTTATATTCGAGGAGTACCCAGACTGAACCTTGATACTATTCATGCAATCAAACATGCTATTCTTCTCTTCCTTGCTGAGAGTGTAATTGGCAGGATGTAAGTAGTGTTGTCCTTTATCTCTCTTTTTCGGATAATGATCATCTTGTTGCTTTATAAGTTTCAGGTCCTATCATGCTTCCAATGTATCTTTTGAGTTCCTATAACAACCCGGGAAGCCTAGCATGTTCACTCAAAGATTCTTCATCAGGTTCATCATGTTAATTGCGTTGCGGACCTCTAGGATTTCCTAATAAGGTAGCTCCCAAAATATAGACTTCTTCTTCTACATGGGTGCACGTCCGTTATCATCGTTCAGGACAGGTTTGCTACCAAGACCCTTTCTAAAGACTACTACATCCTTTATCATCTCAAATACATGCTTTTCATTAGGGTGTGCAGGTTTTTTATAGTCTAGCACCCCTTTGAAATGCATCCCTTTCTTTCTTAATGGGTGGTTAGCAGGAAAAAATTGACGATGACCCATATACATAACCTTCCTACAATGTTTCAAATACATGATGTATGTATCCTCCAAACAGTGGTTGCAGGCCCGGTATCCCTTGTTTGGTTGTCCTAAAAGGTTACTCAATGCATACCAATCATTGATGGTTATAAACAACAATGCTCGTAGGACAAAGCTCTCTTGTTTATCCTGATCCCACACACGTACACCTTCTTCCTTACAGAGCAGTAAAAGCTCATCAACCAACGGTCTTAGGTACACGTCAATGTCGTTGCCGGGTTGTTTTGGGCCTTGGATAAGCACCACATCATAATGAACTTCTGCTTCATGCATAGCCAAGGATGAAGATTGAACATACATAGGGTCACAGGCCAAGTACTATGACCACTACTCAACTCACCGAATGGATTGAATCTATCAATACTTAAACCAAACCTTATGTTACTTGCATCCCTTTCAAAGTCCGGGAATGCTCTATAAATTTATCTCCACTAGGCTCCATTAGCTGGGTGTCTCAGCATGTCATCTTGCTTACATTCTTCTTTGTGCCATCGCATCAACTTAGCATTCGCCTTGTTTCTGAACAAATGTTTCAAACATGGTATTATAGGGAAATACCACATCATGTTCGTGGGACTCTCTTCTTGGGAGGCTGCCCTCAGCATCACCAGGATCATCTCGCATGATCTAATTCCGCAGTGCTCCGCGCATAAGACAAGCATCCAATTTCTCGTATTCATGACCACGATAGAGGATACAATTAGGGCATGCATGTATCTTTTGAACCTCCAATCCTAGAGGGCAAACAACTTGTTTAGCTTCATATGTTGTGGATGGCAATTCATAATTCTTAGGAAGCATGTTCTTTACAATATTCAATATCCCTCAAATCCCTTATCAAACACATGATGTTTTTCTATCCATTGCAGCATTTCTAGTGTGGTACCCAACTTTTTATGCTCCTGCTTGCAATCTAAGTACAATAATTTTTATGCTCCTGCTTCCAAGATTCTTTTGTAATATTCAGCCAAAGTTTGTGGACTCGAAGTTCTTCTAGCGCATCGCTTACTAGATCTAAAGCTTTTCATGAGAATCTTGAGCACTTTGTTGATTACTGGGAAACTCCCTAATTTACTCTATTCCCTAATTTAAAATTTATTTTTGCAAAAGGTAACCATCTTGGACCCTGCATCCCAATAGCAAAAAGAAAAGAAAGCCATACTTTTCTTTTGATAAGAGCAAAGAGAAGACGTCAAATTTGTTAGTTGAGTGTATGATGCATGACGTGTATCGTTTTACATACACCACAGTGTCACGCAGCCACATGCTTCGCCTAACTAAATACCATTTCTCATTTATGCAGCTGCTTGCTTCCTGCCTGAGGAGCGGAGGGTATGTGTGATACGAACAAAGTCAAGAAGGTGACCAGGCAGACCACGTAGTTTTTGATCTGGTATTGCTGGAGGACTTATATTACTTGTTTAACTTGCAAGTAACCGCTCCAACACAATGGCGACCAAGTAAATGTTGGTAAAACTAGTTTAATACAATTTATGTGATCAGGCATAACTGGTGGTTTCACACCATTATGCTGATGTTTTTTGTACTGTTTACATTTTCCGTACATACAAGATTTGTAACACCCTAAATTTTCAATTTTGCAATTGAATAAAAATTTATTACAATTTTCTAGAATTTGTTTGAGCTTGTTTAAGTATTTAAGGCTTTTTTAAGATTTTATTCAATTTCTTAGGCATTAAAATGTTTTCCTGAAATTTAATTAATGAATCTTAGGTTTGCATTGTTGCATTCATGCGAGTGCATTGATTTTGGTTGCTGGGTTGCTGAGTTCAAATTTTAGATTTGAATTCATTTTGTTTGAATCTGTTTGAAAATAGCAAAGTTTTTTCTTTTTCTTTGTTTTCTTGTTCTTCTTCCACCTGGCCTTCATCTTCCTTCGGCCTGGGCCCTCTTTCAGCTGTTGCAGCAGCAGGCCGCTGGCCTCACCTCTGTTGGCCCAGCTTGCCTCGGACCGTTTTCCTCCGCGCTAGCTGTTGACGCTCATTATTGATACACTTTTAGTGCTATTGAACTAGTGTTTTCATGCTTATTCTTATACTAACCCGCTACTTGGCACCTCAAATAACCATATTATTGCATATGTGTTGTGTTTTGGAGCATATTGTATTTTGGCAGGAAATACGACATAGTCAAGGGGGTTTATATAAGGATATTAATGGATATTTGGACATGGGTCGTCGAGGGAAGACAGCACAAGGAAGGAGAGGACTATAAGTGCTAGGAAGGGCCAGACCAATCAGCCTAGCCCATTCCATGACCCGGTCGGCCTCCCGTTTCTTCAGTGTTTAGCATACGATGATCTCTAGGGTATTTTCACCGACATTGACCAAGAGCCGCCTCCTATTTGAGACTATAAATACCCCATCACGAATTTCAAGGAAGGAGAGTTGGAGAAGAGAGGAAATCACCATGTAAACACCATCTACTACCACCACAAGTAGGAAATACCTCTGTTTGTCCTCTTGGTTGTATGAAGATCTTGATTTGTAATCATCGAACCTTTGGTTAAGATTTGTTTTGTTATCAATCATATCTTGATGATGCTCTTTCATGTAAAGGTTAGCCAGCGCTACTTTGGGTTGCTTATTTGCTTACCTAGAATAATCATCTTGAGGTGTTCTTATGTTCCGATAGTTGAGTATCCCTGTGCAGTAACATTATTGCGGGTGGGAAAGTGTTGGACATGGTTCACAACCACTCACGATAACACCTAGATCTAATTCGCTCATTCATGGCGATTGCATCTACAAGTGATCCTAGATCCCTAGGACAAGTGTTTAATCTATCTTGTCCATAACCTTTACTCTCTATCCATCTTAATCTAGATTGCTTAGTTCTTTTGATAGCATAATCATATCCTATATAAAGAGCTTTCGGTTACATCGATAGTGCATAGTTAGGCATTATAATCCCTTGTTCCATGGATTCATAAACCTTGGAGAATCTCTGACGGAGAAGATATAACTGATTCGTGCGCTTGCGGTTCACAATTTGGCGTGCTAACTGCC
>NC_028455.1:2888074-2915214 GCF_000263155.2 Setaria italica | reverse complement strand
TTTGATGTACGAGATTGATCAATTGAAATGTGTGCCACTCAGGGTAACCATCTTATTTATGCCATTCAACACAGAAAGGAACGGGTATACTTTTTCTATATTTGGCCAGGAGCAAAGAGACCTGATCAGATTTGGTAGTAGCGTGTCAAAATATTGAAAGCGATATAGCTTTCAAAGGTTGATGTAGCTGTGCTGTTCCATCAGCAGGTTCTAGCAACCAGAGACCAGTTCTTCTGTTGGCCGGTTCAACGTGTGACTTACTCAGTTGTTCAGACGTTCACGATATGCTACCGTGCTGTGGCTATATAAACACATCCATCCCCCTTCTTCCTCACCAAAGCATCAAGAAAACAAACACAAGCAGCTGGTTAGCCTACTGCGAAAAGCACCGACAAAGAAGCACGAGGAGAAACAAAAATGGCCCCCTCCTCCTACTTCCTTCTTGCTGTTTTTCTAGCATTGGTCGCTTGCCAGGCTAATGCTTCCGATCCTAGCCCACTCCAGGACTTCTGTGTAGCTGACAAGCACTCTCCTGGTATATGCATGAACACTGGCTTAGTTTAATGCATGTTTTGATGTTAATGTAGTAAACACGAATCAAAACAAGTGCTCTTCTGTCAGAGTGCACATCTTCCTGTTTCTATTTTCCTTCTTCGTTCTTTGCATACAGTGAACTTCTAATCTTCTGCGCTACCTAGTTTCTGATCTATGTGTATCTATTTGGCTTCTTCTATGCATACAGTGAAGGTGAATGGGTTTGCTTGCAAGGACCCCATGGCCGTGAATGCAGATGACTTCTTCAAGGCAGCTAAACTTGACGAGCCTAGGAACACCGCGCATAGCAAGGTGGGATCTAATGTCACATTGATCAGTGCCTTGCAGCTCCCTGGTCTCAACACTCTAGGCATCTCTCTAGCTCGCATTGACTATGCACCCCTAGGTGAGAATCCACCACACACCCACCCACGTGCCACTGAGATCCTAACAGTGCTTGAGGGGACCCTCTATGTTGGGTTTGTCACCTCCAACCCAAACAACACATTGTTTGCCAAGGTCCTCAACAAGGGTGATGTGTTTGTATTCCCCGAAGGGCTCATCCACTTCCAGTTCAACCCCATCCATGACAAGCCAGCGGTTGCACTCGCTGCGCTCAGCAGCCAAAACCCTGGGGCTATTACCATCGCTAATGCGGTCTTTGGATCAAAGCCACCAATCTCGGATGATGTGTTAGCCAAGGCATTCCAGGTGGAAAAGGGGACAATTGATTGGCTCCAGGCTCAGTTCTGGGAGAACAACCACTACTAAACTAAATCAAGCACGGGTTTCTTTGTATGGAAAGTTTGGTTGACATGCATTTTGCAAACAACTACTTGTTTCTAGTTTCTACAATCTGATAGTTATGTAAAATAAATGGCAGTATTTATATACTGCTACTGTTGCTGTGTGCCTACGAGATGTACTGTCCTGTTTGGGATACATATATTCATGTACGGGAAGCTTATATAAAATTAACTTATGGACCCGGTTTTATCTATGAAAATAAATGTTGTAGCATGTGAGTTTATAATGAACCTGCAACTTTTGACTTTTGAATGAAACAAGTTATTGTACATGCCCTAGCTCTAGGGATAGCAAAGCATATGTGCCGCGCAGCGTTTTCCAGGCCCACTAAAGGTCTGAGGCCCTGGTCAAGTAGAATCTCCCTGGCCTTCCTCCATGCAGTACACACCCTAGCTTCTCTGGGCGTCGTCGATGCGTGAACAACCAACGAATAGATGTAGTAGTTGCTCTTGCAACCGACCATCTGGGACCGGCACACCACGAACGACAAGCACTCTGGGCTCAAGAACAGCGCATGATCGCTGGCCAGCATCCCCTTGTCGTCAGGCACATACACTTCGAAGTTCATGGCCGTGAGGAAATAATGGTATAGTAGTTAACGCTGGTGTGGGTTTCCTGCAGCTGTTGGTGACCAATTGCATCATCCGATGCGTAAGACCGAATTAAGCATGAGAGACAACTTGGGAACACTAGTATTATATGTGTTTAGTGACTAATGTGTTTCAATGTTTGTTACTTTGGGTTAGGTGCAGTGTAAGGATATTATATTAAGCAATGGTCGTTGTAATGTTAGTGTCATTATCGGCACCGTCAACTCTTCCGTACATATGAGTCCATGCATGGTTTGAATGGTGCGCCTCAATTTCCTTTGCGATCGATCCACCAATTAGCCATTATCTTTTACCATATGTGTGATTATGTCTTTATATCTTCACAAATTACAATGCTACATTAGCCATTTTAATGCGCTGGTAATATGTAACCACTATTATATTGTGTAGGAATTCATTTTCTGACTCAAAAAAATCTATGTAACCACTATTGCGCTGGTAATATGTAACCACTATTTCTGGTCATTTGATGGGCCTTCACCAGGGCGCTGAGCGCCCTATGTAAGACACATGATTTAATTATACTTATTTAGGGCCGCTATGCGCCCTATATACATCCAGTCGACGAGCCCCTGGGCCTCCACTTATGGGCCTGGATCGACATAGTCTCTGGGAATCCTGTTCCGGGCCCAGTCTTGGTCTCTAGGAGTCATATTCCGTGCCCAGACTTGGTCTCTGGGTGTTGAGGCCCTGGACATAGTCTCTAGGAGTCCTGTTTGGGGTCCAAACTTAGTATGGGAGTGTGTTAATGGCTCTGGACTTGCACTACCGGACATCGGGAGTATGTTGAGGGGTCCATAGTGTTGATCTGGAGTATGTTTTGGGCCCAAATATGCTAGTCCTGTTTAGGGGCCAGACTCAGTTTGGAGTATGTTGAGGGCCCGGACTTAGTCTCTTGAAGTCGTGTTCAGGCCCTAGATTTTAGTCTCTAGAACTCCATTTCAGGATAAGACTTAGTATTAGGAGTCTTATTCGGGACCTAGACTTAGCCAGTATGTTGAGGGCTCCAAATCTATGTATCTAGGAGTCAAGTCCTCGAGGCCCTGTCTCTATATTCAGGGGTTATGTTTTCAAAGCTTGGAGATATATCTCCAACAGATAAAACAAACCACTGTATGCTCAATTAATAAATGTTATTATATGTTCATTAAATTTATATGTAACATTGTCTAGAAATTACTTGTTTGCAAGGAAAGTATATTGTTATAAGAAAAGATATAGGTAGGTGAAGGAGATGCTTATCTGTAGTTGATTTAGTGAAATAATGTAGGCACTACTAATGTGTTTAATTTGATGAACAACTGTATGTCCATATCATCTATTTTAAACATTCTCTTGAAAGTTACTTAGTTTTTGAGGAAATAGTTTACTATATAGATTAGTTATTTTAATTTGTTGAACATGATTAACCACAGCAGTCATATATATACATGGCCCAACTAAACAGCACTTTTGATATGCAGCTGCTTATTATTGCCTCAGAAGGAGCAAGTAAGTTATGGTTGCAAAAGGTTACCATCTTGAACCCTGCATCCCAATAGCAAAAAGAAAAGAAAGGGATACTTTTTCTTTTGATAAGAGCAAAGAGAAGACGTCAAATTTGTTAGTTGACTGGATGATGCATGACGTGTATCGTTTTACATACACCACAGTGGCACGCAGCCACATGCTTCGCCTAACTAAATACCATTTCTCATCTGTCCAGCTGCTTGCGTCTTGCCTGAGGAGCACGTGGTATGTGTGATACGAACAAAGTCAAGAAGGTGACTAGACAGACCACGTAGTTTTTGATCTGGTATTGATGGAGGACTTATATTACTTGTTTAACTTGCAAGTAACCACTCCAACACAATGGCGACCAAGTAAATGTTGGTAAAACTAGTTTAATACAATTTATGTGATCTTGCATAACTGGTGGTTTCACACCATTATGCTGATGTTTTTTGTACTGTTTACATTTTTTGTGCATACAAGACTTGTAACACCCTAAATTTTCAATTTTGCAACTGAATAAAAATTTATTAGAATTTTCTAGAATTTGTTTAAGCTTGTTTAAGGATTTAAGGCTTTTCTAAGGTTTTATTCAATTTCTTAGGCATTTAAATGTTTTTTCTAAAATTTAATTAATGAATCTTAGGTTTGCATTGTTGCATCCATGCTGTTGCATTGATTTTGGTTGCTGAGTTCAAATTTCATATTTGAATTCATTTTGTTTGAATCTGTTTTAAAATAGCAAAGTTTCTTCTTCTTCTTTGTTTTCTTCTTCTTCTGCTTCCACCTTGCAGGCCGGTCGAGGAGTATGAAGAGGTGCACCCTAGGTGTGGCGGCCGATCGAGCAACTGGTACAGCGACCGGAGCCCCAGCCCGGACAGCCCGGAACCAGGGGCCTTTGGCCGCCACATCCAGAAAGCGCTATTCCCACAGCGCTTCCGACTGCCCTCCAACATCACCAAGTACACTGGGGAGATGAACCCCGGTGTATGGCCCGAAGACTTCTGGCTCACCTGCCAAGCTAGTGGAGCGGATGATGACTACTTCATCATCCAGTACTTCCCATCTGCGTAGGAGAGTTTGTTCGGGCATGGCTCGAATTTCTTCTACCCAATAGCATCCACGACTAGGCGGACCTTAAGAAGGTCTTTGTCGGGAACTTCCAGGGGACGTACGTCCGTCCCGGGAACACCTGGAACCTCAACAGTTGCAAGCAGGAGCCCAACAAGTCCCTGCGGGATTATATCTGCAGGTTCTCTAGGCAGTGCAACTCCCTTCCTGATGTAGTCGACGCAAACATCGTCAACGCATTCCTATCCGAGATGACCTGCAAGTCCCTGGTCCACAAGCTTGGCTGCGTGAAGCCCCGGACCACCCACGACCTGCTTGACATTGCCACGAACCACGCCTTCGATGAGGAGGTGGTCCGGGTGGTCTTCAGCGGCGGTCGGGACAAGGGCAAGGCCAAGCGTGAGGTCCAGGATGAGGGCCCCTCCACACAGAAGGGCAAGAAGAACAAGAAGGACTGGCGCCACCCGACCAACCCAACCCTGGTCGCCGCAACCGAGTGCCTAGGCAAGTAGCCAAAAGAGGGCCAACTTGACCACTTCGACAAGCTCATGGAGAGCCCATGCACCAACCACGCCTACCCCGTCAAGCACCTCTACAAGGACTACGAGCTCCTCAAGCGCTTCCTACAGCAAGCCGCCAAACCCAAGGAGGGGAAGGCAAGGAGGACGTGGCCAGAAGGGGGGTGCCATGGGCAAGGATGGAGACGGCTTCCCCGACCCTGAGGGATGCCTCATGATCTTCGGGGGGCCCGACGCTGACCACAGCAAGCGCCAGCGCAAGGTGCACTATCAAGAGGTAGATGCCGCCGAGTCAGCCATCCCCTCTTTCCTTCGCTGGTCGGACTCCCCGATCACATTTGATCAGAGTGACCATCCTTCCCACATTCCCCAACAGGGTCGCTACCCACTTGTTGTCAACCCCATCGTCGACAAGAAGCGTCTCACCAGGGTGTTGATGGATGGAGGTAGCGGCCTCAACATCCTGTACGTCGAGACCCTCGACGCGATGCACGTCCCCTGGTCGAAGCTCCGCCCTGTGAGCTCTCCCTTCCACGACGTGATCCCAGGGGCGCAGGCGTACCCACTCGGGTAGATCGACCTGCCCGTCATGTTTGGTGATCGTGCCAACTTCTGCACGGAGGTCTTGACCTTTGAGGTGGTGGAATTTCTGAGGTCCTACCACGCCATCTTGGGGCGCCCATTGTATGCCAAGTTCATGGAGGTCCCGAACTACACCTACCTCAAGCTGAAGATGCCGAGACTGAACGATCTCATCACCGTGGGTAGCACCTTCTCGCACGCCTACACATGCGACCGCGAGCACTATGAGCTCGCCACTAGCATCGTCAACTCCGCTGAGCTCCCGAAGCTCAGGAATGTGGCCGCGCCGACAGTCCCTGACTACAATGAGCTGACCTCCACGAGCGTCATACGTCCGATTGAGGTAACCAAGGCGGTGTAGATCGACCCCAACGACCTGATCAAGACAGTGCGGATCGAGACCCAGCTCCTGACCAAATAGGAAGGCGAGCTCATCGACTTCCTGTGTGCAAACCGGGATGTCTTCACATGGAAACATTTTGACATGTTGGGCATATCGAGGGAGGTCGCCGAGCACACACTACGCATCTCCCCGAGCTCAAAGCCCGTCAAGCAACGCCTGCATTGTTTTCATGACGAGAGGCGTAGGGCCATAGGCAAGGAAATTGCCAAACTCCTAGCAGTTGGCTTCATCAAGGAGGTGTACCACTTTGACTGGCTCGCCAATTCTATTCTTGTAAAAAAGAAGAATGGGAAATGGAGAATGTGTGTTGACTATACTGGCCTTAACAAGCCGTGAACCAAGGATCATTTTCCTTTACCGCGTATAGATCAGATAGTCGACTCTACCTCAGGATGCGAAATCCTCTCCTTTCTGGATGCCTACTTAGGCTACCACCAGATCGCGATGAAAGAGACCGACCAGGTCGCAACCTCCTTCATCACCCCGTATGGTTCATACTGTTACGTGACCATGCCGTTCGGTTTGAAGAACGCGGGTGCCACCTATCAACGGTGCATGCAGCGATGCTTCACCGATCAAATTGATCCACCCGACCAGCCCAACCAAGTCGAGCGGCCAAAACCTACTATTGCCGTCTACGTGGACGACATAGTAGTAAAAACGGCTCAAGCAAGAGACCTGATCGAGAACTTAGCCGCAACATTCACGAACCTCCAAAGGTTTAGCATCAAACTAAATCCCGAGAAATGCGTTTTCAGGGTTCCAAAGGGGAAGTTGTTGGATACATCGTGCCCGAGCGCTGCATCGAAGCCAACCTCGAAAAGATCACAGCCATCACCAACATGGGCCCCATACGCAATGTGAAGGACGTACAGAGGCTAAATGGTAGCTTGACCACCTTAAGCCAGTTCATCTTCCGACTAGGCGAATGGGGGATGCCTCTCTACAAACTTCTCAAGAAAACAGACACTTTCGTTTGGACGGAGGAGGCACAATAGGCTTTGGAAAGCCTCAAAGCGTCTCTGACGTCAGCCCCAATCCTCGTCGCTCCCGAACGGGGAGAACCTCTCCTCCTCTACATTGCGGCCACCAACCACATGGTCAGCGCTGCCCTCATCATCGAGAGGGAGGAGCCGGGAGACGCGCCGAAGGTCCAACGACCGGTGTACTTCGTCAGTGAGGTACTCGTTGATGTCAAAGTTCGCTACCCCCAAGTCCAGAAGCTTCTGTACGCCGTGCTGATGGTGACCCGGAAGCTCCTGCACTACTTCACCGACCACGAGGTCATGGTCGTCACCTCGTACCCACTGGGGGAGATCGTCCACAACCGCGACGCCGTGGGACAGATCTCCAAGTGGGCACTCGAGCTCATGGATGGAAGCTTACCTGATTAACTCAAAAGTAAATCGTGTGTGGCAGCTGCCCCTCTACAAGTTGTTCTTGCATGCCTTCTTGGTATGAGGTGAACATGAGTACAGGTAAATTGTTCTTTGTATGAGGTATAATGTGCAGATATTAGGAAGTAACAATAGATTTCTGCACGTTTTTTACTCTTATTTAGGTGAGCGCAAGCATAGTTTGACCTTTGCACTGCACCATACCATTTTTCTAGTTTCTGCAACTATCACAGTCCACAAGCTGCTCATATGCCATCCTTATAATTTTTGTGTGACTCTGTTTTGTTTTAGAAAACTAAATCATCTTCATATTTCAATTTTCTCACAATTTGGCATGCTAATTGCCGTCAACACCAGCCCGCTCCCACACCCACCTCCGCTCCACCACTGATGGGTGGCCCCCACCTGTTATCCCCAACCTCCGACCGAGATCGACCACATCTCCCTTTGTTTTTTGTTTGTTCCTTAACTCCCTAGAATTTTGAAGTCCGAGATTGATCAAATTGAAAAAGGGTAACCATCATATGTGTGCCACTCAGGGTAACCATCTTATTTATGCCATTCAACACAGAAAGGAACGGGTATACTTTTTATAGATTTGGCCTGGACCAAAGAGACCTGATCAGATTTGGTAGTAGCGTGTCAAAATATTGAAAGCGACATAGCTTTCAAAGGTTGATGTAGCTGTGTTGTTCCATCAGCAGGTTCTAGCAACCAGAGACCAGTTCTTCTGTTGGCCGGTTCAACGTGTGACTTACTCAGTTGTTCAGAAGTTCACGATGCTACCTGCTGTGGCTATATAAACACATCCATCCCCCTTCTTCCTCACCAAAGCATCAAGAAAACAAACACAAGCAGCTGGTTAGCCTACTGCAAAAAGCACCGACAAAGAAGCACGAGGAGAAACAAAAATGGCCCCCTCCTCCTACTTCCTTCTTGCTGTTTTTCTAGCATTGGTCGCTTGCCAGGCTAATGCTTCCGATCCTAGCCCACTCCAGGACTTCTGTGTAGCTGACAAGCACTCTCCTGGTATATGCATGAACACTGGCTTAGTTTAATGCATGTTTTGATGTTAATGTAGTAAACACGAATCAAAACAAGTGCTCTTCTGTCAGAGTGCACATCTTCCTGTTTCTATTTTCCTTCTTCGTTCTTTGCATACAGTGAACTTCTAATCTTCTGCGCTACCTAGTTTCTGATCTATGTGTATCTATTTGGCTTCTACAGTGAAGGTGAATGGGTTTGCTTGCAAGGACCCCATGGCCGTGAATGCAGATGACTTCTTCAAGGCAGCTAAACTTGACGAGCCTAGGAACACCGCGCATAGCAAGGTGGGATCTAATGTCACATTGATCAGTGCCTTGCAGCTCCCTGGTCTCAACACTCTAGGCATCTCTCTAGCTCGCATTGACTATGCACCCCTAGGTGAGAATCCACCACACACCCACCCACGTGCCACTGAGATCCTAACAGTGCTTGAGGGAACTCTTTACGTTGGGTTTGTCACCTCCAACCCAAACAACACGCTTTTTGCAAAGATCCTCAATAAGGGTGATGTGTTTGTATTCCCACAAGGGCTCATCCACTTCCAGTTCAACCCCATCCACGACAAGCCAGCGGTTGCACTCGCTGCGCTCAGCAGCCAAAACCCTGGGGCTATTACCATCGCTAATGCGGTCTTTGGATCAAAGCCACCAATCTCGGATGATGTGTTGGCCAAGGCATTCCAGGTGGAAAAGGGGACAATTGATTGGCTCCAGGCTCAGTTCTGGGAGAACAACCACTACTAAACTAAATCAAGCACGGGTTTCTTTGTATGGAAAGTTTGGTTGACATGCATTTTGCAAACAACTACTTGTTTCTAGTTTCTACAATCTGAAAGTTATGTAAAATAAATGGCAGTATTTATATACTGCTACTGTTGCTGTGTGCCTACGAGATGTACTGTCCTGTTTGGGATACATATATTCATGTACGGGAAGCTTATATAAAATTAACTTATGGACCCGGTTTTATCTATGAAAATAAATGTTGTAGCATGTGAGTTTATAATGAACCTGCAACTTTTGACTTTTGAATGAAACAAGTTATTGTACATGCCCTAGCTCTAGGGATAGCAAAGCATATGTGCCGCGCAGCGTTTTCCAGGCCCAGTAAAGGTCTGAGGCCCTGGTCAAGTAGAATCTCCCTGGCCTTCCTCCATGCAGTACACACCCTAGCTTCTCTGGGCGTCGTCGATGCGTGAACAACCAACGAATAGATGTAGTAGTTGCTCTTGCAACCGACCATCTGGGACCGGCACACCACGAACGACAACAACTCTGGGCTCAAGAACAGCGCATGATCGCTGGCCAGCATCCCCTTGTCGTCAGGCACATACACTTCGAAGTTCATGACCGTGAGGAAATAATGGTATAGTAGTTAACGCTGCTGTGGGTTTCCTGCTGTTGGTGACCAATTGCATCATCCGATGCGTAAGACCGAATTAAGCATGAGAGACAACTTGGGAACACTAATATTATATGTGTTTAGTGACTAATGTGTTTGAATGTTTGTTACTTTGGGTTAGGTGCAGTGTAATGTTAATGTCATTATCGGCACTGTCAACTCTTCCGTACATATGAGTCCATGCATGGCTTGAATGGTGCGCCTCAATTTCCTTTGCGATCGATCCACCAATTAGCCATTATCTTTTACCATATGTGTGATTATGTCTTTATATCTTCACAAATTTTAATGCTACATTAGCCATTTTAATGCGCTGGTAATATGTAACCACTATTGTGTAGGAATTCATTTTCTGACTCAAAAAAATCTATGTAACCACTATTGCGCTGGTAATATGTAACCACTATTTCTGGCCATTTGATGGGCCTTCACCAGGGCGCTGAGCGCCCTATGTAAGACACATGATTTAATTATACTTATTTAGGACCGCTATGCGTCCTATATACATCCAGTCGACGAGCCCCCGGGCCTCCACGATGGGAGAGCTTTCTGAGGAGACTTCAAGGGAATTGAGTCATCAGGGCGCCTAAGTGCATTGTCCAGGCCTCAGTCATATAATCCTACTTGGGGTTAGGCACCTGATCCTACTTGGCTACTCTACGCAGCCAGGGGCAGAACCAGGATGAACATCTCGGGGGGCTAAATAGTAAAGATTAAGGGCTAGAACTAGAAATTAATGGTGATTTGAGACTTTATCTACAGTATTTTATAGGTAAAATCAGGCTCTTGGGAGGGCTGCAGCCCCCGTAGCCCCCCCCCCCCCGATCCGCCCCTGTACGCAGCACACAAAGGGGGAAAATGCCAAAGTCCCAACGATAACCCGCCTCCACGGCACGATAGGCACAGGAAACATATAACGATGAAAGCTTTCATTGAGCTAAAAAAGGCTTTTACAATATCACGCAAAGCGTGCAAAAACAGAAGCCCCAGGTTTTTACAATATCAATCAAAGCCTCAGGAAACATGGTATTATAGGGAAATACAACATCATGTTCGCGGGACTCTCTTGTTGGGAGACTGCCTCTCAACATCACCAGGATCATCTCGCATGATCTTATACCGCAGTGCTCCACGCATAAGACAAGCATCCAATTTCTCGTATTCATCACCACGATAGAGGATACAACTAGGGCATGCATGTATCTTTTGAACCTCCAATCCCAAAGGGCAAACAACTTGTTTAGCTTCATATGCTGTGGATGGCAATTCATAATTCTCAGGAAGCATGTTCTTTACAATATTCAATATCCCTCAAATCCCTTATCAAACACATGATGTTTTTCTATCCATTGCAGCATTTCTAGTGTGGTACCTAACTTTTTATGCTCATGCTTGCAATCTAGGTACAATAATTTTTATGCTCCTGCTTCCAATATTCTTTTGTAATATTTAGCCAAAGTTTGTGGACTCGAAGTTCTTCTAGCCACTAGACACAAGGCATCGCTTACTAGATCTAAAACTTTTCATGAGAATCTTGAGCACTTTGTTGATTACTGGGAAACTCCCTAATTTACACTATTCCCTAATTTAAAATTTATTTTTGCAAAAGGTAACCATCTTGGACCCTGCATCCCAATAGCAAAAAGAAAAGAAAGCCATACTTTTCTTTTGATAAGAGCAAAGAGAAGACGTCAAATTTGTTAGTTGAGTGTATGATGCATGACGTGTATCGTTTTACATACACCACAGTGTCACGCAGCCACATGCTTCGCCTAACTAAATACCATTTCTCATTTGTGCAGCTGCTTGCTTCCTGCCTGAGGAGCGGAGGGTATGTGTGATACGAACAAAGTCAAGAAGGTGACCAGGCAGACCACGTAGTTTAACTTGATGGAGGATCTGGTATTGATGGAGGACTTATATTACTTGTTTAACTTGCAAGTTACCACTCCAACACAATGGCGACCAAGTAAATGTTGGTAAAACTAGTTTAATACAATTTATGTGATCATGCATAACTGGTGGTTTCACACCATTATGCTGATGTTTTTTATACTGTTTACATTTTCCGTACATACAAGATTTGTAACACCCTAAATTTTCAATTTTGCAATTGAATAAAAATTTATTACAATTTTCTAGAATTTGTTTGAGCTTGTTTAAGTATTTAAGGCTTTTCTAAGATTTTATTCAATTTCTTAGGCATTAAAATGTTTTCCAGAAATTTAATTAATGAATCTTAGGTTTGCATTGTTGCATTCATGCTAGTGCATTGATTTTGGTTGCTGGGTTGCTGAGTTCAAATTTCAGATTTGAATTCATTTTGTTTGAATCTGTTTGAAAATAGCAAAGTTTCTTCTTTTTCTTTGTTTTCTTGTTCTTCTTCCACCTGGCCTTCATCTTCCTTCGGCCTGGGCCCTCTTTCAGCTGCTGCAGCAGCAGGCCGCTGGCCTCACCTCTGTTGGCCCAGCTCGCCGGCCGCTGGCCCAGCTTGCCTCGGACCGTTTTCCTCCGCGCCAGCTGTTCACGCTCATTATTGATACACTTTTAGTGCTATTGAACTAGTGTTTTCCTGCTTATTCTTATACTAACCCGCTACTTGGCACCTCAAATAACCATATTATTGCATATGGGTTGTGTTTTGGAGCATATTGTATTTTGGCAGGAAATACGACATAATCAAGGGGGTTTATATAAGGATATTAATGGATATTTGGACATGGGTCGTCGAGGGAAGACAGCACAAGGAAGGAGAGGACTATAAGTGCTAGGAAGGGCCCAGGGCGATCAGCCTGGCCCATTCCATGATCCGGTCGGCCTCCCGTTTCTTTAGTATTTAGTATACGATGATCTCGAGGGTATTTTCACCGACATTGACCCAGAGCCGCCTCCTATTTGAGACTATAAATACCCCATCACGAATTTCAAGGAAGGAGAGTTGGAGAAGAGAGAAAAATCACCATGTAAACACCATCCACTACCACCACAAGTAGGAAATACCTCTGTTTGTCCTCTTGGTTGTATGAAGATCTTGATTTGTAATTGTCGAACCTTTGTTTAAGATCTGTTTTGTTATCAATCATATCTTGATGATGCTCTTTCATGTAAAGGTTGGCCAGCGCTACTTTGGGTTGCTTATTTGCTTACCTAGAATAATCATCTTGAGGTGTTCTTATGTTCCGATAGTTGAGTATCCCTGTGCAGTAACATTATTGCGGGTGGGAAAGTGTTTGACATGGTTCACAACCACTCACGATAACACCTAGATCTAATTCGCTCATTCATGGCGATTGCATCTACAAGTGATCCTAGATCCCTAGGACAAGCGTTTAATCTATCTTGTCCACAACCTTTACTCTCTATCCATCTTAATCTAGATTGCTTAGTTCTTTTGATAGCATAATCATATCCTATATAAAAAGCTTTCGGTTACATCGATTAGTGCATGGTTAGGCGTTCAAATCCCTTGTTTCGTGGATTGATAAACCTTGGGGGAATCTCTGAGGGAGAAGATATAACTGATCCGTGCGCTTGCGGTTCACAATTTGGCGTGCTAACTGCCGTCAACACCAGCCCGCTCCCACACATGCCTCCGCTCCACCGCTGACAGGTGGCCCCCACCTGTCATCCACAACCTCCGACCGAGATCGACCACATCTCCCTTTGTTTTTTGTTTGTTCCTTAGCTCCCTAGAATTTTGATGTACGAGATTGATCAAATTGAAATGTGTGCCACTCAGGGTAACCATCTTATTTATGCCATTCAACACAGAAAGGAACGGGTATACTTTTTCTATATTTGGCCAGGAGCAAAGAGACCTGATCAGATTTGGTAGTAGCGTGTCAAAATATTGAAAGCGATATAGCTTTCAAAGGTTGATGTAGCTGTGTTGTTCCATCAGCAGGTTCTAGCAACCAGAGACCAGTTCTTCTGTTGGCCGGTTCAACGTGTGACTTACTCAGTTGTTCAGGCGTTCACGATGCTACCGTGCTGTGGCTATATAAACACATCCATCCCCCTTCTTCCTCACCAAAGCATCAAGAAAACAAACACAAGCAGCTGGTTAGCCTACTGCGAAAAGCACCGACAAAGAAGCACGAGGAGAAACAAAAATGGCCCCCTCCTCCTACTTCCTTCTTGCTGTTTTTCTAGCATTGGTCGCTTGCCAGGCTAATGCTTCCGATCCTAGCCCACTCCAGGACTTCTGTGTAGCTGACAAGCACTCTCCTGGTATATGCATGAACACTGGCTTAGTTTAATGCATGTTTTGATGTTAATGTAGTAAACACGAATCAAAACAAGTGCTCTTCTGTCAGAGTGCACGTCTTCCTGTTTCTATTTTCCTTCTTCGTTCTTTGCATACAGTGAACTTCTAATCTTCTGCGCTACCTAGTTTCTGATCTATGTGTATCTATTTGGCTTCTACAGTGAAGGTGAATGGGTTTGCTTGCAAGGACCCCATGGCCGTGAATGCAGATGACTTCTTCAAGGCAGCTAAACTTGACGAGCCTAGGAACACCGCGCATAGCAAGGTGGGATCTAATGTCACATTGATCAGTGCCTTGCAGCTCCCTGGTCTCAACACTCTAGGCATCTCTCTAGCTCGCATTGACTATGCACCCCTAGGTGAGAATCCACCACACACCCACCCACGTGCCACTGAGATCCTAACAGTGCTTGAGGGGACCCTCTATGTTGGGTTTGTCACCTCCAACCCAAACAACACATTGTTTGCTAAGGTCCTCAACAAGGGTGATGTGTTTGTATTCCCCGAAGGGCTCATCCACTTCCAGTTCAACCCCATCCACGACAAGCCAGCGGTTGCACTCGCTGCGCTCAGCAGCCAAAACCCTGGGGCTATTACCATCGCTAATGCGGTCTTTGGATCAAAGCCACCAATCTCGGATGATGTGTTGGCCAAGGCATTCCAGGTGGAAAAGGGGACAATTGATTGGCTCCAGGCTCAGTTCTGGGAGAACAACCACTACTAAACTAAATCAAGCACGGGTTTCTTTGTATGGAAAGTTTGGTTGACATGCATTTTGCAAACAACTACTTGTTTCTAGTTTCTACAATCTGAAAGTTATGTAAAATAAATGGCAGTATTTATATACTGCTACTGTTGCTGTGTGCCTACGAGATGTACTGTCCTGTTTGGGATACATATATTCATGTACGGGAAGCTTATATAAAATTAACTTATGGACCCGGTTTTATCTATGAAAATAAATGTTGTAGCATGTGAGTTTATAATGAACCTGCAACTTTTGACTTTTGAATGAAACAAGTTATTGTACATGCCCTAGCTCTAGGGATAGCAAAGCATATGTGCCGCGCAGCGTTTTCCAGGCCCAGTAAAGGTCTGAGGCCCTGGTCAAGTAGAATCTCCCTGGCCTTCCTCCATGCAGTACACACCCTAGCTTCTCTGGGCGTCGTCGATGCGTGAACAACCAACGAATAGATGTAGTAGTTGCTCTTGCAACCGACCATCTGGGACCGGCACACCACGAACGACAACAACTCTGGGCTCAAGAACAGCGCATGATCGCTGGCCAGCATCCCCTTGTCGTCAGGCACATACACTTCGAAGTTCATGACCGTGAGGAAATAATGGTATAGTAGTTAACGCTGCTGTGGGTTTCCTGCTGTTGGTGACCAATTGCATCATCCGATGCGTAAGACCGAATTAAGCATGAGAGACAACTTGGGAACACTAATATTATATGTGTTTAGTGACTAATGTGTTTGAATGTTTGTTACTTTGGGTTAGGTGCAGTGTAATGTTAATGTCATTATCGGCACTGTCAACTCTTCCGTACATATGAGTCCATGCATGGCTTGAATGGTGCGCCTCAATTTCCTTTGCGATCGATCCACCAATTAGCCATTATCTTTTACCATATGTGTGATTATGTCTTTATATCTTCACAAATTTTAATGCTACATTAGCCATTTTAATGCGCTGGTAATATGTAACCACTATTGTGTAGGAATTCATTTTCTGACTCAAAAAAATCTATGTAACCACTATTGCGCTGGTAATATGTAACCACTATTTCTAGCCATTTGATGGGCCTTCACCAGGGCGCTGAGCGCCCTATGCAAGACACATGATTTAATTATAGTTATTTAGGGCCGCTAGGCGCCCTATATGCATCCAGTCGACGAGCCCCCGGGCCTCCACGATTCGAGAGCTTTCTGAGGAAACTTCAAGGGAATTGAGTCATCAGGGCGCCTAAGTGCATTGTCTAGGCCTCAGTCATATAATCCTACTTGGGGGCTAGGCGCCTGATCCTACTTGGCTACTCTACGCAGCACAGCAAACAAAGGGGGGAAACGCCAAAATCCCAACGACAACCCGCCTCCACGGCGCGATAGGCACAGGAAACATACACCACAGTGGCACGCAGCCACATGCTTCACCTAACTAAATACCATTTCTCATCTGTGCAGCTGCTTGCGTCTTGCCTGAGGAGCACGTAAGAGGGTATGTGTGATACGAACAAAGTCAAGAAGGTGACTAGGCAGACCACGTAGTTTTTGATCTGGTATTGATGTAGGACTTATATTACTTGTTTAACTTGCAAGTAACGCCACTCCAACACAATGGCAACCAAGTAAATGTTGGTAAAACTAGTTTAATACAATTTATGTGATCATGCATAACTGGTAGTTTCACACCATTATGCTCATGTTTTTTGTCCTGTTTACATTTTTTGTACATACAAGACTTGTAACACCCTAAATTTTCAATTTTGCAACTGAATAAAAATTTATTAGTATTTTCTAGAAATTGTTTGAGCTTGTTTAAGGATTTAAGGCTTTTCTAAGGTTTTATTCAATTTCTTAGGCATTTAAATGTTTTTCTAAAATTTAATTAATGAATCTTAGGTTTGCATTGTTGCATCCATGCTGTTGCATTGATTTTGGTTGCTGAGTTCAAATTTCATATTTGAATTCATTTTGTTTGAATCTGCTTTAAAATAGCAAAGTTTCTTCTTCTTCTTTGTTTTCTTCTTCTGCTGCTTCCACCTTGCCGGGCGGTCAAGGAGGTGCACCCTAGGTGTGGCGGCCGACCGAGCGACCGGTACAGCGACCGGAGCCCCAGCTCGGACAGCCCGGGACCTGGGACCTTTGGTCGCCGCATCCAGAAAGCGCCATTCCCACAGCGCTTCCGACTGCCCACCAACATCGCCAAGTACACTTGGGAGATGAACCCTGGTGTATGGCTCGAAGACTTTCGGCTCGCCTGCCGAGCCGGTGGAGCGGATGATGACTACTTCATCATCCAGTACCTCCCCATCTGCGTAGGAGAGTTTGTTCGAGCATGGCTTGAATTTCTTCTACCCAACAGCATCCACGACTGGGCAGACCTTAAGAAGGTCTTCGTCGGGAACTTCCAGGGGACGTACGTCCATCCCAGGAACTCCTAGGACCTCAAGAGTTGCAAGCAGGAGCCCAACGAGTCCCTGTGGGATTACATTTGCAGGTTTTCTAGGCAGTGCAACTCCCTTCCTGATGTTGTCGACACAAACATCGTCAGCGCATTCCTATCTGGGATGACCTGCAAGTCCTTGGTCCACAAGCTTGGCTGCGTGAAGCCCCGAACCACCCGCAACCTGCTCGACATCGCCACGAACCACGCCTCCAGCGAGGAGGTAGTCGGGATGGTCTTCAGTGGCGGACGGGACAAGGGCAAGGCCAAGCGTGAGGTCCAGGATGAGGGCCCCTCTGCACAGAAGGGCAAGAAGAACAAGAAGGACTGGCGCCGCCTGACCAACCCGACCCTAGTCGCCGTGACCGAGCGCCTAGGCAAGTAGCCCCAACAGGGTCAGCCCGACCACTTCAACAAGCTCATGGAGAGCCCGTGCACCAACCACGCCTACCCCGTCAAGCACCTCTACAAGGACTACGAGCTCCTCAAGCACTTCCTGCAGCAAGCCGCCAAACCCAAGGAGGGGAAAGGCAAGGAGGACACGGCCAGAAGGGGAGGTGTTGCGGGCAAGGATGGAGACGGCTTCCCCAACCCTGAGGGATGCCTCATGATCTTTGGGGGGGCTGACACCGACCACAGCAAGCGCCAGCGCAAGGTGCACTATCGAGAGGTATGTGCCGCCGAGTTGGCCATCCCCTCTTTCCTTCGCTGGTCGGACTCCCCGATCACATTTGATCAGAGGGACCATCCTTCCCACATTCCCCAACAGGGTCACTACCCGCTCGTTGTCAACCCCATCGTTGACAAGAAGCACCTCACCAGGGTGCAGATAGCCGGAGGCAGCGGCCTCAACATCCTGTACATCGGGACCCTCGACACCATGAACGTCCCCTGGTCAGAGCTCCGCCCTGTGAGCTCTCCCTTCCACGATGTGATCCCAGGGGCGTAGGCGTACCCACTCGGGCAGATCACCCTGCACGTCATGTTTGGTGACCGTGCCAACATCTGCACAGAGGTCCTGACCTTCGAGGTAGTGGACTTTCCGAGGTCCTACCACGCCATCCTGGGGCAGCCATGCTATGCCAAGTTCATGGTGGTTCCCAACTACACCTACCTCAAGCTGAAGATGCCGGGACCGAACGATGTCATCACCGTGGGTAGCACCTTCTCGCATGCCTACACATGCGACCACGAGCACTATGAGCTCACCACTAGCATCGTCAACTCCGCCGAGCTCCTGAAGCTTGGGAATGCGGCCGCGCCGGCAGTCCCCAACTACAATGAGTCGACCTCCATGAGCGTCGTACGTCCGATCGAGGTAACCAAGGCGGTGGAGGTCGAACCTAGCGACCCGACCAAGATGGTGCAGATCGGGACCCAGCTCCCGACCAAATAGGAAGGAGAGCTCATCGACTTCCTGTGCGCAAATCGGAATATCTTCGCATGGAAACCTTCTGACATGTTTGGCATATCGAGGGAGGTCGCCGAGCACACACTACGCATCTCCCCAGGCTGAAAGCCCATCAAGCAACGCCTACATTGTTTTGATGATGAGAGGCGAAGGGCCATAGGTGAGGAAATCGCCAAACTCCTAGCAGGGCTTCATCAAGGAGGTGTACCACTTTGACTAGCTCGCCAATCATGTTCTTGTAAAAAAGAAGAATGGGAAATGGAGAATGTGTGTTGACTATACTGGTCTTAACAAGGTATGAACCAAGGATCATTTTCCGTTACTGCGTATAGATCAGATAGTCGACTCCACCTTAGGATGCGAAATCCTCTCCTTTCTGGATGCCTACTCAGGCTACCACCAGATCGCGATGAAAGAGACCGACTAGGTCGCAACCTCCTTCATCACCCCGTATGGTTCATACTATTACGTGACCATGCCGTTCAGTTTGAAGAACGCGGGTGCCACCTATCAATGATGCATGAAGCGATGCTTCGCCGATCAAATCGATCCACCCGACTAGCCCAACCAAGTCGAGCGGCCAAAACCTACTATTGCCGTCTACGTGGACAACATAGTAGTAAAAATGGCTCAAGCAAGAGACCTGATCGAGAACTTAGCCACAACATTCACGAACCTCCAAAGGTTCAGCGTCAAACTGAATCCTGAGAAATGCGTTTTCAGGGTTCCAAAGGGGAAGGTGTTGGATACATCGTGCCCGAGCGCAGCATTGAAGCCAACCCCGAAAAGATCACGGCCATCACCAACATGGGCCTCATACGCAATGTCAAGGGCATACAGAGGCTAAATGGTTGCTTGACCACCTTAACCTGGTTCATCTCCCGGCTAGGCAAACGGGGGATGCCTCTCTACAAACTCCTCAAGAAAATAGACGCTTTCGTTTGGACGGAGGAGGCACAACAGGCTTTGGAAAGCCTCAAAGTGTCGCTGATGTCAGCCCCAATCCTCGTCGCTCCCAAACGGGGAGAACCTCTCCTCCTCTACATTGCGGCCAGCAACCACATGGTCAGCGCTGCCATCATCGTCAAGAGGGAGGAGCCGGGACACACGCTGAAGGTCCAACAAGCGGTGTACTTCGTTTGCTACCCCCAAGTCCAGAAGCTTCTGTATGCCGTGCTGATGGCGACCCGGAAGCTCCTGCACTACTTCACCGACCACGAGGTCACGGTCATCACCTCGTACCCACTGGGGTAGATCTGTGACCGCGACGCCATGGGACAGATCTCCAAGTGGGCACTCGAGCTCATGCATAGAAGCTTACTTGATTAACTCAAAAGTAAATCGTGTGTGGCAGCTGCCCCTCTACAAGTTGTTCTTGCATGCCTTCTTGGTATCACGTAAACATGAGTACAGGGAAATTGTTCTTTGTATGAGGTACAATGTGCAGATATTAGGAAGTAACAATAGATTTCTGCACGCTTTTTACTCTTATTTAGGTGAGCGCAAGCATAGTTTGACCTTTGCACTGCACCATACCATTTTTCTAGTTTCTGCAACTATAACAGTCCACAAGCTGCTCATATGCCATCCTTATAATTTTTGTGTGACTCTGTTTTGTTTTAGAAAACTAAATCATCTTCATATTTCAATTTTCTATCAGTTAATTAACTAAATAATGGATGACACTTTCTTTATGAATCAAATCAATAAAATCCCCTTGGATGGTAACAATTGACAAACCACTACGCATAAAAGAATCATTTACCAGCTTCAACATTTTTCATTTGGATCTCGAGCACTGTATTGATTAATGGAAATCTCTTTTATGAACATTACTCCATAATCTAAACTTCTACATTTTTTTAAAATTAATGCTGACCATCTTGAATCACTAAGCAGCAGCCGTCCCGCCATACACTAATAAAGTATCAAGCATAGACTCAGTAAACAAAAAGTTGGTGATCATGTTTTCTTTTTAAGTTAAAACCAGTATATTAAGATTAACGGAGAAATAATTATTATGTGGATAGACATATGTTCATGGTTTTGAGATTTAATTCAAAACACTTTTTGTATTGTCTAATACTTATCAGTATTTTAAATAATGATATATGCTTCTAGAGCATTATTAACTATCACCTGATCCTGTAGTTCTTAAATCATAGCAAATAAACCACTTAGCAACGCCCGAATACTTGGCCTAAATTAAACAGCAGTTTCCTATACGGGTGTGATGATATGTGTGTGATATAAACAAGTCAAGGAGTTGAATAGACAGATAACTGTTTCTGATCTAGTAGCGATAGCCTTGTACAAGTAAACCGTGTGCAACAGCTACCCTTGTACAAGTGCTCCCCCTTTTTGGTACGGATGCATTGCACTGGGCTAAATCTTCTATTCCTAATGAGGTGATCATGCTTTTCGCAAAAAAAAAAAAAAGATGACGTGATCATGAATGACGATAGGGAGATTGATTATTGTATGAGGTATACAAATTGAATTAATCTAAAAATAAACACCTTTGCATTGTCGACTCTTTCTGTACGTATGTGTGTGTGCAAGCACATATTGACCGGGATGCACCATACCATTTTTCTAGTTTTCACAACTATCATAGTGCACCAACTACGCGCCTGTGCAGGGCTCATATCGTGTGACCCTGTCAGTTTGCTTTAGAAAGTTGATCATCTCCATATTTCAACTTTTCTGTGGCAGTTAGTTAAGTAAATAATGGACGAGGGCGCTTTCTTTCTGAACCGTATCAGCAGCAGTACCTTGCGTGGTAACAATTAACAAATAATTAAACCACTACACATCAAGGAATTAGTTACCGGCTTTAAATTTTTATTGCGTTGTTTCATCATCAGCTTCTAGCAGCCAGAGACCGTTTCTTCTGTTTTGGTACGTTCAACATAGCTAGACTAGTTCAGTCGTCAACTTCATGTTGCCACTTTCTGTGGCAGCCTATATAAGCCCACCATCTTCATGCCCAAAGCAGCAACAAGACATACACAATCGCAAGCAGCTGAATAGTCTACTTCAGAGCTCAAACACAAAAGCTGAGACAAACTCAAATGGCTGCCTCCTACTTTCTGCTCGCAGCTTTTCTAGCGATGGTCACTTCTCAAGCCATTGCTTCCGACCCTGGCCCGCTCCAGGACTTTTGTGTTGCCGACATACACTCTCCTGGTACGAACGCAGTTGCTTCAAATCATTATGTGTTTCTTAATCAAATCTATGATCACAAAAAAATCATTTGTTAACATACATCTACATGCAAAAAGCATCTTTATTTACTGCCTCTAATAATTTCTAATATGTGTTTACCAATTTTCTTTCATCTATATTTGCAGTGAAGGTCAATGGATTTGTTTGCAAGGACCCCATGGCCGTGAACGCAGATGACTTCTTCAAAGCAGCCAACCTTGATAAGCCTATGGACACCAAGAAGAGCAAGGTTGGATCCAATGTCACTTTGATCAATGTCATGCAGTTGCCTGGACTCAACACACTAGGCATCTCATTGGCCCGCATTGACTATGCGCCGTTAGGTCAGAATCCACCACACACCCACCCACGTGCCACAGAGATCCTCACCGTGCTCGAGGGGACCCTGTATGTTGGATTTGTCACCTCGAACCCAAACAAACTGTTTGCAAAGGTGCTCAACAAGGGTGATGTGTTTGTATTCCCACAAGGGCTCATCCATTTCCAATTCAACCCTGTCTATGACAAGCCAGCAGTTGCTATTGCCGCGCTAAGTAGCCAGAACCCTGGGGCTATTACCATCGCAAATGCGGTTTTTGGATCAAAGCCACCGATCTCAGATGATGTCTTGGCCAAGGCATTCCAGGTGCAAAAGGGGACAATTGATTGG
Source organism: Setaria italica (assembly GCF_000263155.2). Taxonomy (NCBI): domain Eukaryota; kingdom Viridiplantae; phylum Streptophyta; class Magnoliopsida; order Poales; family Poaceae; genus Setaria; species Setaria italica. The sequence continues at coordinate 2,892,629 of NC_028455.1, read as the reverse complement.
CTCCAAGCTCAATTCTGGGAGAATAACCACAACTAAATATAGTTAGTGTTTTGGCTTTGTTGTACTAAGTGTATGCTTTGCATGCGTTTTGCATATTGCTACATGTTTTGAGTTTTATATGCTACGATCAATAAAATAAATGGTGAGTGCTTATTACTTGCACATTGTGTGCCTGCGATCTGTACCCTGCTCTCTCTGGAAAACTGAAGTAATACTACTAGAGAAATGACCTTTCGTCCCGAGGCTCAGTACCGGTTGCATTTTGGCCCGGTACTAATGAAAGCATTAGTACCGGGCCAAACAGATAGTCCCCAACGTACCCCCCTGACCCCCTTTAGTACCGGGTGGGGGCTCGCCTTTCTTCGCTAGTTCGCTTTAGTACATAGGGCAATACTGAATTCTATCTTTTGCTTAGGCTTTCAACACTTATTGATTCTTCTCTTGATTATTTGCTTTTGCCCTAGGCAATCTCTTTGCTTGTTTGAACTTATCTAGTTTTGTTGGACAAACTTGCTCTTTGCCAATAGTGGCTAATTTAGCAATGTCGGTGCAGAATCTGGCCGACTAATCAATATAAGTAGTTTTGCCATGCGTTAGATCGGATGTGGCCTACCACACAATAACACAGGATTTATACTGGTTCGGGTAACGTGCCCTACGTCAAGTTCGAGGTTGATCGGTCGATTGTATTCCTAAGCCCAGGTGCTCGAAGTTTGCAGTGGGGGTACAAACAAGTGAGGGATGAGAAGGGGGTGTCTGAGGCCTAGTCACGCACTGGTCCGAGTGGAGGGGAGAGACCGGGGCTCAAATATGCGCTATGTGTTGAAGAAACTCAGAGTCATCTATCGAGAGAGAAAGAGCGCGCCCCCTTTTATAGTCCAAGGGGACGACCGTACAAGCTAGAGAGAAGGAGAGAAAGAGAGCGGGCGCTGCCTAGTCTTGTCGTTGCCCACGTCGCCAGGTACGGTATGGCCATCACCCTCATCCCTGTTCATGCTCCGTTGTGACGGGCAGGTAGCACAGTGTCCGTCTGACACGGCACGGTGGCACTGTGCGGTGCGTGCGCAGGGTGTGGCAGGGTACGGCCTTCTGTATGGTAGTTGACTTGAGTGACTTTCCTTATCCATTTCACCTACTCCCCGGGCCCGAACCGAGCGGGCGTCCCCGATCGGTCATCTCGGTCGGTCCCGACCGTATCGGTTGGGGGAGCGGTGTGAGTCGGTTCGGCATATCCCCGGTCAGGGGAGCTTGGTCGGAGTCGGACTGTGGTCCCGGCTCCGACCAGGCCTTTTGCTCGAGGCGCCGACTAGGCCTCCTGGTCGGAGGTGCCGGTCGGTGGCCGGATCATGATCTCAACCTAGCATTTCATATCTAGGCCAGCCCAGGCGTGCAGTATCACTGCGCCTCTTCTTGGGTCAGGCGTTGTGGGAAAGGGGCCCATTGGGGACCCCGGGTCTATGGACCCATCAAGTAGAATAGAATGTTTAGTAGAGACTAGTGGAATGTTACATGAATAGTAGCTGGCCTATGCTGTTTCAAAGGGTAGGCAAGCTTTGTCTCGGAACTCACCGTAGTGTCCCTTCACCCGACGTTGCCAACTGATCCGTGCGCTTCTTTTTTTCCGTCTTCACACCTGCCCCCTCCTCTATCTATCTCTCTCTCCTCACTCACTCTCTCCTCTTCCTCACCCGGCCTCCTCCTCTTCCTTAGCTTCCTCCTCCTCTGCCTCCTCCTCACCCGGCGGCGGCGTGAGCAACAGCAGCACAGGAGGGGCGGAGTTGCAGCGACAGCGGAGGGAGCAGTGGGGCGGAGGTGGCGGCGGAGGTGGAGGGGAGGGGCGAAGGCGGGGTGGCGGCGGCAGCAGGGCGGAGGCGGGCGGACGGTAGGTGGCGGGAGGCAGGACGGAGCGAGCGGGCGGTGGGGCGGGCGGGCCGCGGCCGGAGTGGTGGCGGGACCAGCGGAGGCGGGCGGCGGGGACCAGCAGCGCAAGTGGGGCGGAGGGTGGCGGGCCGGGCAGAGGCGGGTGGCGTGAGGGGGCTGGCAGGGGGGTGGGGCCGGTGAGGTGCAGGCGGGGGTTTATGTTTTTAATTTTTTAATACCCTTTATTTTAATAAACTCAACAATACCTTATCAAATTCACTCAACAATATGTATTTGATTATTCTACTCATATTATTTCATTATTTTATGCAGTTATAGCTCAAATTCAATTTATATCAATTGAAATTCTATAATTGCACTTAATACATTAAAATTATCAAACGGTTCCAAAAAATTACCAAAATTTCACATGAAATAATATATGTTCTCTATTGCCTATACAAAAAGTTTTGTAGTCAAATCAAAATTTGACCATCACTTTGACTCCAAATCTTATCAAATCCTTCTCAACACTACGATTCTTCTTCTAATATGCTTTGGTTTGTAAATATCGTATGTGATGAAATGTGCGAAACTTTCTCAATTTTTTACCACAACCTCCACGTATGATACCATCACATCATGACAAATCTCATAATTTTCCAACTTCGTTTGCTTTTTTTACAATTTTAAAATCATTCGGTCACATGTTTGTGGTTGTGTTTCCTAAACAAGATGTTTGAAATTCCTTTTCATTTCATGAGTAAGGCCACAAACTGGGCTAAATAACATAAATATCATTTTTCTACTCATTTTATTCTATAATTTGAATCACTTGCAGTTCAAATTTGACTTATACCAAAAATTCCCTTCAAATGCAATTAATTAATTAAACATAGCAAACAAATCCAAAAATATACCAAATTTTAATATGAAGTACCACATGTTGTATGTGGGGAGTAGAAAAAATTTCATGGTAAGAAGAGAAAAAAACTAATTGTTTCGCCGAGTGGGAAAAAAACACTCGGCAAACCCCCTCTTTTGCCGAGTGTTTTTTTTTGACACTCGGCAAAGCCCCTTGTTTGCCGAGTGTTTTTCTTTGACACTCGACAAAGCCCCTTGTTTGCCGAATATTTGTTCTTTGCCGAGTGTTTTTAGCTCGGCACTCGGCAAAGAGCTTGTTTGCCAAGTGTCAAAAAAAAATACTCGGCAAAGATAAAACACTCGGCAAATTTGAGGTTTCCCGTAGTGCTAGTAATGTGTTTAATTTGATGGACATGCTTATATGTTCATATGATTTATATTTAAAATTGACTTGATCAGTATTATATGGCTTATTGTTTTGTTAAACATGATTAATCAGAGCCCCACTACTTTTCATATGCAGCTGCTTAGGTTGTGTTTGGTTTGGGGGTCGACGTGGGTTGGAATGGGTTCGACCCCCATTAACCCCTGTTTGGTTGGAAATGTAGAGGATTGGGTTCGTTCCCCATAGAAAATATTCCCCGTAGATGTGGGTCGAATGCGTCCGCTCAAAACGAGCGGACGCACTCGACCCGCACATACACTGTGCTCTCCCGTGCGCGTGCCTCCCCGCCCCCGCATCAGCCTCGGTCGACGTGCCGCATGCCCGACGCCCCCGCCGCCTGCCCGACACCCTCCGCCGCCCTCCGCCACCTGCCCGACATCCTTCGCCCGGCCCTTCTGCCCTCCCATCGGCTCCGCCTCCTCCCGCCAACACCCTACACCCACATCACGAGGAGGACGCAGTGAGGGGAGCGGCAACCAGCGTGGGGAGGGAGCGGCGTAGGCTAAGGGGCAGCAGCAGGCGCGGGGGAGGAGCGGCGGCGGCGGCGCGGGGGGGAGGAGCGGTGGCGTGGGGACCGGCGGCTGGCGTGGGGAGACCGCGGGGGAGGGAGGAGCGGCGGCGCGGGGGAGAGGGAGGGTGGCCAGAGGAAGAAGATATGGTGAGTGAGGATGACATGTGGGCTCCACATCTGACAGATGGGACCCGTTGCTAACGGTGTTAAAATGGCATAAATCCCATCCCTTGTAACACTACCAACCAAACAAAAGATTGGAACGAACCCATCCCTCTCAACCAAACATGAGATGGGTTGGACCCAACCCACCAAAAACAGAGCTAACCTGTTCCACTTGGTCCCAAAACTAAACATATGCTAAGTGTGCCAGAAGGAGCTGGTATGGGTATGATTTATGAACAAGTCAAGTTGACTAGGCAGCTGATCACGTGGTTACTTTGGTATTGAAAGAAGCCTTACTTGTTTAGCACAAAAGCATGTGCGATAGCTACCGTTCCCATCTTGGTACGGATGCACTAGATTAAGTCGTGCAAGTAACTGCTCCACACTAACCTTCTGTGACTCAGGTGATCATAGATGAAAATATGGACATTGTGTAGTAGCTACATTAGGTAGAAAGCAAAGATATGATAAGATCTGTTTGTAAGCCTTTCAGGATATTATTCCGATCATCCATGACTAAATTGCTTATTATATACGCACTTGCTTGTCCTACCAAGGGACTATATATGCCTGATAATTTACAAGATTGAATCCTCTCTGAACCAAGGTGAACGCAGGCTGAGAAAGAAAACCAGTCCCACCATACGCTAATAAAATACAATTCACAAAGACTCAGTTAAAAAAAAGTTGGACATGGTTTTTAAGTTGAA
>NC_028455.1:2885830-2887974 GCF_000263155.2 Setaria italica | reverse complement strand
GGATTCTATGTAAAAAAATTAGTCCATAAAAAAAAATTTTTCCTTTTTTTTAAATAAATATTGTTTCGCAAAAAAAAAATGAGTGGTGGGGGTAGGTTTTTTAGAGCCAAAAGTGGGGGGTAGAGATATTTTTCCTTTTTTTTTGTAACAGACAAAAAGACTCATCCAAAATTACCAAAAAAAAAAGGGGGTGGGAGGGGGCCCCTTGGAAAAACCCCCCCCCCCCCCCCCCCCCCCCCCTCCTTTTGGTACGGATGCATTGTGCTGGGATTAAATCTTCTATTACTCATAAGGTGATCACCAATGATGCCAAGTTATGTGAGCCCAAAAGTAAAATGTGCACGACACCTACCTTGACAAGTTCTCCCACTTACATCCTATGTGAGCGCAATAGATTGACCGATGCACTGGTCTATCCTTCTAGTTTTCAGATCTATGACAGTGCACCAGCTATGCACACATGGCAGGGTCTGATGTGTTGTACGTGACTCTGTCCCTTTTGTTTTGGAAAATTGGATCATATACATAATACCATTTTTTAGGTGATTTGGTAAATAATGGATGATGAAACTTATTAATTTCTTTGTGAACCATATCAACAACAGCACCTTGCATTGCAATAATTAATAAACCACCATCGGTGGAAAAGTAAGCATTAGTCCCAGTTGGAGAGAGTCATATCTCTCGAATATCCAACCGGAACTAATTTTTTAGGACTAAAGGTCCCCTCTTTAGTCCCGGGTCACTCACCTGGGACTAAAGACCTTTTTTATTTTTACCATGAATTCTTTTCCATATTACACTAATTGTTGCTTCACTTATCTATATATATATATATATAGGCCTCCGCTATTTGGTACCCAGGGTACAGAATAGCCTATTCTGTACCCCAGCCCCCCACCGACCCAGCGCGCGCCTGGCTTCCGCCCGCCAGCCGCGTCTCCCGACGGTTTTTGGTTTCTCTCGCGTGCGCTAGCGTTCGATAACAGAGAGCAGATTGCAGGTCAGTCAAATAGAAGATAACAGGCGACAACAACCGCGCGCGCTGAAAGTCCGTCTACCGTGATCTTCGGAGAATACGTCGAACGGCGACCTCCGCGAGACGCGCGGGTGGCCCAGGACGCGCCGGAGCGCGGCGAGGTCCAGTTACACGGACCGGCGCGCCGCCGCGGCGTTCTCGAGCGGGCACGGCGGGCGCGGATTCCGGACGGCCTTGACGGCGACGTGGACGCCAACCGGCGCGCCGCCGCGGCATCCTCGGGCGGGAACCGCGCGCGGGACGTCCACACCATCGGAGTCAACGCTTCAGAGAAAATCACCTCCACACCATCGCATAGGTAAGTTTGACAGGGAAAATCGAAGTGGTATAGGCCCCGAGACCGGTTCCGTAACTTGGAGCAGCGCCGGCAAGGACTATTACCTGGGCAAGCATAGAACCTAGGGTCCCAAAATAGAGAGCACTAAGAGCCCAAATCGGAGGGGAAATCGGCATAGATAGGACCGGTGTAGCATGGAGAGCAGCACGGGAGTGCCCGGTGGAAATTTCCACCGTTGCTAGAGGTGGATTTGGAGGCGGCGGCACCAGCAGCTGTAGAACAGAGGGGTGAGGAATGAAGTAGAGGTAGGAGAGCTGTTGCCTGTGCTGTGCCCTGTGCGTGTGCAGGTCCAGGGAAGAGAGAGGCACCAGAGTTTATAACATTGAGGCTTTTCTTCATTTTAGCTTCTTTTGCTAAAGCAGTCACTGACAATTTTTTTTTGTTAAAAGGGACCTAAAATCTTAAAAAGTTCTAGTAATACGATGCACAAGTAATAAATAGGACTTCATTGTTCAGATTGTGATGCTGAAGTAGTTCTGCTTCGTACAAGGAGATGAATGGGGACATATACCTGTTCAAACTATCAGTCCAATAGCTGACAGTGCCTGGCTTCGAGTCATTAACTTTTGCCTTCTTCAAGCTACCTTGTGATATGCAATGTGTTATTACCTTTCAGACCACCTTGCCCGTGATGGGTTGTCGGAGGATATTGTTTGAAGAAGCAGGGCCGTCCGGGCCGAGTAGGGACTCTGCGGATAGCCCTTCACCGAAAAGGCTGGAGATTAACGACATGAGAGTCGCCGTCGACGTGAGAAGTACAGAAGTGCC
>NC_028455.1:2875456-2882797 GCF_000263155.2 Setaria italica | reverse complement strand
GCACAGAAACATGCACCAAGAATCACCAGGAGAGGTAAAAAATCTAAAATGTTGCATGAAGTGGATGTTGCATGGCAAGGCACTTAACCGCATACATCTGGGTTTGATTTTGCAGGAGTTATCAGATTGTAGTGAAAGTGATGATGGCTATAGTGACAACACAAATGATGAACAATTGGCGAAAAGGGTTACCCAGGTAGGCTTGTATCATGATACAGGTGTATGCAAGTTAACACACTGGGAAAATAGATTTTCACAATAACAATGATGCAATGTGAAGCAGGAATTGGGACAAGCGAACGTGGATGGAAATGAAGCCAGGGAGAGTATAAAGGGGAAAATGGTTCTTGCAACAAATCTGGTATGATTTGTGATGGAAGTATTTTAAATACAGGAAAGACACAAGTTAAATTGAATATCAGCAAGAAATATTAAAAGAGATGTGGTAATTGTATTACAGGATGCTTTTGGCGGAGAATTTGTGCGAAACGAGGTTGTGCTAACCAACCAAAAAGACATGACAACTAAAGATGCAAGAGTGCATGAAGGATGTGCACCCCACAGTGGCGAGGTTAGAAAAATGAGTTTGGAAAAAATTAATGCCATCACCATTGTTGCATTGAATTTAAAGTTTGTGCAATAATCTTTGCAGTATCATGCCAATGATGATAGACTGATCAGCCGAGTCCCACCTACGAGATCCAAGACTAAAGGGCGGAGCATACCACCATCTGAAAAGAAGGAAATTACGCTGGGAGCCAAAGGTGTGAAAAAGGGCACAAGGAAATGCAGTATTTGTGGGTACTACGCAACACATAACGCGAGAACATGTCCCAAACTCCAGCATAACAAAGAGCGCTTGGAAGTATTGAAGAACAGAATGAGAGGCAGGCCACGAGGAGCACAGCATAAGAGAAGTACCAGCCAGCATGATAGTGGAGGAGAAGAGCATAACATAGGGCGACAGCAGGACACAAAGAAGTGTAAAGAAAATAAATATATTGATTACGAGAGCAATGACGAGCAGTTTAGGGACACGGATATGGAAGGGTGAGGACCAGATACGCGTTGTACATAAATTTAAATATTTTTTGTCAACAGTGTATTCCAGTCTTTGTTGTCTACACATTTAAATAATTCAATGTTATCCGTAAGGGTATCATGACAACTACTCAGCTAGGTAATGTTTGTTTGTTTGGTTCGGACAAGGTTTTGTTTTTATTTTTCGGTGTGTTTGTATGTGTGTGATGATTTATGAATGTAACCAGACTAAAGTAGAAAAAAGGAAGCTCCAACTGAATCCTTGAAAAAAAATATCTGTGTGTCCTTCTCAACGTCCTCGCAACCACCAAGTGCGATTGAGTGTGTGAACGAGAAGAAGTCAAGTAAGGATGCAAGAGAAAAAAACGGATCGACGATTTGAGGCCTCGGCCAAACTCTATGCAGCGCAGGTTAAATTGAACCTTCAAGAAGCTTGCAAAAGGCTTGGTCTGTGATCACCAGTGGATATGCACCATGCAGCACGGAGACTATGGGAAGTTTTTTTCATGCACATGCAATGGAATGCAATCTCTGAAACCGTGCATGCATGGTGATTAAGGAAAGGCTGTAAATGGGTGGAACAAAAATCATTGGTATGACTCCGTGCATGCATGCCTTAATAGAAGAAGCTGTTAGTAGTGAACAAAAGATTGTGAGGCTAGCCGCATTCATTGCATGCCTAGCATGCCTTAAACCCCGCTTAAGTGTTGACCTAGATTAAATAGTTTTTGCGGGATTCGTCCGGTGCTCATTGTATATAAAAGGGCATTGGATGTCTCTGTAATATATAGGGAACATTGCCAGTAGTATTTCCTCTGAGCACGCCTCCGTGTGCAACGATGCCTAAACGCAGAGACATGTCCTTTGAAGATTACTGGGAACATTATCGGCAACGAGCGGTCTTGAAGGATGTTCCAGACATCTGTGAAAGTAGTGTAACAACAAAAGAAGAAGGCGGCAAAGGAAAGGTAATCATTAAGAAAGAGAATAAGGTAAGGTGTATTTACTCGGAATAATATTTTTGTTCAGAAATTTTATTTACTAGATGTCACATATTTAATTATCAAATGTATCATTGAATAGGAAGTGGCAACGCCGATAGAAAAACAGACTTCGTTCCAAAAGGAACACGACAAATTTATGAGCGATATAGTATTTGAGGAGATGTGCCTTGTGGAAGGGGAGCTTCCGGACAAACTAGCGAGGAATGGGACAACAGAAGGCGAGATTAGCACGGTAAGTTTTGAGTATTTGAAAAGAATATGAAAGACAATAGAAAAAGATTATTATATTGAAGTATTATCATAGTGTGGTATAATACATTTGCAGAATGGGGAGAACACGGAGGAGGAGGTTTCCAGCAAGATTAGAGGGTGAAAAACAACATCAAGGAAGCCAAGTAGCGATTAAATAATTTACTTAATAATCGAGTACAGAAAATGATTTTTGTAATAAGAGTAATATTTTTATAAGGCATTACCGTTGTAACACACGCTAACAGGAGAAACTGAACATTGGGTAACACTCATGCGATATCAGCTTCCTCTCAATGAATCAGTTTTATTTCTCCGAATATCTGTGCTGCTTAGAGGCGTAGAGATGTTTCTGTCCGTCCCTACCTCCCTCAATGGGCTAAGAGACAAAGTCAGTATTACCTATAATCGAGCTCTTGTTGTACTGTGGAAATCTTTGGCGTAATTTCCTATAGAGTAACAAAGCATCACACACACGGCAAGTAAAAGGCGTATATCGACAAATATGGCACTTCAGATAAACGACAAAAAGGATGAAACCTTGTGCTACATTGCTGGTGTCCCATCTCCATTGCCGTAGCAACATGAAACCAGTACTATGGTAACCAGTTCAAACAGGGTAACTGAAGATTCAAAAGGAACAACCATGCTTAAAAGGGTCAAAAGGAAACCTTAACCTTCCAGATCCTAAGATAAAGTGATTCCTAGTTTGCCAGATTAGACGGAAGGCCGCTTACTCCGTGGTTATCACAAACCCACGAAGTCAGAAAAGAGAACCGTGCTATTTACTACCGGGACCTGACTATGAGTGGATTAACAGAAATGCTTTTCGGTCTACTAAATGGACGTCGTAATTGGGATAAGCATTGACCCAATGGCAACAACACAAGGCACGGGTTTTGAGCAGGCTTGACTTGGCGTTGAACCGAATGCAGGTCAACAGGGCTTCCCAACGATCTTCTGTTCTTCACAAGACAATCCTAGCAAATGAGATCAGACTGAAGAAAACTTTGTGAAGCATCAAAGAGAGCTTGCCTCTTGTGTATCTCTGCTACTGGTCACAGGTTTATCTTCATTGTTCTGCAGCAAGATACTTCGGAAGGTGGAGTTATGTACGTTTTTTATGATGTGCCATTTTAAAGGAAAGCTGCCAATCCATTTATTCTTCCTGCACCAAAAGTCCATGTCGTTTTGGTAGTCAACAGGGCAAACCATCTCAGCAACTCCACAGAAATGTGAACTTCCGTTGACCTGTTAGACCATAATATTGGACTCAGTAATTCAAGTTCAAGAATATGGAACCAAATGAACGTGGTCAACACCTTAAATTAATATCAACTCACCGAAAAGAACAGCAAAACTGGGCACAAGGTAGAACTACTTGCAGCTATCACTTGAGCATCTCTGAATGCAGTATCCAGATTCAGGTTTCCAACAGAGGATGTCGACCACACACCATACTTGACAGATTTGTGAATATCAGCCTCATTGTAGGACTTTATAACAAATAATTTTGCATTTGTGTACACCACTTGGAAATCATATCTGTTATACTGATGAGTCCTAATGATTATTCTACCCTCTGGGTTGCCAATAAGGAGCCTTTATGTATAGGATTTTCCAATTATTTCTGAGGACAATGAACCTATTGGCATTTTTGCTTTACTTATGTTCTATATCGATAAATGAGGTATTCACATGTCAGTCACAAAACTAAGCTTAGTTCATATATGAATCAAGAGAATGTACAATATGCACAGCTACAAAAGAATAAAAATTAAATAGTAAAGGGTTGTAATGAACAAAAAAAAACTAATAGAAAAAAGGGTGATGATCATCTCGACGGTACTGAAGGATTTCATCGGGCAGCGCCACAACCTTGTTCTGCTTATGAAAAGTGAGGTAGTACAAGGTCTCAGCACGCAACTCTTTAGATCGTTCCTGAAATTAAAGACATATAGCCATGAAAAGTAAGAAACTGCATGCGAATGGGAAAAGTCTTGGGAAAAGACTTAGACTTACAGCAGCGATGCTAGTGTGTAGTGAGCCATGGCCATCACCATCATAGAACTCGAGAAACTTCATGGCAAAGAATGCACTGTCCGACGTGGCCTTCTGGACGGGAACCTTGACCGGGACATGTCTCCAGTTCTTGAATGATTTAAATTTGAGAGGTGCAGCAATGGAGAGTGCATCACTTAGTCGGTGCATGATTTTTTTCCCAAATTCCAAATGATAATTGTCCCAATTGTTGTCAGACTCAGGATTGTACAAAAATGAGTCAAGCACATCAATCCGTGATTGGCCAAAGTTAACGCAATAAACAGACCAATGGTGCTGATGTAGAACTGGTAGAAGAATCTACACAGTGTGTAAAAAGAAGAAATGACTTATTTTAGCAAAAATATAATAACAATGACTTATCTACTTAACTAAATTCGCGAGTACAACATATGCAGAAGCTACTCAAACACAAACTCATGGCCAGATTGGAGGACCAGAAAAAAATGGACAAAAGCTAAACAAAAAAAAAATAGTAGATGTACCATCTTTGTCTTCTTCAAGTCTGTGAAAGGAAGAGAGCGTTGGATGGCTGTCACTGCAGCAAACTGGCTATATTTGGGTTCGGAGCTGTCCCTTTTGTGCCACTCAACATTGAGAATTGCCTTCAAGAAAAGAAATGCCATTGAATAAAAAAAAGTACGAAAGAATGGAAAAATTTTAATAAATCTATTGTCAAAGAATGGCAAAATAAAAGCTTACTGAGAGGTCAGCATCAAAAAAAATCCTATAACCATGGCACTCGGGTCTGATCCAATAATCATCATAGCTAAGACAGTTGACAAATCCTGTGATAAAAGTTGAGTCTGGGATTGCACCATCGGCAAATGATTGTGCAATCATGTCACAAGTTAAAGGGGTGCTACCAAACTGGATCACCGGCATGCTGTGGATATTACAATCAGCAAATGGAGAAATAGAAAGTGTGGCTGTTATAAGATTTAGAAATAGACAAAAGCTAACCTTTTCAATGTGGAGTCATCAGCGCACATGTGTCCAAAGAGACTCATTGCTGCGTCCACATTGGGTGCAGGACGGGACATAATTCCATACTTGAAGGGTGAAGAATATTTAGCAGGCTTCCGTGTCATGCGTTTCCCTGTTCTCTGTTCGGACACATGTAAAGTGCCTGACACCATGTTATTTTGATCCTTTGGAAAGGTCAAAATAACATGTAGTTGGAAAATAATTAGCTGGAAGGATTGCAACTCGAATCGAATGGAGTGGGTGGTAATCGTGTCCAGTTAAACATACAGTTTTGGCCTGGTCTTCAAATTGGGTAGTGCGTGGTGAAAGGAGAGTATGCATATGATTTGATTGCTCTTCACAATAGATGACATCAACGAGATTGTTGATTCTATTCATATCATGGTTGCTGTCAGGCAAACTAGAAGAGGGGGGTATATGATCTGAAAAATTAATGACATGAATACAGCGTTAAGCAAGAACATAAATGACTCCTAAACAATTAAAGGCTGAGCATATGGGTAAAAATCCTGACAGCTGCATATTGTAATGTAAGACTGGATACAACCTGGAAAAGAGATAAAGAGAAAATTCAGACTACATAGTGCTAACCTGAGCAAGTAGTAGTACGTGCAGGGTCATCCCTGCAAGCTTCTTGATGAGGTTTAGTGCAAGGTGAAGTGCCACCAGTTTTAGATGTGGCGGGATCTGTGACCAAGATTTCCAAAAAAACTGTTGTTAAGCTTTTATGGTAAAGGGTCATTACCGAGCATTTTACTGGTTGTAGAATGCGATAGGCAGTACCTGTGGTGTATGAGTTTTGGCCGTTGCCATCCCTTAATACATCATCTCTGTAGCAAGAACTTGGGGTCCTGAAAACACCGCAGTTTCCATGCTCGAATAGTTGATCTACAGAAAGTAATGTACAGAAAAATAAGTTGAAACTTTCAAGAGCAATTTGATTAGGAATTTAAAAAAAGTACATAATCAGAATGGATTGTGGGGATCGATGTGTGCCACCGTTGTGAGGATCGACAAAGTCATCTTCGGTGCCTGAGTTGTTCCTCCGTGAAGTCTCCCCAATATTGTTAGGGTCAGAAGCCGACCTCTGGGCAGCAATAAGCTCCTCTATTACCGGTCCACACTTTTCAGCTAGACGATAAGGAGCTCTAGCAATGTTGCATAGAGAAGCTTGGATGGCACAAGTGTTCTCAGATAAGGTTTGGTCAAACTGGTCGAACAATTCATTAAATGCTTGCAAGGGGTGACCAGTGAGACAACCCAATGGACGGGCTAAGAGATCACGCAAACGTGGAATACGAATCTTAGGGACGTTGGTCATGTCATCCAAACCAACATTGAAGTTCCTGGGTCTTGGTGGAGCCTGGCATGTGTACTGATGTGTAAAATTGAGTATATACAAGGAAAGAGGAAATGACACTAAAAGTAAAACATGTAAAAAATAAGGAAACTACATGGAACATATGTCAGGTTTTAAAAGTGAGTAATGTACACAGAGCTACAAGAAGAATAATACAACACCAGGAATTACTGCATATATATGTGCATAGATATTGTGTGTGTATTTGTAACATGACAATTCAATTTAATATTTGGCACATACCTCTGTGCCATCCTGGGCAAGGAAATAATCGGTTAATCGCCTAGAATTATCAGCTGCACTATTCTTTTCCTTTGAAGAGCGGTGAGAGGACCGAAACTTCTTCCTACGGCGATCTACAACCCCGGTGCGATCATCAGCAGCATTCCTCATACGGCGAACAGATTTATTGCGCCCCGGAGCATGGTCAACCGCAATAAAATCAGCGCCAGGATCATCAGGAACATAACTCTATTGAGGAACATTTCGGTTAGGTAGCTGTTGAAAAGACGATCCAGGGCCACCACCCACTGGATAAGATGATCGCAACTCGGGTCGAAGAAGTACCTCGAACCTGAAGTGAGAAAAATGAAAGTATAAAGTATCAACGGGCCGTAATTTAAAATGCAGTGGACTACA
>NC_028455.1:2860779-2874841 GCF_000263155.2 Setaria italica | reverse complement strand
TTCTTAGGATCCTTTGGGATTTATCGCCTCGTCCACCATAAATCCTATGAGAGCTTCTTGGATTGCCAAAAGCCTATCCTTCTCCAAGAGTTCTTCGCTAATCCGTCACATTTGTAATTTGGAAATATGTGAATGTTACACCAACAATTATACTTCAAAATATGTGAATGCTACACCAACAATTAAATGGATTTTTAGGAGATTTGCCCCCTACCAACCGGGACTAAAGGCGAGTTTTGTACCAGTGTTTCCTTGCGCTGTGAATTAAAATAACGAATATGATACAGTGTTAGGTCAAACTTTAGGAAACAAACTTTTGCATAGAGATAAAGATCCATAATTATTATGAGTTAAGCATGTTTTGAATGTCTTGGTACTCGCTCTTTGCTTTCCTCAACGAATCAAACATAATAACGTTGCTTTGATCAATCATAATTATAACTAGAATCCAGTGATAACTGTGTACATAAATATCCATATTAGAACTAACTAATATTAATTAGGTAAGGATAGGAAAACAAAAATAGACGGTAGGCACATGTAGTTAAATTTGTAAGGCAGTAGTATGTATCGCTTGTAATTCTGTTGCTACAAGAATTTGTATAATGCATCCAATGTAGACTTTGGATGATTCCGTATCTGCTTTTCGTTAACAAGTGTTGGGTCCATGAAGCCAATGTTGAAGTAGGATTCTCGGCGGCACCACTGAATTTGCATCCTACATAAAATGAAAGACAAAGTTAGTGGGACGACACACACCTAATAATGAGCTGAGCTAAAATTAACATCTAATAAACACACACTTACAGAACCCAGGTGCTGATAAGAGAGACATCAAGGGCATCTTGATGGTACACTTCATAAATATCCTTGAATTCCAGCAGCATCAGTTTCTCACCTTCACCGAAAAAATTAATAGGTTTAACAACAAGAGCGAACATGGTCTATCTAGAGGCTTACTAGAGGCTTGCCTAACTCAAAGGGTCATTTTGGTACAGTCTTTCTAGAGGTGGTGGTTCGTCTTGCCCTAGAATTTCAGCAAGCGAGAGACCTGTCACTTCCATAAACTTAATGACCTTGATTTATTGTTCTAAAGGCAAAACTGCTATTTATTGAGCTTCTTGATCTTGCTCCTCGAGCTAGGGGATAGTACGACTGGATGATGACTCTCCTTATTTTTTCTTCTGCCAAGACTTAATTAACGAACGATCATAGTTCGATGGTAACATCTTCTTGACTTGTTTTTTCATGGCAAAAAAAACTTTAATTTGGCTTGATCTACTGGCTTAGGCTCCATATCCTTCGCTTTTCTTTCTGCAGCAGTTTTTTCCAACCTCTCCCTTACATGTGCTTGCGATGCCTGCTTCAATTCCTCAGGAGTCATATTTCCTGCTAGCTTCTTAATAGGTTCAGACTTGTTTGTTTGCTTCCTCGGTTCTTTCACCTTTGGTTGCCTTCCCTGGCTTGGAAGGCGGTGGTCACGACTTCTTGAGAGGTGTTGCAAATGGTTCCTTGCTCACACTAGACTTTAGGCCCTGTTTGGCACGACTCCTCTCCTAAACTTCAGCAACTCGATCAAAAAATTCAGCCAAACACCCCAACTTCAAAACTCCATGGAGTTGGCTTCCATGGAGCTTTAGTGCAAATGGAGGTGGAGTTTTGGAGCACCTCTTTTGCTGCTCAAGAAACCTCTCTTTTGAACCTCCTCGTGGAGTTGGTGGGTAATTACCCACCAATGCCACTGGTTACAAAAAAACATTTCATTCTATTCTCCCTTCTATTCTCCAGAGCCCCACTCGCCGCCAGAGCCCCGCCCGTCGCCACCCCCGTGGCCAGCCAGCCCTGCTGCCCGTCGCCGCGCCCGTCGCCGCCCAAGCTGCCCCGCCACCCATCGCCGCGCACCCCGCCGCCCGCCGCCCAGCCCCGCCGCCCATCGCCACCCAGCGCCACCCCCATCGCCGCCCACCTCGCCGCCCGTCGCCCACCCCATCGCTCGTCGCCGCCACCCGTGGAGGGTCTCCCATGTGCGACACACTGCAGTGGACAAAGGGGAAGAAGAAGATGGGAAAGAGAGGATTGACAAGTGGGGCCTTAATTGGGGGGCAACTATGGCAAATCCACACTGAAATCAATCTTTTTTTGGAGCTGAAAGCACCCATCTAGCTAGACCACCCCATTTTTTGTTTTGGAGTCTTGGAGCGGAGCTGGCTCCATGTGGAGTTCTGGAGTGGGAGCAGCTCCACCCAGAGTTGGGAGCCATGCCAAACTAGAGCCTTAGTCCTAACACTGCATATGGTGATTGAGGAGGGGTGTTTGTCATCCTCACTCCCACCTACAGGACTCGATGGTGTGGAGACGGTGACCAAGCAGGATGCGACGGTCCCGGTGGTGACGACGGTCCTGGAGATGGATGTGCTGGAGATGACGGTCTTGAGTTCTGAGGAGATGGTGGCTGCAGGGGATCTATGAGAAGAAATGATGCCTCCTGGCTGGGAATGATGATGTAATATTTGCGCCATAGAATGATACCGTGAAGTGCATCTCCTAGTGTCCTTTCCCCGTCACCTCTCGGGAGGTCGAGCTCTAGGACTTCATATTTACTATCAAAAATTTGCTCCTCCCCAACAATGGAGCAGCCAGGTGGAATCACAATGCCATGGCTTGTTTGCCCTGGCAGTATTGGTAATGCACTTCCGTACACCACCTGTACATATAGGAGAAATAAAGAAGTTATTAAATTCCTGATTGAGGCGTGGATCAATTGAGATAGTTGTATATATTATATATACGTAACCTTAATAGGGAGGTTGCCAAATGATCTATACAGCTCACATGAGGTGCCCTGAGTGATGTCATCCACAAGGTACCGTTGGTTGTCCAGCACAACCATGGGTAAGATTGGCATATTCTCATCGGGGACCCCTCTGGAAGCACAGCTGCTTCAGCATTGAGAAGGGCTAACGACGACATTGGGATCCAGCAGTACTCCAGATTGGGCCATCTCAGTAACTGCCAGGGCCACTCGCCAATTAATTTCTTCCGACATTCTTATATCTTGTTCATGCACTTTAGCTTCTAACATGCGCCGCCACTTCTCCTCTTGCTGTTCCTTTCTTCTCTTCTGGCTTCTGTACGTGTCAATGTCCCTATGCAAAGCATACTTCCACGGAACCACACCGAAGCCTCGGCAATGTCCTGGATGTTTGGGATTCCCGAGCGCCAAAGTCAGCTCATCATTCTCTCTATCAGGCTTGAACTTTCTCACTTTAGAATCTTCAATGTTTTTGATAAGCCTAAGGCCCTTCTCACATATTGTTTTGTTGAAAACAAGTCCCATCCTCAGGGCTAAGGGTGGCTCCAGGAGCGTAATACCAATTCTTTGATCGATTAGGCTAGTTAATAGTCGCTGATACGATACCTTGATCAAGTAGGTCTTGTTCCATCTTGCCCTAGATGATGATGGTACTCCTTCTTGGCTTGCGTCACCACCCGATTGGCACCGTACTTACCGGCTGACGGGTAGCGGGGGTAGGTCGGGGCATCAGGACGGCGGCACAGGGGGCCGCAGTGGATCGCGGTGCAGGAGGGGCAACGTCAGGGCCACACGAGCATCGCAGAGGGGCTGGCCGGAGGAGAAGGGGCGGTCGGCGGTGGCGGTGCAGCTGGGTGCATAGCGCCAAGCCGGGAGGGCGATGTTGGGGGAGGAGGAGGGCGCCGCCGGGGAGCTGCAGGGCGCGGAGGCGAAGGAGATCGAGGTCGGTGGCATGGCGGCGTGCGGTGTCGGGCCGGGCCACCTGAAGCGGCGCTCCGTGGGGGGTGGGGGAGGGGGGTCACAACGGGGAGCCAGAGCACAGAGATTATGGTGGCAATGCGGCGGCCGTGGAGCAACGATGACATCAACGTGGATGCCCGTGGAGATAACGGCGACGATGCGGCAGCTTCGGAGACGACGAGGATGACGAAAGGACGCGGCAGGCGATGAAAACGGCTAAGTCCCGAGGAAGGAGAAGGGGTTGAAATATTTATATTCCCCTTTAGTCCCGGGTGGTATTACCACCCGGGACTAAAGGGTGGCTGGCGCGCGGGAGATAAAAATGCCCCCCTTTAGTCTCGGTTGGTAGTAAGTCTCTGTCGTTACTACCAACTGAGACTAAACGATATTCTCCCTTTTCACTTCCCACGCTATACCAACAGTTCGATTAAATTAAGTTGATTTCTTCATATGTTTCTAAATTGATTTTGTACTTCTATCATCCAAGAAAAATGGTAATATTCAATATTTTGAACATGCAAAAATATATTAAATTATCAAATAATTTTCTACACTTTATTGATAAAAAACTCTTATAATAAATAATTTGATCATGATAAAGTGTATTCAATTGTTTTGAACCTCATAATAATTTTGAGCTTGCTCTTGATGGAAGTCCCAATTTCCTCCCCTTTACAGTTCCCGCACAACCTCATAATAATTTAATCAAATAATAATGTGATGACCAACAAACTCGATGATCATATCTAGTGTATTGCATAAATAAGTTTTTAATATCACTAAAATATAGTAGAAAGGTTCTGACATATGACCAGAGGGCATTACATAAAGGTTGATCATAGATCATTACAATGTAACGTTAAAAAGCTTCTTCTTGACCAAAGTTCCTTGGTCATGATCATGGCGTAAGTACAGAGCCTCTTCTTTTGCTAGCATGATGCTTGGGTCAACTTCGACAACGAATGGAGGCATGCCATCAAGCTTATCAAAATCATCTGACTGGTCTGTTTTGTCCTTGACTCCCACGGTTACTCTTTTACCTGGAAGAACTATGTGGCACTTTGGGTTGCTAGATATGTCCTTCGCATAGAAAACCTTATGCACATCATTAGCAAGGACGAATAGTTCATCTTTGTATCTAGTCTTGCTCAGGTCCACTATTATCATTCCATATTGATCTTTCGGTACACCGCCTCCAGTCAGCTTTACCCATTGGCAACGAAATAGAGGGATGTTCAGCAGTCAGTTGTCGAGTTCCCAGATCTCCTCTATGAAATCATAATACAAGTCCTTGCTCTCGTTGCTATCTATGACATCTATACGGACACCACTATTTTAGTTGGTGCTTTTTTGGTCTTGAGCTCTTGTGTAAAATATATAGCCATTTATCTCGTAACCCTGGAATTTCACAATTGTGCTAGAAGATCCCCTAGCTAACCAAGCAAGTTGTTCATGAATCATGGAGTTACCCATAAGGTGTTGACGCAACCAAGAGGGAAAAGTAATCATGTGATGATGTATAATCCAGGCATCGGATTTCATCGGGTATGGGAAAAATAGAATCTTGTTCCTGGATATACGGGGCCCTCAAGGTTGATTGTTGCAGAATCATGAAGTGTGCTTTTTGAAACAAATCACTATCAGTGTTCAAACTTGATTTTCTTCCAAGGGTGCCCTTCCCCTGTAGCCTCCCCTTGCGACGTGATACTAGAACCCCAATCAAATTAATTGAGTCAATAAAATGAACACAAAACTCAATGACCTTCTTTATTCCATATCCGTTGGTGATGCTTCATTTTGGACGGGCATGATTAAGAACATAGTTTTTTAGACTGACATGAACCTCTCGAAAGACCACATATTGTGCAGGAATACTAGACCGAGAATAGTAATCTTTTTTACTATGTGAACCGGGAGGTGCGTCATAATTTTGAAGAAGGATGGTGTAATTTTGAAGAAGGATGGTGGAAATACCAACTCAAAGTTGACAAGATATTGTACCACATCATTCTACAGCTTTAGTATCTTGGTTGGATCAATTGTCTTATGCAAAATTGCATTGAGAAACGTGCATAGCTTTACGAGAGTCAATCGTACATTCTCTGGTAGAATACCCCTCAATGCAACCAAAAGGCGTTTGGAATACTATTTCAAGATTCAACCAAAAATTGTGGACTCAAAGTTCTTCTAGGCACTAGACACAAGGCATCGTTTACTAGATCTAAAATTTTTCATGAGAATCTTGAGCACTTTGTTAATTACTGGGAAACTCCCTAATTTACTCTATTCCCTAATTTAAAATTTATTTTTGCAAAAGGTAACCATCTTGGACCCTGCATCCCAATAGCAAAAAGAAAAGAAAGCCATACTTTTCTTTTGATAAGTGCAAAGAGAAGACGTCAAATTTGTTAGTTGAGTGTATCATGCATGACGTGTATCGTTTTACATACACCACAGTGGCACGCAGCCACATGCTTGGCCTAACTAAATACCATTTCTCATCTGTGCAGCTGCTTGCTTCTTGCCTGAGGAGCGGAGGGTATGTGTGATACGAACAAAGTCAAGAAGGTGACCAGGCAGACCACGTAGTTTTTGATCTGGTATTGATGGAGGACTTATATTACTTGTTTAACTTGCAAGTAACCACTCCAACACAATGGCGACCAAGTAAATGTTGGTAAAACTAGTTTAATACAATTTATGAGATCATGCATAACTGGTGGTTTCACACCATTATACTGATGTTTTTTGTATTGTTTACATTTTCCGTACATACAAGATTTGTAACACCCTAAATTTTTAATTTTGCAACTGAATAAAAATTTATTACAATTTTCTTGAATTTGTTTGAGCTTGTTTAAGTATTTAAGGCTTTTCTAAGATTTTATTCAATTTCTTAGGCATTAAAATGTTTCCCTGAAATTTAATTAATGAATCTTAGGTTTGCATTGTTGCATTCATGCTACTGCATTGATTTTCGTTGCTGGGTTGCTGAGTTCAAATTTCATATTTGAATTCATTTTGTTGGAATCTGTTTGAAAATAGCAAAGTTTCTTCTTTTCCTTTGTTTTCTTGTTCTTCTTCCACCTGGCCTTCATCTTCCTTCGGCCTGGGCCCTCTTTCAGCTGCTGCAGCAGCAGGCCGTTGGCCTCACCTCTGTTGGCCCAGCTTGCCGGCCGCTGGCCCAGCTTGCCTCGGACCATTTTCTTCCGCGCCAGCTGTTGACGCTCATTATTGACACACTTTTAGTGCTATTGAACTAGGGTTTTCATGCTTATTCTTATACTAACCCGCTACTTGGTACCTCAAATAACCATATTATTGCATGTGTTGTGTTTTGGAGCATATTGTATTTTGGCAGGAAATACGACATAATCAAGGGGGTTTATATAAGGATATTAATGGATATTTGGACATGCGTCATCGAGGGAAGACAGCACAAGGAAGGAGAGGACTATAAGGGCTAGGAAGGGCCCAGGCCGATCAGCCTGGCCCATTCCATGGTCCGGTCGGCCTCCCATTTCTTCAGTGTTTAGTATACGATGATCTCTAGGGTTTTTTCACCGACATTGTTTTGTTATCAATCATATCTTGATGATACTCTTTCATGTAAAGGTTGGCCAATACTACTTTGGGTTGCTTATTTGCTTACCTAGAATAATCATCTTGAGGTGTTCTTATGTTCCGATAGTTGAGTATCCCTGTGCAATAACATTATTGCGGGTGGGGAAGTGTTGGACATGGTTCACAACCACTCACGATAACACCTAGATCTAATTCGCTCATTCATGGCGATTGCATCTACAAGTGATCCTAGATCCCTAGGACAAGCGTTTAATCTATCTTGTCCACAACCTTTACTCTCTATCCATCTTAATCTAGATTGCTTAGTTCTTTTGATAGCATAATCATATCCTATATAAAGACCTTTCGGTTACATCAATTAGTGTATAGTTAGGCGTTCAAATCCCTTGTTTCGTGGATTGATAAACCTTGAGGGAATGTCTGAGGGAGAAGATATAACTGATCCGTGCGCTTGCGGTTCACAATTTGGCGTGCTCACTGCCGTCAACACCAGCCCGCTCCCACACATGCCTCCGCTCCACCGCTGACGGGTGGCCCCAACCTCCGACCGAGATCGACCACATCTCCCTTTGTTTTCTGTTTGTTCCTTAGCTCCCTAGAATTTTGATGTCCGAGATTGATCAAATTGAAATGTGTGCCACTCAGGGTAACCATCTTATTTATGCCATTCAACACAGAAAGGAACGGGTATACTTTTTCTATATTTGGCCAGGAGCAAAGAGACCTGATCAGATTTGGTAGTAGCGTGTCAAAATATCGAAAGCGATATAGCTTTCAAAGGTTGATGTAGCTGTGCTGTTCCATCAGCAGGTTCTAGCAACCAGAGACCAGTTCTTCTGTTGGCCGGTTCAACGTGTGACTTACTCAGTTGTTCAGACGTTCACGATGCTAGCTACCGTGCTGTGGCTATATAAACACATCCATCCCCCTTCTTCCTCACCAAAGCATCAAGAAAACAAACACAAGCAGCTGGTTAGCCTACTGCGAAAAGCACCGACAAAGAAGCACGAGGAGAAACAAAAATGGCCCCCTCCTCCTACTTCCTTCTTGCTGTTTTTCTAGCATTGGTCGCTTGCCAGGCTAATGCTTCCGATCCTAGCCCACTCCAGGACTTCTGTGTAGCTGACAAGCACTCTCCTGGTATATGCATGAACACTGGCTTAGTTTAATGCATGTTTTGATGTTAATGTAGTAAACACGAATCAAAACAAGTGCTCTTCTGTCAGAGTGCACATCTTCCTGTTTCTATTTTCCTTCTTCGTTCTTTGCATACAGTGAACTTCTAATCTTCTGCGCTACCTAGTTTCTGATCTATGTGTATCTATTTGGCTTCTTCTATGCGTACAGTGAAGGTGAATGGGTTTGCTTGCAA
Organism: Setaria italica; assembly: GCF_000263155.2. NCBI lineage: Eukaryota > Viridiplantae > Streptophyta > Magnoliopsida > Poales > Poaceae > Setaria > Setaria italica. Next base: position 2,866,112 of record NC_028455.1, on the reverse strand, counting down.
GGACCCCATGGCCGTGAATGCAGATGACTTCTTCAAGGCAGCTAAACTTGACGAGCCTAGGAACACCGCGCATAGCAAGGTGGGATCTAATGTCACATTGATCAGTGCCTTGCAGCTCCCTGGTCTCAACACTCTAGGCATCTCTCTAGCTCGCATTGACTATGCACCCCTAGGTGAGAATCCACCACACACCCACCCACGTGCCACTGAGATCCTAACAGTGCTTGAGGGGACCCTCTATGTTGGGTTTGTCACCTCCAACCCAAACAACACATTGTTTGCCAAGGTCCTCAACAAGGGTGATGTGTTTGTATTCCCCGAAGGGCTCATCCACTTCCAGTTCAACCCCATCCACGACAAGCCAGCGGTTGCACTCGCTGCGCTCAGCAGCCAAAACCCTGGGGCTATTACCATCGCTAATGCGGTCTTTGGATCAAAGCCACCAATCTCGGATGATGTGTTGGCCAAGGCATTCCAGGTGGAAAAGGGGACAATTGATTGGCTCCAGGCTCAGTTCTGGGAGAACAACCACTACTAAACTAAATCAAGCACGGGTTTCTTTGTATGGAAAGTTTGGTTGACATGCATTTTGCAAACAACTACTTGTTTCTAGTTTCTACAATCTGAAAGTTATGTAAAATAAATGGCAGTATTTATATACTGCTACTGTTGCTGTGTGCCTACGAGATGTACTGTCCTGTTTGGGATACATATATTCATGTACGGGAAGCTTATATAAAATTAACTTATGGACCCGGTTTTATCTATGAAAATAAATGTTGTAGCATGTGAGTTTATAATGAACCTGCAACTTTTGACTTTTGAATGAAACAAGTTATTGTACATGCCCTAGCTCTAGGGATAGCAAAGCATATGTGCCGCGCAGCGTTTTCCAGGCCCACTAAAGGTCTGAGGCCCTGGTCAAGTAGAATCTCCCTGGCCTTCCTCCATGCAGTACACACCCTAGCTTCTCTGGGCGTCGTCGATGCGTGAACAACCAACGAATAGATGTAGTAGTTGCTCTTGCAACCGACCATCTGGGACCGGCACACCACGAACGACAACAACTCTGGGCTCAAGAACAGCGCATGATCGCTGGCCAGCATCCCCTTGTCGTCAGGCACATACACTTCGAAGTTCATGACCGTGAGGAAATAATGGTATAGTAGTTAACGCTGCTGTGGGTTTCCTGCTGTTGGTGACCAATTGCATCATCCGATGCGTAAGACCGAATTAAGCATGAGAGACAACTTGGGAACACTAGTATTATATGTGTTTAGTGACTAATGTGTTTCAATGTTTGTTACTTTGGGTTAGGTGCAGTGTAATGTTAATGTCATTATCGGCACTGTCAACTCTTCCGTACATATGAGTCCACGCATGGCTTGAATGGTGCGCCTCAATTTCCTTTGCGATCGATCCACCAATTAGCCATTATCTTTTACCATATGTGTGATTATGTCTTTATATCTTCACAAATTTTAATGCTACATTAGCCATTTTAATGCGCTGGTAATATGTAACCACTACTGTGTAGGAATTATACTTATTTAGGGCCGCTATGCGCCCTATATACATCCAGTCGACGAGCCTCCGGGCCTCCACGATGGGAGAGCTTTCTGAGGAGACTTCAAGGGAATTGAGTCATCAGGGCGCCTAAGTGCATTGTCCAGGCCTCAGTCATATAATCCTACTCGGGGCTAGGCGCCTGATCCTACTTGCCTACTCTACGCAGCACAGCAAACAAAGGGGGAAAACACCAAAGTCCCAACGACAACCCGCCTCCACGGCGCGATAGGCACAGGAAACATACACCACAGTGGCACGCAGCCACATGCTTCACCTAACTAAATACCATTTCTCATCTGTGCAGCTGCTTGCGTCTTGCCTGAGGAGCACGTAAGAGGGTATGTGTGATACGAACAAAGTCAAGAAGGTGACTAGACAGACCACGTAGTTTTTGATCTGGTATTGATGCAGGACTTATATTACTTGTTTAACTTGCAAGTAACCACTCCAACACAATGGCAACCAAGTAAATGTTGGTAAAACTAGTTTAATACAATTTATGTGATCATGCATAACTGGTAGTTTCACACCATTATGCTCATGTTTTTTGTCCTGTTTACATTTTTTGTACATACAAGACTTGTAACACCCTAAATTTTCAATTTTGCAACTGAATAAAAATTTATTAGAATTTTCTAGAAATTGTTTGAGCTTGTTTAAGGATTTAAGGCTTTTCTAAGGTTTTATTCAATTTCTTAGGCATTTAAATGTTTTTCTGAAATTTAATTAATGAATCTTAGGTTTGCATTGTTGCATCCATGCTGTTGCATTGATTTTGGTTGCTGAGTTCAAATTTCATATTTGAATTCATTTTGTTTGAATCTGCTTTAAAATAGCAAAGTTTCTTCTTCTTCTTTGTTTTCTTCTTCTTCTGCTTCCACCTTGCCGACCGGTCGAGGAGGTGCACCCTAGGTGTGGCGGCCAACCGAGCGACCGGTACAGCGACCGGAGGCCCAGCTCGGACAGCCCGGGACCTGGGGCCTTTGGTCGCCGCATCCAGAAAGCGCCATTCCCACAGCGCTTCCGACTGCCCACCAACATCGCCAAGTACACTTGGGAGATGAACCCTGGTGTATGGCTCGAAGACTTTCGGCTCACCTGCCGAGCCGGCGGAGCGGATGATGACTACTTCATTATCCAGTACCTCCCCATCTGCGTAGGAGAGTTTGTTCGGGCATGGCTCGAATTTCTTCTACCCAACAGCATCCACGACTGGGCAGACCTTAAGAAGGTCTTCGTCGGGAACTTCCAGGGGACGTACGTCCATCCCAGGAACTCCTAGGACCTCAAGAGTTGCAAGCAGGAGCCCAACGAGTCCCTGTGGGATTACATTTGCAGGTTTTCTAGGCAGTGCAACTCGCTTCCTGATGTCGTCGACACAAACATCGTCAGCGCATTCCTATCCGGGATGACCTGCAAGTCCTTGGTCCACAAGCTTGGCTGCGTGAAGCCCCGAACCACCCGCAACCTGCTCGACATCACCACGAACCACACCTCCGGCGAGGAGGTAGTCGGGATGGTCTTCAGCGGCGGACGGGACAAGGGCAAGGCCAAGCGTGAGGTCCAGGATGAGGGCCCCTCCGCACAGAAGGGCAAGAAGAACAAGAAGGACTGGCGCCGCCTGATTAACCCAACCCTGGTCGCCGCGACCGAGCGCCTAGGCAAGTAGCCCCAACAGGGTCAGCCCGACCACTTCGACAAGCTCATGGAGAGCCCGTGCACCAACCACGCCTACCCCGTCAAGCACCTCTACAAGGACTACGAGCTCCTCAAGCACTTCCTGCAGCAAGCCGCCAAACCCAAGGAGGGGAAAGGCAAGGAGGACACGGCCAGAAGGGGAGGTGCTGCGGGCAAGGATGGAGACGGCTTCCCCGACCCTGAGGGATGCCTCATGATCTTCGGGGGGGCTGATGCCGACCACAGCAAGCGCCAGCGCAAGGTGCACTATCGAGAGGTATGTGCCGCCGAGTTGGCCATCCCCTCTTTCCTTCGCTGGTCGGACTCCCCGATCACATTTGATCAGAGGGACCATCCTTCCCACATTCCCCAACAGGATCACTACCCGCTCGTTGTCAACCCCATCGTTTGATGGACCACTATTGTGTAGGAATTCATTTTATGACTCAAAAAAATCTATGTAACCACTATTGCGCTGGTAATATGTAACCACTATTTCTGGCCATTTGTTGGACCTTCACCAGGGCGCTGAGCGCCCTATGTAAGACACATGATTTAATTATACTTATTTAGGGCCGCTATGCGCCCTATATACATCCAGTCGACGAGCCCCCGGGCCTCCACGATGGGAGAGCTTTCTGAGGAGACTTCAAGGGAATTGAGTCATCAGGGCGCCTAAGTGCATTGTCTAGGCCTCAGTCATATAATCTCTGTGACTCCTGCTCATCTGGGAGGGCCCATACTTATGGGCCTGGATCGACATAGTCCTTGGGAATCCTGTTCCGGGCCCAGTCTTGGACTCCAGGAGTCATATTCCGGGCCCAGACTTGGTCTTTGGGTGTTGAGGCCCTAGACATAGTCTCTAGGAGTCCTGTTTGGGGTCCAAACTTAGTATGGGAGTGTGTTAATGGCTCTGGACTTGCACTACCGGACACCGGGACTTTGCCGAGTGCCAGGGGCACTCGGCGAAGCCTGAAAAACACTCGGCAAAGCGTTTGCCGAGTGTAACACTCGGCATATGACACACGGCAAAAAATCTATCGGCAAACGCTGATTCGCCGAGTGTTTTGTGTCGGGCACTCGGCAAACACTTCGCCGAGTGGCCAAAAAACACTCGGCAACTAATTTTTCAAAAAGAATTAAAAAAATCCGGCCACCGCCACCACACACTGCACCACAGGCCGCCGCCACTACCACCGCCACCACACACTGCACCACCGGCCGCCGCCACCACCACCGCCACCACACACTGCACCACCAGCCGCCGCCACCACCACTGCCACCACACACTGCACCACCGGCTGCCGCCACCACCACCACCGCTGAGCGCCCTATGTAAGACACATGATTTAATTATACTTATTTAGAGCCGCTATGCGCCCTATATACATCCAGTCGATGAGCCCCCGGGCCTCCACGATGGGAGAGCTTTCTGAGGAGACTTCAAGGGAATTGAGTCATCAGGGCGCCTAAGTGCATTGTCCAGGCCTCAGTCATATAATCCTACTTGGGGCTAGGCGCCTGATCCTACTTGGCTACTCTACGCAGCCAGAGGCAGAACCAGGATGAACACCTCGGGGGGCTAAATAGTAGAGATTAAGGGCTAGAGCTAGAAATTAATGGTGATTTGAGACTTTATCTATAGTATTTTACAGGTAAAATCAGGGCTCTTGGGGGGCTGCAGCCCCCCTAGCCCCCCCCCCCCCCCCAAAAATCGCCCCCTTTTGCCAGAAATGAAAAAAAGGGGGGAAATTTCCAAAATCCTCAACGTAAACCCTCCCTCCCCCGGGCCATTTGGGCCCGGGAAAATTTTTTAAGTTAAAAAGTTTTTCTTGAGGTAAAAAAAAGGTTTTTTAAATATACGTCCAAGGGGGGAAAAAAAAAAAACCTCGGTGTTTTTTAAATTAACAATAAAAAGCGGGGAAAAAAAAAAATCCCGGGTTTTTTAAAATTCCCCCAAATCATTGCGTGATATGGCCCAAGAGAGCTCCTCCTCCTCCGGGACTAAGACCCCTGCGTCGCAAAAAGAAAAAAAAAGAGCCCCCCCAAAATAAGAATACTGTGGGCCAAAGATTCTCCCCCCCTCT